>NW_020897696.1:711392-933138 GCF_003984885.1 Neopelma chrysocephalum | reverse complement strand
AATGTTGACAGGGGGGCTTAGACAGAAGAAACAGGAAAATTTTTATTTGTCAGAATAAGGCTGCAGAATTTAGTGAGTTGCCTTTGGGACATTAGAGTTCACAATTTGAAATGCACAGGAAAAAGTAAGAACAAGTAGTGGAATAAAAATTCTTCCCTTAGTTTCCCCTCCCACATACTAAATTTAAATATGCCAAATAAGTGGAAAACTTATAATGCAAGTGAGTTACAATCCTGAAGGACAAGGGAAAACAAAATATATTGCTATTCCTGGAAAACTTAAATCTGAGGGCTGGCCAGATAACCCTAACAACTTCCACTAAGCCATTGAGCCATCACACTCAATGCCTAGAAGATTCTTTAGCCATAAGGAGAAGAGCAGTCCTACCCAGGAAAAATAATTAATCTCAGACAAAAAAGCAACTCATGTGGAAATGAGTGGCTGACATCCTACCACAACAGAAGTGTGATTATAATGTTGTGGCTTTAAGATTTATGAATATGATCATAGACTGTATTTGTCCAAACAATGGTTGTGTTCCTCCCTTCAGATTTTGGCTTAAAAATCTGCAGCAGGACATTAGTGTTTCATGATTAAAAGACTCAGGCAATAACTGCTTGCTGTGAGCAGGAGGCACAGGCACGAGGCACAGGCACAATGCACAGCCACTGCACATTTACAACTCTTCTTTGAGCAAATGCAGCAGGGGCTGAGGGAACTCACTGCAGAGTTCCTCCTTTAAATGCTGTCCTGGTGATGACTGCATTGCCACAATTGACCTTACTAAAGAAAGGGACTGTATTTATTGTGGCCATCAATAAATTCTGTACTGTGTCCTCTAACAACAGAACTGTGTTACCAGCCACTTTTTAGTCTAATTTTTCATCTGAAGATGGCAGTGTATTAAACCTCACATCTGTTAAGTTAGTGAAATGCTCTTATATTTTATATAAAACCTGTGTTTTATGAGAATTAGGCTCAAGAGCAAGAAAATTATAGACTATGCAAGCCTTTATCCAAAGAAATAGGCAAACCAAATAAACCTGCTTCTCTTTAACTGAGAAGGCAAACTGCAGAAAGAAGTGATAACAGGGTAAAGGTAGCAGAAGGAAAGGTGCCTGCTAAATAATACCTTGTCAACCAAAGAAAGAGACCTATATTTGAATGCCTGTATTTGAGCTAGGAGAATTGGATGTACATGTTTGCACACATATATGGAGGAGTAATGTGAACGGTGGTGAGGTCCATTTACTTTGATGTCTACTGGAACCCTGAACAAAAAGCAAAACAAACAAGAGATGCAAATCTGAATTTCTAAACTCCGAAGTAACCTCTTACTATAGGATTTGAGCCTCCTGTGGTGTAATTCTGGCTGTAATTACATAGGAACAGCATTTGTGGTAGCGTCAGGACAAATATTACCTCCATTAGGTCTTGAACAAACATGAATCAAGAAGTGTAGGTGTTCTCCAGCTTACCATATTCACATAACACCAGTTAATTGATTTTATTGGGTGCTATGGGCACCGAACCATTTGGAAAACTTGTGTTTTGAATGCCCTCTAGTGGTCCTTCCTGCTTCAGGAGTCCATCCTCGGGAACCCTTCGTGGTCCCAGAGGCCCGTGGAACAAAGGTAGAATGGGTTGGCCAGAGGTAGTGCCAGGTTGACCGTCTCACTGAAGGCACCACAGAGAGGGTATGTTCGGTTTTGTTCAAAGAAATTATAGCTGGCTTATAATGATTTTTAATAATTCAATTAATGCTTGTAGTCATTAACTTTTTTGGAATGTGATTTGTCATAGGGGAGTGCAAACTCTCCAACTGTCTCCTGTAAGGAGGAGGCCAAGAGAGGGAAATACTATGGGCTGTGTTTAAGTACGTTCAGCCATGGTATTTACTCCTACACCTCCGTATGTCATTTGCCTTGCGGCAATTCTCTTTGGATTTTGTACAGCTCCAATTTAAAGCTTATGCCAGCAAATTAGCATTTTGGGGGCAAGAAACATTCCCAGTGAAAATCGCTTCTGTCTGGGTTGCACTTGCATGCAAAGGCAACTCAGCCTGGCTTGGTGCCACACGCCGGGCATCTTTACTGCACAGAGAAACCAAGTTATCCAGGACAGATGTGCTCAAAACCTGCACACAGGCACAGTCTTTGAAGCTTTTCAGAGCTGGCCCTATTGTCCTTCCAGTAGCAGACGCAAATTAGTCTGTATGTTTTAATAATTAACAGCAGCGATAAAAGTCTGCAAGGTATTTCTAAGTTAGTGTAAGACCTTGGCTGCTTAAATAAAGTTTGTAAACTACACCTCTGTTGTTCCATCTGCTTTTTGATCTGACACCTATCTTAATATAGTAATCAGCAACAAGCAGGAGGGTGTGTTAACATATTACAGTTGTTAGCATTGCTACAGGCGAGAAAATACTTGAACTTCGTGAAAAGAAGCAAAACCAAAACAATAGAGTAAGATCAAAGTGAAATCTCTGATGATTTTTCTTTCACAGAGAGTTTCCTCATTTCCTTCTCATATTTTCTGAGATATTTCTGCTCTTGGAGGCCACCCTTAGCTATTTTTTGGAGAAGAATTACACCAAAATATTTATAGAAGCATTAAAGCTATCCCCAAAAAGGAGTTAATGTAGGACTAGATCTGAGGACAAAATTTCTGCCACAATCAACATCAGTTGTTCCACTTAGCTTGTTTCGCATACAGGAACTCCAGCTGTGGAGCCAGTGTGGCAGATGTAGCTCTGCAGGTAAGGCATGTGAGGCATTTGTGAAGCACGCTGAAAAGGAGAGCTTTGCTGAGGGTTCTTCTTTTTCTTCTTACAGATACCACGTGGCAATACAAATGATTCAAAGTTCTAAGGACAGATCACTTCCCAGCTCTGCATGCTCCTTAGCAAAGCAGATGAATCCAGAAAAGAAGCAATTTTCACTAAAGTCAGTTGTTTCCCTGCATCTGGACTGGGTGTATAATTATTCTGAGTCCGCAATTCTGAGTCATCAAATCAGTGGATCCTTAGTGAGCACTATGCACTAGCTATCAATTGTTCAACTTGATTTTGTTGGAAAAGTGGAACCAATAAAGTAGATTTTATAATTATGTACAAAATTTTAAGTTAGAAGAAATTGGTGGTACATGTAACTGGGATACTGGCTTGGCAAGAGGAAATCAGAGGGGTTTTTCCCTGCTCTCAGTCTGATACAAAGGCAAGTCATTCTACTTCTGTGCATCAAACAGGACTCCTGTACCAAAAATGCATATAACTAAACTGTCTCCTTGTAGAAAGGGCATGGAAATCTGCTGAGCATTTGAAGTATTTAAATGCAAAAGGATATTATCATCATACAGTAATATGAGGGCAGGACTTGAGCCAATGTCCTGGGAAATACAAAACATGCTATTGGTCCGGTGTTTCAGATCAAAATATTTTGATGGCTAAATATCAAATGCTTCAAGTGCCCACCAGTACTTTCAAATGAGCTACAGTCTGAGAAGTTACAAAGCAAACAACTCCAGTAAAATTCAAAGAAGAGATACGTTACAGAATCCAGCAATCTGGTCAAACTATTCTGGAGAGAACAAGGTAAAAATCAATTAAGTCGGCTGTTAATTACTAGGTAAATGCTTAACTCCAGATGCAAAATAATGGTGACAGAGCAGCAAATATAGCCCATGTGTGGGCCTTAAACAGCACTCAGATCAGGTGAGTCACATCATGTCATGCCACATCAAGTCTTCAGATAAGTGCGGCTGCTACTAGATCAATTAGTCAAGTTTGTGGAGAGTAGCTTTGCCTAAAAAGTGAAACTTTTTAGAAGCAATTCCTGCCCCCTCAGTTCTCTGATGGGATGTGTACTGCAGCTTTCAGGTATATGAAAGCCTTGCCATGATCTCTAAAGAATCAGAAGGGTTGGTAGTGCATTTCTATTGACCAGAGGGTGTTGATGGACATAGGCTGTGATGGAGGAGGTGGTGGCGGCAGCGTTACTGTTCTTGTTCTGTGGATGGGAGGTGTAAAGGTGGGAGTCATACTAACGGAAGTGATTACTGGAAGCCTTGTACGTGGCATGGCTCAATTTGTGGTTTCACCTGCATGTCTGCAGGCCTGCATCTGCATGTTGGAGCTGATGATCATAGTCAGTTCTGATTTATAGAGAACTGATACAGTTACTTGGATCCTGCTAAGCTGAAAACGCAGGTTTTGACTGAGCAAAACTGTAATTTCTATGTGTTGTGAGGACTGTGAGAGACCCCTATGACACAGGGACCGTTAGCTTAAACCTATACCCTTTCCTACTTTCTTTAGCCATTTCCTCTGGTTCACTCATATTTAAATTGGGACTTTTTTCTTTCCCATTTCCATCATTTACATATTTGACTAAAGTATATTGTGAGGTAAAGCTGTTTCATTCAACTATAACTTAAAAATAATAAATCCCCCTAATATTCCATCACACAGCTAATCTCCAAGTTGTCTTCTAGAATCTCATTATCTTACTGCGTATCAGGGTGAGATTTTGATTCTCATGTTAAAATATAGTTGCTAGTAACTACCATCTGCTTAACTTTTCACAGAATCATAGGATGGGTCAGGTTGGAAAGGACCTCAGAGGGGTCATCTGGTCCCACCTGCCTGCTCAAGCAGAGTCATCCCAGAGCACATGGCACAGGATTGTGTCCAGATGGTTCTTGATTATCTCCAGTGAAGGAGACTTCACAACCTCTCTGGGCAACCTGTTCCAGTGCATGGCCATTTGCACTGTAAAGAATTTCTTCCTCATAATTAGGTGGAACTTCCTGTGCATCAGTTTCTGCCCATTTCCTCTTGTCCTATCACTTGGCACCACAAGAAGAGCCTGGGTCCATCCTCTTGACACATTCCCTTCAGGTACTCATAGACATTGATGAGGTCCCCTCTCAGTCATCTCTTGTCAAGGCTGAACAGGCCCAGGTCCCTCAGCCTTTCCTCAAAAGAGAGATGCTCTCCAGTTCTTTAATAATCTTTATTGCCCTCCACTGGATCCTCTCCAGGAGCTCCATGTCTCTCTTGTATTGAGGAGCCCAGAAGTGGACACAGCACTCCAGATGTGGCCTCACTTGGGCTGAATAGAGAGGCAGGATCACCTCCCCTGACCTGCTGGCAATGCGCACCGTAATGCATCCAAGGATACCACTGGCCTTCTTGACCACAGGGACACACTGTTGGTTCATGGATGGCTTGTTGTCCACCAGGATCCCCAGGTCATTCTCCACAGAGCTGCTTTCCAGCAGGGCAGATCCCAGCCTGTACTGGTGCATGAAGTTAGTCTTCTCTGGGTGTAGGACCCTGCATTTGCCTTTGTTGAAATTCAGGCATTTCTTTCCTGCCCATTTCTCTTTTACAACTTTCTGTTCAGAAATGCTTGATTTCTATTTCAGAGTTCATTTTAGTTGCAGTCTGAGGTTAGCTGACAATTGTTGCTTGACTTGTCCTGGCACCAACACAAAAGCCCCACCTAAGGCTGAGGTATGAGACAAAATAAAGTATAACCTAATTCCACTGGAATGGGCTCATGTGAAAATGGTACCACTGCCATTTTGCAAGCTTTGGCAAAATATGAGCTTTATAAATAGAAAAATCTTGTATTTTGCCTTTTTTTTTTTTGAACAATGTTGGGAAAGGCATGAGAGAAAGATAGGGAGAGCATTATACTATATTGCAATGTCTGTTTATCACTCACAAAGACAAACCTATATTTTCATTTTCAGGTACCTAAAGTCATTTCAAAATGAACACTACCTTGACCTCACATAGCATCTTGACTGCTTTGTGACAGAGAAACAACCTAGAGAATCCATTTTTCAGGGTCTTTTCCTTTATTTCTAGTGAATTCCTGTTTTCCCTTCTTCAGATTCAATACTTAAGGTGCTACCTGAGGTGCTGCCCACAAAGAGAGTTGATCTTAGAGTAACCCATCCTCCTACAAGGCTGCCTCTTGGAGCCTCAGTAGAGGACTCCCCTAGTTCTCAGAAAATCCAAAAATCTCTTTTCTCTCACCTTCTGAACCATGACAAATAAAAAGTAGGTGTGCTGCCCTGAAAACACCTCTCCAAATGGTACTTTGTTTCCTTAATGCAGCTTGAGGTGTCATTTGTCTCTTAGTATTTCAGCCCTTGCTTGCATTTTCAAGATTTGTGCCTCATTATGAGGGCAGAACATATGCTTTGAAGTGCAATCAGCACTTTGAAAATAGTATCATAGAATATCCTGAGGTGGAAGGGATTCACAAGGGTCTTTAAGTCCTACTCCTGGCCCTGCACAAGACAACTCCAAGAATCACATCATGTGTCTGAGAGCTTTGTTTCAACAACATTTTAGCTCAAGTTTTTATGAAAAATAACTCCATAAGAATTGTGTAACTTCATAGGATCATTGCAGCCTGTGAGACTGGCTATTTGTAACACTGTCAAAATATCTCCAAGTGCAATATGGGCCCTCCAAATCTACCCACTGCTAACCTGCGGGTAGTTTTCATGATTTTTGCATTGTGTGCTGGGTAGAAGAAAGAGAAAGTTTAGGAAATGTTATTGCTCCATGCAATATCTTAATACACATCTACCACCCACTGTGCCTATCTAATGCACTATCTACCACCTAGTAGAGCCTGATATTGCACAATAACAAAATTTAACAGCCGTTTGGAAGAAGAAAAATAATTTCTCATCTCATGAGTAGGCCTAAGTCTCTCCCCTCTCTGTCAGGCAGATCCACTTAAGTCCTTCTTGCCCTGCCAGGTCTGAGCTGTTCACTTCTGGTTGATTTACACTTGTGATTCCCGGACTGATCCATTCTGATATGCTTTGCATCATCTCTGGAAAGTTAAGGCTTTGTTTTCCCCAAGTCACTTGACACCAACTGATTTCAGCAGAATAGCATCTGCATGGCTGAAACGATGCAGTGTACAACTGGCAAAAACAAAATTAGGCCATGCAAACTAACCTTTGTGCTGTTAAGTTTATTGTTTATGCTTACAGCTGCCCTGATAAACCATAGGTGTCAGTTGTTCCAAAATTAAGCATAATACTTTGCTCCAGGTAGCAACTTGACGTAAAAAGGCTTGGCAGACTATTAGTTAATAATATCATTTAATCTGTTTCAGTAATTTAAATATTGTCAGCAACTGAAAAAGTGCCTGTTGCAAAGTAGCTGCTCTAAGGATGCTTAATATCTTGTGGAGTGCTTTCGAGATCTACTGATGAAAGTTAGGTGGTATTACTATTATTATTGTTGTGTCATAAAATCTGGGCGTATACTACAACATATTTTCTATGAGTACTCATTAGAACTTGGACTTTAAACAGACTGTTCTAGCCAACTTGTATTTCTTTCAAGCTTGCTTTTGAAAAATTTGCTGGCTGGTAGTTTTACAGGGTATACATTTTAAGTCTGAATTCTGCAAGCATTTGTTTTGTGAGTCCAATAGTATAGGTGACTGTTGCACAATGAGAAAACAATAACAACATTATAAAAATGTGACAGAGCAGAGGAAAATCAGTCTTTATACAGTGATGAAGTAACTAACAAACAGGTGAATAAGCTTATGTGCTGAGCTTTCCAGTCAGAAGCAAATCCGAACATCTCTCCTAGATTAAAGGTTCATAAGCTCTGCTCGCCAATATTTGTTAGAAGGCCCCACCAATGGGTTGTGGCTGTTGTACGTCCTGGAGAAGAGCTCTCATGAGTTGCCTCAGGTCCCCATTGCACTTTGTGCTTTGCATGACTGGGAAAGAGGATCCCTGTCTGTTCAGCAAAGCATTTCAAATCCTGCACATGTAAACAGGGTAAAACATCATAATTAGTCACATATTTCAAGTCTTTTGCTCTTTAGGCAACAAAGTCTGTGTGGAGAAACCACAAGGGCTTGGTCAGAGCCAAATAGCTGTTTACTGAATATACACAAACGTAGGAGGCTAGAAACCTGCACTGATGAGCTGGTTGGTTTCTGGCATCTTAAGCCACAGAGAGCTGCAGAGGGCCTGACCAGCCGCTTAAAGGTTGGTCATGGTCTTACATGAGTAAGAATGTTATGCATGGGTTTTTAGTGGTGTTTTTGAAACCCATAGCAGTAGGATACCAACATAATTTAGTCCCATTTTAAAGCTCCACTGTGTTTCCAGCATGATACAAAGCAGGTACCTCGTGCACCCAGAGGGTCTGACTTACAGTTTTCAGTAGAAATGGTTGCTCTGTTCTTGTCCAATGATACAAGTCTGCAACAGAAGACTCTCGCTGTGCCCTCTCGTACAAACTGTCTGCTTTCCTCTTGTAATTTTTATTATTCTGACCTGAACAGCTCTAAATGGGTAAAGATACTGTGGGGAAACAGAGGACACTGCATTGGTTGCATGCAGGCATCCCTTCGTGGCTGGATCCAGGAGTGGGTGAACCTTCAGCTCTGCTTTTAGTGATATTCTTAAGGTATGTACAACTGACTACTATCTATGCACTACAACAATATACACAGTAACAGAACACATATACTGTAATTGCAGTGCCTGAACATTCCAGGTACTCTCTACTACTGCACTCTCTGGGAAGGCACTGCAGGTTAAGGAAGCTACATGTGAAGTGATTGGAAGAATGATCAAACCTCAGGAGAAGAATCACCTCAGTGGTGCTGCAGGTACAGGGTTACTTTCTCATCACTGCACGTTGTCTCATGGCTCCAAGTCAGGCCCTGAAGATGAGAGAGCATATTCCAAGGTTGATGAATGTGTGAAGAAGTGTGTGAAGATGCACAGGGTGCAACCCTAAATCTACATATGTTTGTGACTGTTACGTCCATCCATGTTGGCTGCTAAGATTTGCTGTGGGAATGCACTGCTGATAGGACTCAGCTCATTCTCTGTGCCAAGCAGCCCAGCAAAGTAGCTTAGATTTGACCAAGTAGGGACAAGCTGACATTGGGATTACTAGCTCCTTGCACAGAACAGCTCAACAACCCTGTGCAGTCCAGCTGAAGGGTAGTGTGAGGAAGAAGCTGCGTTTGCACTGAGCAACACTTCTCCAGGGTTACCCACCATGACGTGTCTCTAATGATGGCTAGAGGGTGAAAGCTCCTGTAGCCTGTACCCCACCCTGAGAATTCCCCCTGCCTCCTGGGCTCTTCCCTTTCTGTCCATGGAGGCTTTGTGAGCCTCCTAGTAATGAAAAGTCAAGGTCTATCAAGTTGAAATGAGAACAACAAAGCAAAGAGGATGCCTCAGCACTTACTCTCCTTTCCGTGGCTTTTCTGGGCTATGGCTGACTGTGTCAAAGAGCCTCACTCCATTCCAGGAGACCAAAGGCTGTTTATGCAAGGGGAGAAAAAAATGTGCTAGTAAAGGATTAAAGATTTAATAATCATAAAGGAAAAAATGCTCTGTAATGAAGTATCAACACCAATTGACTAGTTTCTGTTGTTTTGACAATCACCAGGTGTTTTGCAGTAGCATGATCTGCACCTGCCTCTGTTGCTTCAGTAGCAGTGAAGTGCTCTCCTCCTGCCTCTTGCCTTGCAGATTCCCTCTGAGAAAGGTGGGAGCACTTCATGTTTGCTATGTTGTCATGGAACCAGAAACCCCTTTGGGCAGATAGTTGTCATATTTCCCTGTTTGTACAAATGAGGGAGTGCTCCTCGTCAGCTTTTGCCAGGGCTCCCCCTGCCCACCCTGCACTCTCTGGTACCTCTAAGACTCTGCAAATCTGGAGCTGGGTCAGCTCCCCAAAGACCTGTGTGTGCCTGTAGTACTTTGCCCTGGTCTAATCTGTCCTGCAGAAAGCTCCATGCTCCAAGGCCAGTGTGTGTGTGATGAGCTTGTGAGGGGAATGGGCCCACAGGCTTTGGTTTGAGGGTCTCCTCAAGCACAGGGGGGTTGTGGTGGGTGTAGTGCCTTGCTGTTGGTGCTACCACCTGGGCTTTAGGAGTAATCATGGCTCCAGTTCAGGAGCATATTTGTCTCCAAATGTCCTTCATATTCATAAAATTAATTTTTAATTCAAATATCCTTTCTTTCTGGCACTGACTTCTGTCTACTAGAACCTGTAATACCTTTGACACGCTTTTCATAGATTTTTTCCCCCTTCTGTCCCTGTTTCTGTTAAACCTTCCATCAGCTCTCTTTTCTCCAAGGTGCTGGTCAGTGCTGGGACATGGATAAGAAAGAATGAGGAAAGAAGTTGATGCTGAATCTGGATTTGGTTTGTACAGCTATAGTAGTCCTGTCTTCCGGCAAATTTCATCCCATGTCTTGTCTTTCTTCATGCCTAATCTCCTGCTCAAAGCCTGATGCTTTCCCCATGCACAGTATACCACTGTATTCCATTCCTAATACACTGTAGGTCACTGTTCCTAGAAGATGAGGGTGAGGTCAGACAGCAGAGCAAGGTCAACATCATCCAACATCAGTGCAGGGGCTGTTTCCCCATTCCTCTCCCTCCCAGCAACTCCATTTCACTCCTTCCCTGCTCCAGGTTTGGCACGTGTCTGTCTGCACAGACTTATTCAGCCCACTAGACTGAACGAGGCTTGTTCCCCCCACTCCCAAGGTTAGTTTCCTGCTTGAATTGGTTTATTGGCCCGTCAGCAGTGCACCAGTGCCAACAGGAGGTAGCAGGGAGGGGAGGTGGGCTGGGGTGGATCCCCCCTCCTGCGCCGTCTGCAAGCCTCGGTATCAGCCCAGCCCTACCATCTCACCACACCCTCAGACAGAAAAGCAAAGGACACTTCAGCTATTCCCAAGATAGATGTCTAGATAGATAATAACAATAGACAATACGAGCCGTGTACTGCACACAAGCATTTTTGGCAGATAACAGCAATTCGGATATCGGTGTCTGAAGAGCAACGCCAAGTCTGGCTGTAACTGCAAACCCACTGACACAGAGGCATGTGCCCCTCTGTTCCCCCCCTTTGCTTTCTGTTGCGCTTTACCTTGATGGATAGGGAACTGTCTGAATTAATTGCATCCTATTATCATAAAGGCAGTTACTTTGTAACTGCTGGTAATTATGAAATATGCTTCTGAAAGATTGGCACATCTGCTGCAATTACTGTTCCTTCCAAAATTGGAAGGAAAAAAATAAGTGTATATATATTCAAACTGGGTTTTGAAATTAGATTAATTGCTGTATTCTTGAGCCTTGGTCTTGTATTCGGAAAGATGCACATGTTCCCAGAGAGGTGTTTTTAATAAGCTTTCCTGGTAAAAATTCAGATAATCCTTTTGGTCTCTTCCTTCCTCACTGAGCTGGATGAAATCTAGACTTTCAAAGCTGCAGGTTTAAGCAAGATTCAACTAAAGTTCTGTAAGTGAATGCAGCAGTAAATGTGATTATAGTTAACAGAGAACCTAAGTCTGCCTAAGTTTTTAGAGACACTAAGATTGCCATAGAAGTGGCCAGTTCCTGTGAAGATACATGAACTGCAGCCTCCACAAGAGTCTATAAAAACTGGAGCCTTCAATACTTGCGTTGGCAAATTGAAAGCTGAATGTATTTTCTCTCTCAATTCTTGGTTCAGAGAACATTTTAATAAATGGGTAATCCTATTTCTATTCAACAGGGCATTTAATTTCAGTAGCGGCAAATGAAAAAATGCTTTACCCTATGGAGGCTCCAAATGTATCTGAGAACTGGAGGACATTATGATTTGCAGTTTGAAATCTCTTTTGTAATGAACTGCATTCATGCTTGATTCCAATGGGCATAAGTCCAAATTTTATTCTCATTTAATCTTAATAGTTAAAGCTAAGCTCCTAAAACTTAAGCATCTTTAGGATGAACTTCCTTCACAATTTTCACAGATAGTCAAGTTTTCACAGGTGCTGAGTGTCTCTGCTACTGGCAGAGCTCTGTGGCAGAGGCACCCTGTAGAAGAACAAGTAGAGCTTTATAGCCTATTCCTGGCAATCAACTGCCAGCTTGGAGAGGCAGCTGGCCACCATCCATGCAGAGTTTCTAGTGGGTTATGGGACAATAAAATAATGCTTGTAACTGAAGGGCTAAAGTCATGCTCTCTTCTTTTTGAGAGCCTGCCTGAATTGTCCATAATCTTCTGTTTATCAACTATTGCTAAAGTTCATTTATTTATAACCATGACAAATAACCCCCATGTACATTCCTCCAGTGATTTATAGTGCAATTGTTTTGCATTCCTGAAATGTAAAACAAACCATCAAAGTAAGGCAAGATGAAAGATATTAATTTTTAAGAAACAAACGGAGGAGAATAGTTCCTTGAAATGGACAATGCAAAACATAAACCAGCTGCTCATACAGTATGATAAGATTTAAACTGAAAAGTTACAGTTCTGCTGAGCTCTCCATGAGAAGTGCAAGCTGTTTCATTGGAGAATAGATAATGGTTATGTCACTTCATCACAATGTCACTTAGCTCTCCAATAATTCTGCCTTAAAGATTGAGCTGTTGCTGGGCAGCCTGGCTACAGAACCTGTGTCCCTTGTTGACCTGTAGTTGCAGAAAGTGGCTCATGTGACCTAATACAGTTTCTTTATGGAACAAGAGGGCTGGATCAGGCACTTTGTGCATAATGTCAATGGTCATGTCTATATCTAATCTCCACTTCTCATCCTCCACTCCTGTAACAGTATGTGCACCAGGAAGCTGAGCTGCGATTAGGATATCATAGGAAAGACATGGAGGTTGTAATCCTCTCTCCCAAGGTCCTGAGAGACACGTGAGACTGGGCCTGCCCAAAGAGTGTTTACTGTGCAAGGAGGTGGTGTTTTCTTTACTGGCTATGCTTATCTTGTCTGTTACAAACAATCTCACCAGGCAAGGAAAAGTCCTCAAGCTTTTGTGTATAAACAAGCACATCATGCTCACCCAGGATTCCATGGTCACCCAGTGCACCGCACAGAGGTATTCATCTAAGACAGGACTGGGACCTTCTTCACAAATACTAGTTTTGAGGACCCTTGGATTAGCGTGACTCCCTCAGTCAGTCCTATGTTATTTGACCAATATTACATATGTACATATATCAGATATTATATGGTACATACAGTTGTGGGGTCTCCTGGGTAACCCAGGTCCTGACCATCAGGACAAGTGAGCGAGTGTGTGATGCTGATTGTATTACTATAGGTTGTACCACTGGTTTGCTCAGCTCCACCAAGCTGCAGCAGACCATGCACATGCTGGAAAGCCTGCTGGAGTTGTTAGGATCTTCCTGTGAGCTCCTGGGTTTCTGATCACTTGCAGCAGGCTCCAAATGAAACTTTTCTTGTTCTGTCCGGTGTCTTCTCTGGGAAGGTCACCCAGTAACCTTTCCCTTGTCTGGCCCTTTTCTGAGGGGTATCTTATGTTTGACTGTCGTGTTTGCAGGACCTTAGTTATTCTTGTAGCCTATGCCCCTCCATCAGGCTGGCTGAGATTGATCAGTGGGTTCAGAAACTGCTAGGGGAGGACACACCTATATCTTTGTTGCCAAATACAGTCACACACCCATATGAAAATACAGATGAATGTACACAGCTATTTTCCTAGAAGTCAGGCAAAAACTCTATGGTCACTCCTTGCCCACCCTTGCTATTGCAAGCAGAGCCACTTTCTCAATATTCAGGAAGCCTTTAGTGAAAGTGTCCCTCATTAAACAAATTAAATGGCTGGCTAACATTAACATAATCAAGCTTCATCTCAGCCGGAGCTGAAACAATGTACAGAGCTCTAACATTACTGGAAATCTGTGAAACGAGCATGCTGTTTCTTGGTTGTTTTGTTCTGTTTAATACCAATTGTTTAGAAAAGAAAATTCTTCTGAAAAAGGAAATCAAGACTGTTTCTCCATCCCTACTGTTGCTGCAATAACAGGAAGCAAAATTCACATATACAGAGCTTGGCAGATAAGAGCTGAATGGCAGGTTGTTTTTTTACAGCTGATGGTGAGGGATCCAAAAGAAAATCAAATCGCTTGTCCTTCTAATTCACAGTGAACTGAGCCCTGAACCTCCTGGGTGAGACTCGTGCAGGCAGCAGGATGGAGCTACCTAGGGATGAGAGCTGCAGGAGACCTCTCTTTTGAACGGACAGAACAGCTCCAAGCTGAGCAGTACATGATCATGGTTGGCAGCTGATAGCAACACCCATGTAAGTCGACCCGGGCACTCACAGAGGAAAGGCAAGAGTGGCTGTGAGCAGCTGCCTGGGTGAGCACAATGAAAGTTTAAGATGTTAGAGCCCCATTTCTACATAACACTAAGAATTTTTTTCCACAACTCTCCCTGTCAGGAGCTCTACAATGCTTGACAGTTTTCCTTCAGGCTCCTGTGTCTTGTCTCTTCCTTACATTTTCCATCTTGTTACTTAGGTTAGTATGTAATGTTTTGTTCCACATTCACATATACAGAGCCTGGAATACTATCAGTGGATTTCATTTAATCCTTTCTTTTCACCTAGTCTGAGGGCTAATCCAGTTTTCTGACAGCACATTATTGTTGGCTGATGCTGGCACCAGTGAAGCATACGCTGTCTGAGTCAGGGCTTGCTTGACGGCTGGTACCACTTGGTGCTCGTGTATGATACCATGTCAGTAAAAGAAATACAAGATTACATCTTTAGCAGTAAAATTCAAAGCATTTTAAACAACTGGAATGCACTCTGTCCATTGTGTTGTCTGGGGCTGTAAAAGTGGAGGGAGCCTTGAACAAGGCCTTTGCAAATAAGGACCTGTAGGAACTCGGGATTCCTGCCCCAAAGAATTTACTATTTGAGAAATAATGTACTTCTATAATGTATGTGTCTCACTGAAAGGTCCAATTACGCAAGATGTTTTAAGGGCTGAAATTAAGCCTGATGGAGCAGCCTTATTAAACCATTTGTCTGTTGTTGCCTTTAGGCTGGGCTGCATTTCAGACGTGTTTGCTGGCTTAAGTACTTTGAACCAGTTTGCCTGTCTTGACACAGCAGAAAAAACCTACTGGGTTTTTTAGGGGGTAGTGGAATACTTTGAATAGCATCCACCAAACTGGGATTCCTGTCCATATGAATTGCACGAGATAGAATACTCGTCTGTATTTAGAATGAGCTGTGTGTGTGTATATATATCTATGTATATATGGTCTGATAGCAGCTTGTTACTGGCCCTGATGTTCTATTCTGTCCACTCGCCCCCTTTGCTTCCAGTTTCTTCCACAGCATCCTCTATTTGGTGTATTCCCTATCTGGGAGTGAATGCATCTTTTACCTACTCTTTATTTACCACCATGGGATAAAATGTTTTTTTTTCTCTCTCATGAACTATAAAAACAAGGTCCATTTAAATCTAACAATGATGTCACAGGTAGCCTTATTACTAATGTTACCAGTGCAGTAAATCTTTGACCACTCGTGAAATGATGACCAATGCTCTGTTTGATACCTGGGACATTTGAATTTCTATCAGGTGGGTTTTAACTCAGAAAGCTGCTTGTTGCTGTGACACATGGCTGAGCAATTCTCACCACTTCTTATCAGGGAAATACCTACAGCCCAGCCATTTAATTGCTGTTACTTTTTTTGACTTAACTGGGAAATGTATCATCTTTAAATAATCTGTAGGAAGTAACAGAGTTGGCAGCATTGTTTGTGGAAGGACACTGCGTTTGGCATCTCCAGTCTTCATTTTCATTGCTTGTATATGGAACGTGCAAGGTGTAAGCTTAAATTGAAAGCACAGTGATATGTACCCTTATGGCTTCTGAAAGCATATGGGTTTATATAGATTTTCACACAGCTGAATATCCAGACATCTCCTGCGAGAAAATAAGAAAAATAAGAAATAATCCCAAATCCTCGCCATGGGGCTTAGCACACATTTTCACAGCAACGCCTCTCTACTAGTGAATTGTTCTAAAGTAACCAGTTTCTATTGTAGAATCATAAAATGGTTTTTATTGGAAGGGACCTTAAAGATCACCTAGTTCTAACCCCCCTGCCATGAGCAGGAACACCCTCCACTAGAATGGGTGCTCAGGGCCCCATTCAACCTGCCCTTGAACACTTCCATGGATGGGGCATCCACAGGTTTTCTGGACAACCTGTTCCAGTGTGTCATCACCCTCCAAGTAAAGAATTTCTTCCTAATATCTCATCTAAACTGAACCTCTTTCAATTTTAAGCCATCCCTCCCTGCCCTATTACCCTTGTAAAAAGTCCCTCTCCAGCACTCCTGCGGGCCCCTTTAGGTACTGGAAGGCTGCTCTAAGGTCTTCCAGGAGCCTTCTCTTCTCCAGACTGAACAACCCCATATCTCAGCCCATTTTCATAGGAGAGGTGCTCCAGTTCTCTGATCATCTTTGTGGCCTCCTCTGGGCTCTTTCCAGCAGGTCCATGTCCTTCTTGTTTTGGGAGCCTCAGAACTGGACACAGTAACCAGCTACATGCTCCTTGATGTCTAGTGGGTAACCACAGGCTCCAAATGACATCTTCACTGAGACAAGTGCAATTGTCTTTTATGGATCTGGGAGGCTAAAACTTGCCTGGAACTGAGTCAGCACTTCTGTGGTGATGCACAAGGTGGGCAAGACCCATTGCCACTTACCAGAGTGCTGAGGAACCTCATGCTAAAAATTCAGATGTTGACAAGGCCTGGAGAATGCTCACTGCAAGTAATGAGCAGTTCCATGAAAACAATTCTTGATTAATAAATCATTGGAAGCTTTCATAGTGCCCAGTTTAATAAAATTAAAGATGAGAGAGGATTAAGTGCAAAACAGGAAGCATCCTGCAAGAATTTCCCCCAGAGCACTGTGGGCGAGGGAATGAAGTGAGAGAGGGAGCCCAGATGTGTTTGCAGTTGAGGAATGCGTGCCTCTGAGGGGTGGTGCACACTCCTACTCCCGCTTGCTGCATCGCCCACCAGCGCTGCTGGGAGAACCCAGGGCTCACTGAGGAGCAGGCGGGCAGATTGCCTTGAATTCATGAGTCACTGAGATGCATTTTCTCTCATGTCATTCTTTTCCCTTCTCCACCCCCTGTAATAAAACTGGCCTCTGCAACTCTGGAAGAAAGGCCCTGATTTCTGGGTAGCCTCTCTAAGGAGTAGGATTTTCAGAGCAATACTCAGAAGCAACATAACTGAGCAATAAATGTCTTGATAATAATATTTTCCTGACCTACTTGAAATCACCTTGGTGACAGCATGGCTACCCAGGGAAAAAAAAAAGGAAGTCATGTCTTTCTGCATGAACTAAATTAGCATTTTTATTTGATGCATAAAACATTGATGAGAAACAACATCTGTAGATATAAAAAGTAGTTAAACAGAGAAAACAAGTGTATTGCTTAAATAGAGAAGCTTGACAGAGAATAAGTTACCAAAAGCACAATGATGTTTGAAAAATGCTGTGAGAATGATGGTAATTTTCTGCCACGTAAGTGAAATTATAATCCTCCTGAGCCACAGAATGTAATAATCCAATGTAAATCATTCCCTCCCTTTTCATACAAGCACTTTTCGCTGCCAAAAACTGTGCCACAGACAGGAGGAAATAATTACTCTGTGAAACTCTGAATAGCACTTTGTCTCCGGGTATCAACTTGAAATTGCCATATCGAAGAAGAGTCACACTAATATCCTTCTAATTGATGGCCATCAATTTTGTGACCCTACTTATAGTCCCCAAACAAACAAATAAGGGCATTTTTTTCCCAAAACCAGAGTGTTGTTACAATAGTGGTGTAGTAGCTATGCACACAGTCCCAAAAGAACAGGAATGAACAGAATTACCCTTTAAACTTCAGGTTGTAACTGGCATATCAGTAGGAAAAGGAAAGGGAAAATGTTTGAATTCTCTTTCCAGCCTCTAAAATGCTGCAAACCAATGTTAGTTCTCTATTATACTAAGTGATAGGAGCATGGAAAAAGGCACAGCTTGCGAACAGCAGTATAGACAGGTGGACCAGAGCTTGATAAAGTGCCTATATGTGTTTGCCAAGTAATAATGCAGTCCAACTTCTTGTCTGTTCCCTGTGCATCTGTAGCACCCATTGCTGTATTCAATTGAGTAATTCTGTGGGGATTTTTAGTGTTTATCCTTGAAATATCCCTTAAGATAAGGAAGTGCTAGCCTCTACAGTCCACAGGAAATACACAAAGACTATAAAGGAGTCCTCTAAGGTGAAGGAGAGAAGCTGCGGTGGAGCAGAAAACTCAACTTATATCTACTATATTTCCAGCTACTGTCTCATCTGATGAATTGCCTCTCTCCTTTCTCCATTTCTTCCTTTGGGGCAGCTTTTCTTTCCCTGTAGGCACACAAAGTGGGAGCTAGCAATGATTCTGGTTTCAGCAAGCCCTGGGGAGAAAACAATGGTCCTGACTCCGTAAAATGGATCTGCGCACACTCAGTATCCAGTATGTGCCTAGAAGAAAAAATTGCTATCTGTGACTTCTATGAGAAAAAAACATCCTATATTTTGTAACCAAAACTTCCTCCTCCAACTGCGTCAGACAATGTTTGTGGTCACCTTTAGCTGAAAGGGAACTTCCCATTCCCAATAAATACCCCAACTCAAAGGCAAGTTTATATACATGTGAGGTTTTGTTTATTCAGAGATGTCAGGATCAGGCTATAAGTCTGTAGAAACAAGAGACCCTGTTACTTTTTCACTGTAGATGTGCAACTGGTGGGCGTTCAGCCTCCAGGAGTTTAGATGACTCAGATAAGGTTTCAGATAAACACCCAAATGTTTAGATTTTTATCTAACCCAAAGCTCTGAACTTTTAAAGGATTACCAACCTCCAGGGATAATCCTGTAGTGATTTCAACACCTGTACTGAGTCAAAGTGAGTTCAGAATCTCCTGGCCACAAGAAATGGTTCTAGCTCATCCTATCATTTGTTTTGGATGGTTAAAACAGTCTATCTGATCTGAATATGATTAGCCAGGCACTCTGATTTTAAATGACTTCATCACAGGATAACTCCAAATAGTCATCAGTAGGATCACTTATTGCCAAAGAAAAACAACCTGTGATACTATATGTCTGTGGCCTATAGAGCAGATATGCCCGAATGTTTTTATGGTGAATCGGAAGCTCTAAATACCTCACCTTTTTACAGATATTTTAATGAGTTGCTTTTCTGTAAGCTTTCTGCTTTGGAAGAAGACTTTACTGCCCTCTCTTGTAGTTATCATGAAAATGTGTTCATGCTGGCACACAGCAAAGTTCCACTGTAGTTTAGTGTGACTGATCCTAAAGATACAGAGATATCCCTGCACAGGGATAAAGAGATATGCCTGCCCCGGAGAAAGAGCAAGATCTCTCATGAGCGGCCTCTGCTACCGCAAATATGTTAGACTTACTTAGAGGGGACTGTTTTTAGTCCTGTTTCAGCATTCACACAGCGCAGAGCTCATGGCAGGATAGGCTGTGCACTCCTTTCCTTCCCAGGCATCAGCTTGTCCAGGTGCCCTGAGGAGCAATGGGACTTTGGGCTTCATTTAGGCTTCTCCTAAATGAAGCATAACTCTTATCGGGGTTACCAGAATTCTTTGCATATCTGACAAATTATTTTGGGTTTAGTTTCAGTTTTAGATGCTGTAATAGTGATTCACAAGCAAACAGAAAATGAGAGAAAATAAAAGAAATTATGGGTAACACTGTGTATGTACCTATGCATGTGCACGTATACTGCATATGCACGTATATCACATGCATTATTTCACCATGAATCTAAAAATGTTTTGCAAGTGCTAATTGATCATGCCACAAAAATCTCCTTTTCCTTATTAAAAAAAAATCAATGGGTGTTATTCTGACAACAAAATTATAGACGGAACACAGTCTTCCCTGAGGCCTTTTGGCAAATCCTTTAACTTTATTTGGGCTGAGTCTCCTATTCACCTGAAAGGAAGGCAGAGGTGTTTTAGTAGAAGGATTGCCCAGTAGAATGAACTGTTGGGTTTGGGGATTTTTTTCCTAAATCTAAGCAAGAAAAAAAGGGTTCACTATTCTTCAATTAAGAAGTTTGTCTTCTGTAAATTAGCATATCTCTGGAAGCAGCTTTGATCACTCTCCTGAAGTATATACAATGGTATTTAAGGAAAAGCTGATCTTATTTTAATCAGCAGTTCTTCAGCTCACCTCTGTAATTACAAGGAATGCTTACCTCAACTGTGCTCAGGTGGAATGCACAGGAAACATATGATTAAATGGTGATTCTAAGTTTAGTATTTCACTTCCAGAAAGCAAAACTAGTATTTAGTTTAAAATGTTTTCCTTAAAGTCAGGGGACATTTGAAAGAAGAAGTTAATTAGCAATGGCCAGCATAATATGCAAAGACAAAGGACAAAATAAAATGCTGTTAAGATCTTGAGGTTGCATTCAATAGGGCTAGATATTCAACCCTCCATTTTCACTCTGGGTCTTCTCTATAGATTTCTTTTGACAATCATGGTGAGGTGAGTTTCAGAGAATATAAATAAGGAAAAAAAACCCAAGTACAGATTTGCTTCACTTTCCTCTGCCATTGCTATGTGGATCAGCCTGAAATAGAAGCTTTTCTCTCTCATTTTGTGCATACTACTGTTAGGTAACAAATGTTTTTAACAGAGCTCTGGTGATCATGGTCTCCTTAAAGTGTTGTAAATCCCTGGAAGTGGAGGAGGATGTTTTCCTAGAGACAACAAACTTGTTTTTCCTTTTAAATAAAACTGTCTTTAGTAACTATGTTGATCTGGCCACTGGCAAGCAGACCTATGCAAATATATGTGTTAGGACTTTGGGAAAAGTTAAGATATGTTGCAGCAAAAGGTTAGCATCTAACTTATGTGAAGATCATGGTCTAGGGAGTGTTTTCGTCCACATTACTGTTGTCATCATAGAATACCTACTCTTTGCTTCGATAGTTCATTGTTTATTTCCCTACCGTTCCAAGAAAATTCACTCCTGGTAGGAAGTTAGCAAAAGTAAGGGGAGAAGTTACATCATGAACAGGCAACACTGGTTTTATTATTTTGTATACTAGGCAACCAGAAGGAAACTAGGGGTTCCAAGCAGTTCTTTCTCTTTCTTCAGTGGATGCCTTCCACACCTCTATGATATTCTCACTGACCTGTTCCACCCTGGAATTTCATGTCAAGTGAAGTAAAATCCCGTGTGTACCATTTGAAGCATGCAAATGTCCAGAGGACTTGATATACAGCCATTTACAGATCTCTTTTTTGAAATTAAGTTGAGCAAAGTCTTGTCTCATGCTTATTTGTGTTTGTAATTTTAGCTCAAAGGATCATCAGAAAAAAAAAAAGGTGATTTACTAAAGTAGATTTTGGAATCCACACTACAAAATATGACACACAAAGAGTCCAAACAGGCTTTCTTGAATCTGACAGATATTTAATCTGGAACATTTTCTTTCCCTATTGAAAGGAATAAAATGTGCAGTCTTAGTTTTCAACTGTAGAAAATTATGATTGGACCAGGATAGTCATCTCCAACGGCAAAGCATTGGTAGGAAATTAAATACTACGGGTTTTTTCCAACTCTTTTCAAAACCAGTTCAGAGTAGAAAGTGTTATTAACCATAAGTTTACTGAACAATTAACTTATGCATTCGACAAATCACTTGAAATCTCTAGAGAGATCCAGAGAAAAATTTAAAAGTTTCTTTAACTCAGAAGTTCTGAACCAGATGCAGAAGCTACCTGATTTGAGGGAAGAGATTGACTACTTTGAAGACAGACCAGATATCTAGATTTAAAATTTAATGTAGATTAAGTTCAGCTTTTCAGGATAGTTTCTCCTATTTGGCTTCTTGATTTCAATCTTTGATGTTGTTGTGACAATTTATTTTGAAGGCAAAAATCTTTACAAAATTCCCTTCAATTCCATTTATTTCCATTTGCAGAAGAGCTCTGTGTGGGTCAGAAGACCCCAGGAGTGCCTGACTCCAGGACAAAGACAGTAAGCCTGTGATTACAGTATGGAAAAGTGAGGGAGAAAGAAACTGATGAGCCCGGAGAAGGAGCAGGAACAACTTCCCTTTTACTACCTGTCTGAGTCTTCGTTTTTCTGTGCTGTGACTCTCATGAAATCATGAGGTTACATCAGCTGGGTGCCTCAGTGAAAGGACTGGAAATACTGGGCTTGGTCTGCAAGGTAAGGTAACAGAAATTTACCTGAAAAGACCATGAAACAACACAGTGAACACACATATTTTAGACCTTACAAACCAAGTCTCAGGCTGCACGATTAACAGGTTTTGGCTGATAAAGTTGCCTATTGTTGTTAGATGGGTATTTATTATGTTGTTACATGGTGGAACTTCTATAGCTGTTTATTTCATAAGAATGCTTATTTTAAATCTAGTGATTGACAGGGACCAATGGCCCCAACTATTGCATTGCTGCAGCATGTTTTTTATCTGACATTTAACTGGGAGGATTTTTTTGTAAACATGATTCTGTTACACTCCGGCTATTTGTCAGTTATGTTGCTGCCTGTTGCTCAGAGGAAGACTGACATAGTAATGTAGACACATCTGCTCACCCAGTAAGTGGTAAAATATGCTCATTTTTGCACACCAGTCAGGAAAATCTAAGCTTCCCAGTGCAAAATATTAAGAAAGTTGTCTTGGTACCTGCAGTTCCTTGGTATCATCAAAACATTTTGATATATAGAACACTACATTTTATAGATGAGTAAAAGGAGTCTCAGAAAGGCCAGTCTTGATTTCTCATTCTCCAAAGTTGAATAGCCAAAGTGAATACAAATGCCACTCTTTTTCAGAATGGATGTTTGTGGAGCAGTCACCTTGCTGACCTGTCTCCTGTGCCATTTGAGTGTAAGAGAACAGCTTACCCCTGATCAATTACACATTTTTAGTGTACATATCATGCACCAATAAGCAAATAAACTATTAAAAAAGGAGGTGCAGCTGTAAGTCCCTCTTAACGCACTAGTGAAGCCAGTATTCCAGCCATCTGCACTGGTGAGGCAAAACTTAGCTTCTCCTACTATGAATGGATTCTAAAATATGTCTGCTTGACAGGGGACAGTAAGAGAGGAAAACGGGGAAATGGACAGTAATAGGAGGAAAAGGAGAGTAACAATGCAGTGCTTTGAAAAGATAGGCTGGACTCCAGCTTAGCTTCAAACACCTCTGAGCTGCGCAGTGGCTCAGCAGCCAGGTTTTCCTAATGACAATGTGCATTGTGCTGGAGTGGCTTCTACTGCTGCCACACAACCAAGCTGCTGAAGACTCTAGGGAATTACCTTGGTATTTGATTTGTTGTTATGAAAACAGTGAGTTTGACTGAAGCAAGAATAGTTTCTTCCCAAACAGTTACCAGAATCCTATTGTTGTTCTCCTTCTTGTTGACCTTTTTGCTGATTTTGAGATTATAATGATTTTCCTGACTTTGCTATCTTGAATTAGTTTGATTTGTATTGTGTCTGGAACTCAGAAAGGGGAAAAGCAGCTCATCTCAGGCAGAAGTTCTGCTAAAGGAAGGATTTCAGAGAAGTAATTTTTTTGAATGGAAGTCTGATGGAAAGAGCAAAATTTTCTTCTCTATAAGCATTTAAATTGTATATGGCAAATACAAACATAGGGTTCATTTTCAGCCCCAGCATTACACTGTTACCACACAAGGTGCTCAGCTGTGGCTTTTTTTGAAACTACATTAAAAGCAAATACTACTTCCTTTAGAGTGTAAAGGCTGTGAAAATAATTTTCAGTTCTGTTCTCCTGTGTCTTTAGAGATTAAGAATTTAATTTCTCAAAGCGCCTAAGACAGTAGCCATTTTAGGAAGGTGTTTTCTTGGCTGGCCCAGAAATCAAATTGTTGTAAAATCGCCGTTAAATATGGCACCAGGGCAGCTGCATGAGCTCCCCCCTTGCCCTCTGTTGCTGGCCCACGACATTGGCACAAGGAAGTGTGTAACTGTGCTTCCACCTCATTCAGCTCACGTCCTCTGTTGTATTTTAAAGTCTTGCATGACATCCAGTATACAATCAGCAAGCCATAAGCTAGTGAAAGTGTCTGTTAATGTAGGCACAGATTTGTGGAGATTTATGATGTTATTTTGAAAGTCAATTGTAATAATGAAATATAAAATTATTCTTACATTTTCTACTATAAATGCTCCTTATTGCTGATAGGTGACTATATTTGAGGTAACATTTGCATACAAAACTATACACCACTAAGATAAGGTAACACAGTATTATGATGCTATTTACTGTGCTTGTACAATACGCCGATTCAGCTCCTGAACATTACTTTTCCTTTACCACTTATGTCTGCATTTAAAAAAAAAACAAGTAACAAAACACAGAAACGTACTAATTTTTTTATTTGCCTATAAAACTGTGTGTTATCTGTCCTCCACAAAGCTTACATTTTAATTGACATTTCTTATCTACAAGGACGTACTTTTCTACAATAAGGGCAGTGCGCCATAAGCTACTTATGAAAGTCCTATTAGGACACAATTATGTTCATAATTTTATATATATATTAAGATTAGAATACTGCTAAAACCATGCTATCCACTTCAGAAGTACGAGAAGAGACCTCTCTATCCTACTCCCAGTTCTCCCAAGATGGCTTGCAATCCACAGAGACAAAGCCAGCAGGGAACAACTGAAGAAGGATGCAGGAGTTGTGAGATCAGTGTGGCTTTGAGAAAACAGTCACAGTCTTGAATACAATTTATTGGAATCTATACAAAGAAATTATAGAATTATCCTGTCTACTGTAGATATTTTGTTCTTAAATTAGAGGAATGTAAGTGAAAAGGCAAACATTAATTGCTGGTTTGCTATCATCTCCTCCAGAAATGATGTCATTTTGACATAGTTCTCTAAAAACCAGAAATAACTTTATAGCTATTTCTATTCCTTTCTATAGAAAGAAGCTTTTAATAACTTCTTTCTTGAATTTTGTGTGTAGTAGTGGTGTATACTGTGCACAGTATATACACCATACCCCGTAAAGTTGGACTTTGTGTGCCACATTACAGATTTTTTTATTAGTTTATTACCAAAGGTACCATCTCACATAAGTCTCTTTTTTCCACAGGGTTATTTGCAAGGATATTTGCAGTAGTAGGTTTTAGCATAAGATAGGCCAATACTTCAAGAAGAGCAAGGTGCTGCTGCACTTTAATGAAAGAGTCCAAAGTCCACATGGAGAGGCCACAGAAATGCACTCCCCTCCATTTGTTATTTTGCTCTATTTTCCTCAGCAGCACCATCTCATACTTGTCCTTGCAGCACAGACGGGAATGACTATAAATCTCCACCTGGGGAATATCAAAACCTAGACAGAGCTGAAATATTAGTGACTCAGAGAGAGAGTGAGACATATGTAATATAAAATCAGGAAAATTAGTTCAGTTCTAGAACAGAGTATGCCAGTCTTCTTGCTTCTCCCTTGCCTTCCCCTGGGTCACCTGAAACCCATGTCGAGCATGGTTGCTCACTTATTTCAGACTCCTGGAATTTAAGTTCATGCATTGGAAAGTGAGAGTGGGTTTATGAACTCATCCCAAGGCACAGAAGAAAACACTCTTACCAGCACTCTGGTCTCAGTCTAAGTCCATTTCTCAAGGGTGGTCTTGCAATCAGCGGCTTGGAGGAAAGACTTGGATCCCTGCTGCCAGACCCAGACAGGTGGACACTGACCCAACCAACCTCTTTTGGCAAAAAACTCCATCCTGCAATACCACTGAGACCTCAGGCCTTGGTGCGGTAAATGGAGAGACTAAATCAAACACTACCCTTCCTAATAGCCTTTTGGATGCTGTCCTCAAGCATTAACAAAGGGCCCAAAACACTATCGGAGCAGGAGGCTACGCTGTGTCTGTTGCCAAATCAAACGTTCTTAGGAGTCTGTTAAGATTTCTCGAAAGGATTTTTCTCTTCACAGAAAGATCTTCTTAACACTTTGCGGAGTGACTGTCAGGTAGGGCACTGCTTTGATTTTCAGGTTTTTCGACATTTTCTTCCTGTGTGCCTACCAGCATAGGGAGAAGGCAGATGGAGATGATCTGCTTAAATACCAGGTGCCACAAGAGGAAAGAAAGCTAGAAGGTAGGAAGCTTTTCTCACTACCCTTCACTTCCTTTCAGCTGGGCTTTCTGTATGGCAGTGCACAAGTTAAATGAGCTGGGGAGAGCCAGTTGCTTGAGATTGCACAGTTGAGGAAGGGAAGCAAAACTGAAGCCCTGAGCCCAGCCTGCAGCTGGTGTTTTCCTCCTTGTGTGCCAGCACCCAGCTTAGGAGCTGCTTAGTTGCATGGTTCAAGGCAAGAGTTATCTTTCGGTTGTGTGTTTGTTCAGCACCTAACACAATGAAGCCCTTCTCCTTGACTGCAGCTTGGAGTCATTATCACAACACAAATAGTAAATAGTAATCAAGTTAAAGATAACACTGAATTAAACCAGAGCAGTATGTCTATTGGAGGCCAAAAGGTACACAGTGCCAGCTCAGGCAACTGGCTCTCAAAACTGAAAGAGAACATTCCTCCACAGTAAAATAAACACTATTCTTTTTTCTCTTGAGCTAGATAAAGCATTGTGTGTTTCTGATAAATCCATATGGTTTGCTTGCTTACAGGGGAAAACATGAAGAACAACAATTCCCCAGATTTGTTCCTCAGAAATTGCATTATCAATAAATGCCTGTGATATCAGTCTGGTTCTTTAGCCCACATATCCGGCCAGTATCTTAATTGCAATAACTTCACATCCCAAAAAGTCAATGCAGTGATATACAAGGGACCTGATTCCTACCCCTAACCTCTCAGAGCCCGGAAAGTCTTTCAGCATTCCTGCAAACTTACATAAGAGAGAAGGAACAGATAACATTGTATGCTTGCAGTTAAACATGCAGGATGCTTGTGCCCTCTTGCAGAAAGAAGTGAAAGAATGGGCTGTTAGGAAGTTGTTCTGAATTAGAAAATGGCCTTACAACTCAAGAATTTGGAGTGCAAGACCAAGGACCCATGGGATTGTCTGACTTGTTTTTTCAAGTCTCCAAAATGACTTCATTGCACTTTTTTCTACAGTCTATGACAACCCAAAAACCTACTGAATAAACAGACAAACTACTGTTCGTGGTCTTTAATATACTGAGCTAGGTCTTAATGGCAGCATTATATGGATTGGACATAGGACAGACCTGACTTATTTTTAAGTGGGGAAGGAAATTCTCTTGACTTAAAATGTTTTTTTTTTATTTTATTTGCCTTCAGAATTGGAAACTACAGACTAGAATTAGGAAACCAGGCAGGTCTGACTTCCATCCCTGGAAAGGTGGCAGATGGCACCACATACCACTTGGGATAGAATCACCTGTGGGAAAGGGAACATCTGTCTCTGGGTCTCTAGGAGGGTGTTGGAAGCACAAAAGTGAAATGAAATATCATCTGTGTAATTCTCAAAACATATGAATTTTCAAAACATCTGTCTTTTACAAGACACCACACTAAAGGCTACTGAAGAAACTAACTGGCCAGAGGTTTACAGTCAGCAATGGAGAGTCCCCAGGGATGGGTGCTTTGTCTTTATCGGTAATGAAGAGGAGAGAAGGGAATGAATTGTAAAATGTGCAAGTTTGCAGATAATAGTAAGCATTTCTCCAAATGCAAATGCCATGCCAGGTTCAGAAAGACCATGTGAGTGTACAAAAAGGGAGCAGATGAGGTCCGGGTAGATAAATGCAATGTAACGCACCTTTGGAGGAATAGTTCATGATGCTAAACTCCTGTAGTTCCAGTGCAGGAAAGAGACCTTGGCATCATCAGTGACAGCTCTTAGACATCATCTGCTCAGTGTGCAGTGGCATCCAGAAGAGCCAGCAAAGCACTGGCTATCACAAGGAGGGGTATGGATAATGAGGGAAAGAGTGTTATTTTCCTGCTAGAGAAAACTGATACCTGGAGAATGTTGTGGAGTTCTGCATCTCAAGGAGGATATAGCAGAGCTAGATAAGATCCAGAGAAGAGCAAGGAAAATAAGTTCAGATACTGCTGCTATAGCAGATATATAATTCAAATGCTGAATGATAGCTTGTGAAGAGAGATTAAAAAGATGGAATTTCTTCAATCTGGAGAGAAAAAAATGAGCGGGATTAGAGAGGAGATGGTAAAACCTTACAGAATCACAAACATGGTGATTGGGCAAAGGTAGAAGGGTTATTTACCAATTTCCTTAATGCTGTGACTGGGGAGTGCTCACTAGCAAGAAATCAGTTCAACACAGATAAAAGAGTATAATGCTCTCATGTGAGTGGCAATGAAGTTTGGGATTTGCTGAACAGAAAGTTCCAGGCACACAGTGAAGGTTCAGAGAGAGATCGGACAAACACAATGACAGCAAGTCCCCAAGTGAAGGCCAAAGGAAACTGCCCCTTATCATCTCTAATACATTTGTTGTGGGTCTTGGAGGAGAACAAGCAGAAGAACCACAAAAAGTGACCAGGCCCATTTGCTGTCTTTGAACATATTTTTTATGGTTTGCTCCCCTTCCTCTCGTTCTTTTGCTTCCACTTAGTATTTAGTTGGCAAAAAGAGCTGCACAGCACTATTTCTGTCAGCTTGCAGCTAGAATGGCTTCTTTGGGGGTTTAGTATGAAACAATTAAAAACTTCAAAAATTATTTTATTGTTTTTCAGGAATAAGGGAGGCAGAAAGGCCTCATCAACATGCTGACATGCAGCAGCACAATTATATAATGGCCTTGTATCAAAGACTCTCTGTTTAGGAGCAATGGGAAAGTGTATTGCTGCACTTAAATCGGTTTTCTTCTAATTTGCTTTTGCACATGTTAATACCACTGAATTTCATGGGTATACAAAAGAATGAAGAAGTGAGATGGCACTGATGTACTTCAATTAGCAGTAGAAGTAGTTAATTACTACACAATTTCAGGACAGGCAATTGTTATTTGAGAAATTTTTGGAAGGGATCAGGGTGAGGGTGATCTCACAGGTTTTTGTGAGCTAAGGGTCTAACGGTGCTTGAGTTTGGTAAGGATCAAACTGTCTTCTGGACCTAAAAGTTCACCTTGGACTTTTCTCTATGGCTGTAGCTTTGCTCTTTTCTTGTCATCCTTGAGATTGTTATTACCACCCAGAGTGACTTCTGCATTCTGTGGCAGTCCTAAGATGCTCTTTGGTTGTACCTTACAATGTAATTCCTCAATGCTTGCATGGTTCCTGTGAAAAGAAAGAGGGGCTGGGTTAAAATGCTATTAGAGGCACAGAGGGAGGATACCTTGAGTGCTATTTCAATGCAATGAAAAATGTGTATCCAGTTCTGATTGCTCTTTGTCTATTGCAAGTAAATGAAAGTACTGCCAGCTTTAAAAGGCTGATCTTACCTACAGGACAACACTGTGGCTCACAAGGTCTCAGTCCACAGAAAGTGGTATCAATGTGGTCAGATCTCATCCTGAAGTCAGAGTTTGATACTCAATTTCCACGTAGAAAAAAATTTATTTGTTGTCTAGACAAAGTAATTTTTACCATAGTGAAATATTGTTGTAGCAGAAGGAAGCAAGTTCTTGAATTTAAATATGCCAGAACTTTGCAATAATTTAGGTTTGATCTAAAGTTAATGTCAAGATCTTCTTTCTAGTTACAGCGTGTTGAAAATATATTGATGATCTCATATTTTATGTGACTTACTGTTGCTATTGTTAAGGGTTGGACTTGTTATCACTGAGAGTTATGCAAGCCATAAAAAAAAATTTAAAGACCAGAAAAACCCACCCAAAAAACCACCACTTAAAAGGTTGGGAGTTGTTTTTGTTGCCCAAAATAATCCAACCCTTTGTCCAAAGCCATATGAGCAATGTATCTGGACCATATATATAAATATGAGACAAAGTAGATTAAACATGCTGACTATCAGGTCAGTTCTGAGTGTTTGTAGAAAATACAGGACAGGCAGATTTGTGGGCTTCATTAAGTCTTTAGTTTTTACACTTCTGAAGTAATGCTTCTAGTAGTTGTTAAGAAGGAATTTGCTTCTTCCTGGCAGTTACTCTGATCTACCAGGTGTGTGTGGTCTCTTCCCTTTCTGAGGTTGCCCTTTTGTTCTGACTTCTTTAGCCAAAAAAAAAAAAAGGCAGCTGGACAGCTTTAGTCTGTTAAATAGTCCACATTACTTACACAGCTACACTCCTCACTGACCCTTAACAGTTTAGTAGCTATGAGCTTTGAGAGGCTCAGTCTTAATCTTCTGTCTTCAAAGGAGTCAGAGCTGCTGCAGAATGTGGCCTTTTGATTGTAGCTTTCCCTGAATTTTAGAAACACCTTTGTCAGCTGGTCACTTCCATTCTTTTCTCTAGATGCCAACAACAGTAAAATTAACATAAATTGCATAGACTTGTCCAAGGGCTTTCATTGGTCCTTGATGCTTTGCTCTCCTCCTGGTATGAGCTCTCTCAAATAGTGTGTTAATAGTAGACTGCTATCAAAGAGACAAAATGCTCAGGATCCTTGGATGCACAGCCCAGATGAAATACGCTGGCCCAGGAGCGCTCTGACTCAAAAGAATGTCTCTTGTATCCTTACTCTGACCTGAGGAAAGGTGTCACACAAAGTGATGTGAGGAAACTGTGTCTCAACGTGGTTTCAGGGACTGTCTTTCTGTAATCTGCACAGGTGTCAAGACTGGACCCAAAGGAAGTTCGTTATGTAGCCAAAACAGTAATTTTCAGCAAGACAAGGCTGTTGGGCTGGTGGTCTTTTTTTCCCAGGGATAGTACTGTTCTGCCATAGTTTCACACTAGTACTGTTTCCCATTTCTTACTCTCCTTGATTTCTTTGAAGCCCTGTTCTCTGGGCTGTAAGCACTGAGAACTCTGGACATGGTCATGAATCTGGACTGTTTCAAAGAACATGCACAATATTGGTACTTAAGGACAGTGAATTTGACCCTTTCCTATGGCTCTAAGATGCACGTGAATATCTCTGTGGCATACAGAGACTTTCATGCCTGCTGTGAAAGCTCAGTACCACAGAGAATATTTTTCTCCCTGGGCTTAAAATGTAAACTTCCTTTGGGCTTCCTTCGTAGGTTCTGTTGCTCTTTCCCACTTCTACTGAAGTGGGCAACTGCCACCAAGTGTGGGGTAAACACAAGAATGTTCACTCTATTCAGTCTCTGGATAAGTGGCTTAGATGTCAGGTTACAAAAACTTTTAAAAATTCTAAATAAATAAAAAACAAACAAACAAAAAACCCCCAAATCAACAAGCAAAGTAAAATAAGAAGAAGAAAAATAAAAAGGGAAGAGGGAGAGTATCATGTTGTAAAAATAGTTTCCTCACTGTATCTAGGGTCCCAAAGTGTGGACCAAGGTGTTAACTACTTGTCATGCACTGCACTGGAATTGCATATGGACATTGCTGCACTTTTGTCTACAGAAGCACCAGTGATGCATGTGAGCCTACTGGCTTCCCTCAGGTGCTTGCACAAACACTGGCAGCCTCTGTTGAGGGAAGGCTTGCAGGATCAAGCTGCAAGGGCCTGTGTAGGGCTTCTGTACAGTCAAAACCCATGACTTTGTTGCACGACATTCCTTCATATCCTGTCCTCTCGTTTTGACCTTTCTTCCGTGTTTTCCATGTGACTGACAGCCCTTAAAAACACAAAGCAACAGGATAGTGTTGGATGGTGGGAGGAAACTTTGTCATCAGTCTGGAATATCATTATTGAAACAGCTTCAAGTTATCAACAGCTTCAAGGGACAAAAATGCTGATATTTGTTTTTTTGCCTTGCATACTATTCCTCATTCATTAATCCATTTCTGGACTCTTTGACCCACTTTCCTGCAATAATAGCTCTACAGAAAACCTAATATTTCTAATCCCCAGGTTGAATATTTTCAATTCTGCTTGCTGGCTAACCCTTCAAAGATGCTTCTGACTAAACAAGACCTTTCCTTCCTAAGAGTTTGGAAACCATGTCCTAATCTTTCTTTTTGACTGACTTTTATTCATTACTCATCACAGCTGCTAGAAGAACTAAAACGTGATTCTGGAGGAATTATTTGATTTTGCTGAAATCTTAGGGACTATAGGAGTGACATTGCATGAAATCCCTAGTCTCTGGGGTCATCACACTAATTGTCTGTATAAAACATCACCAAAAGCAGTTTGACTGTAGTAATTAGTGTTCCTAAGCCTGCCATTTATTTAATAATCACAGCATTTTGTGAATACTCTTTAATTATATTCTCAGCAGCCTGGTCTCTTTAATTTTGCTTCTTCTAACTTGGTGCTACAAAAGCCACTCTTTTTAATAAGGTAATTAGTAGCCTCACTTTAGCATTGTATAAACTGATAGAGAGATTGCATTTGGTGGATGCCTGATTAAACTGCATATGTGGTAGAGAGAGAAATTAAGTCTGCATCTGACTCTTTCAATTCTATTTTGACAACTAGGGTAATCTTGCTTTTTGATTCTGTAAGTTCATCTGGGGTTTTCCCTAATGCTTCCATATGGCACTAAGATAGAATATAATAAAATATCAGAACAAGAGGTTGGTAGGCAAATACGAATTTCCTTTCCCCATCCCCCAAAGAGCCATGGCAGAATGCTAACTGATGACAAGTCTCTCATTTAAGGGATGTTAGGAATTGAGCTGCCTTAAAATGTTGCCAAGATCATAGGGAGTAAGAAGTATTTGTGAGTCGACCTGATGCAGAAGAGAAACTAGCCTTAGGGGCACGGAGCAGTGGAAAGAACAGGTCGCACAGGAGCAGGGACCTTTGCTATGTAATAAATGCAGTGGTTCATGTGAGTGTTATAATTGCAACAGCTATACTCATTGCTAGCTGGAGAACTACACTACAATTAATAAGCCTTGTGTATTTTGGAGATCAGAGAATACACCCATTTTGACCTGTGACTGACAACGTGAGCCATGGAGAGTCCTGTCCTGAGACCGGTAACATGTGGTGCAGTTTCACAGTCAGTGTAGTCCAGTCTGGGGCCAACAGGCTCCTGCTTTGCTCACTACCTCCAGTGCCTCTCTGCACTTAGGTTTATGGTCCATTCCTTTCACTAGCTCTAGCGAATGTGAAGTCAATTTGAAAATACCAAAAGAGGTGTAGTTTTCAGTCTGCTCCAAAGTGTTGAACGAGCTGAGATGACCTAGCCAGGTGATAAAAAGGGTCCCCTAGGTCTGAGTGGGTGAACCACCAGATTACAGTCAGGATCATCTAAAGCATCTCTCCTGATGATCCCATACAGTCCTGAATCAGAATATTGATGTTCGGAAACTCCCATCATAGTTCTTTACTTTGTACCTGGGAAAAATTAGTTTTTCCAGGAGCACAGTGATACCTTCAACTATGTCACTAGAAGATCCTCCTCTTTGACAGAAAAGGGATTTTTCCCCACTTCCCGTACTGGATGCTGAAAATTGTGGAGACATATACAACCTGCCCATCAAGTTCCAGTAGCTTGATACAAGGACAGGTGAGAGGATAGGCTTTCAAAAATAAAATGGTAATTACATACCTTGCCTTTCTGTGATAAAAGTCATGGCCTAAGTAACATTTATAATTTTTAAAACCTTTATGAGGGGGCCTCAGTGGTGACAGCAAGCTTAGTGTTTCAATAACTACAGCATGCAGTGTCTTAAAAAAAAGGCTCAGATTCCAATCACTGAGAGGCAACATACAAATGGCAGGGGCAAGGAAGGGAGAGAGTTACTTGGTAAGACATGATTTATACATTTGAAGATTAGAAGAAGGAAATAATATGGAAGTAACAATTTTATAAACAGATCTTTATGCAAGAATCACTTACTATGTTTCCCTTTAAAAAGTATTATGTGTTATCTCTACAAACTAAGGCACAAATGCATGAAATTGGCTGGCAAGGAACTAGCAAGTAGTAGGTCAGTTGTAAATCATCTAGTGAAAAGCAAAGTTAAGCTACAATGCTGGAAAGGTGATGGCCCTTCTTGCAACACTGAATTTTCAACTGTCCCCATGTAAGCAGTTTTTTGGCTACATGTGAAATAGTCTAAATCCTACTGACACCAGCGAAAAATTGGATTTTGATTTTTCTGTTATGCCACTGGGGGAAAAAGAAATCTTTCTTCTCCAAATGAAAAATTTTCTCACTTCTACTATTCCCAGCATCTGATATTTCTGTTGTTACACAGTCTGTGTCAGGATCTTTAACACTATTGTGACTGCAGCCTAGAAATGACCCCTTAAACAGAGCAAGGCCCTGATTCCCCTTCAAGCTCATAGATTCGTGCAAGTATCGGGTATAAACTTGACCTGTACATTTTGTGATCTCACAGTGAAGATGGCAAATGATGCTGACAGCAAAAAATACCTTTAAAGGCCTAAAGGACTAACACAATGTCAATAGAGTGCGTAAATTTACTAGCCTTTAGTATTGGCATGCTAAATGGGAGAAGAAAACTATCCTTTCTAAATGATGCATGACATTTGAAACTGTTGTAATGGTAGAAAAGCAGATTGGAAAGCCTTGGAAGAGTAGCTGAGAAGAGCACATGCGTACACTTGAACAATGAGTGCATCAGCCAGAAACTCTTGGAAAAAATTAGGCTAGGGAGTGATGACATGATGATAGCAGTATAAAGAAGTGAAAGGAAATTGCATGAAAGAAAGGAAGGGGGTTATCTGGATTATCTAGAAAGTGACTGAACAGATTTTAGCTGAAAATTAAAAATGGAAAAAGAATCAGGCTAGACATAAGGAAAAAAATTCATAACCTTGGGCATGCTTAGAATAGACTGTCAAACTGTAGCAGAGGCAATGACATGGGTGGGTGAGACTAGGTAGGATAAGACAATAGCAAGAATAAAGTAAGGAAATAATCTTTTTTGTGTGGGCAACTGGAGTGGATGACCCAACTTGTGTTTTTCCAGGTCTTGCTTTCTATGTATAGTTGAAGAGAGGCAGTAAATAAAGCTCGTGCACTCATCAATGGTGGTTGGCTATGATAGCACACCATGATAAGTTTCCTGTGCCTCTCCCTGGTTTCATGGAGATGTGGATGTGAAGGAGGATCGCCAGCCCAACATTTGCCAGAGGCCAGCTTGCACAAGGCATCATGAAACAGAAAAGAGGTGAGCCATTAGCCATAGCTGTGGCTCTCAAATATTCCAGGGTTTGAGAGTTTCAAACTGCAACTGAACAGTTGTCTTGGATGCCTAAGTTGTCTTGAACTGCCCAGGTCTGTTATTCACAGATTCCTCATCCTTACACCAACTTCCTTACTTTTACGTCTGTTGCATATAAACAAATCCTTTCACCTCTCTCCATCTCCAGTGTGGCGACATGGACTGTGCACCTCAGCATAAGTTATTAATGCAGTGGCTTCAGGCTCACTAGTATAATTTTAACCCAAAAAAATCACATCTACACCTATTTCTGTTCTGTTTTGCACTCCCTACGGTGGAATGAGAAAGAATAATATGAGAAAACGAAGGCTATGAGAAGTATGAATTTGCCATGCTTCTTTTTTGGTTTGTTCATGATGTCAGGGTTTGGGAACTTTTTTTTTTTTTCCACTGAAGTATGCATTAATGTAATCTCAGTCTGCTTCAGAAGAAAGACACCAAAGGAAAATGTCCATTAGAAGACCTTTTGGCTCTTTCTGTTTTTTCTGCGTGGGAATTTTTTTGTTTAATTTTGTAGTGATAGACCCATACTTGGCTGAAATCAACCTTTAAAGGAAGTATGCCTGAATGTGCCTTCGGGTCTGTTCTCTCAGCCCAGACAGGAGCAGATCTTGAAATTCTCCTTCTTGCAAAGAAAGGGGTCTGCATTTTTAACCTAGCGAGTCACTTTTCCCATACTTGGCATTCAGTAAGCACTTTGGAGAGTTGCAGTTACATGCCAGAGACATACCAAAAGGGAGAAAGGAAGATTTTGAAGTCCTGCCAAATGCTGCTCATTGTTACACACCAAGGTGCTCCCTGCACACCCCTTGGGTGGTGACTATCAGTGTGCAAGTATTAGGGTGGTGATTACCTTGCATTTACATGCATGGGAAGCACTGGTCCTATCCCCCTGTAAAGACACTGAGAGTTTTGTTTCTGATTGCTGCTCAAAAAGACACTGGATTTGGAGAAATTTTTCAGGACAGCAAAAAAAAAAAAAAAAGAAAAAGAGGGCTGTCTGCAAACCCTGAGGAGGGAAGTTGAAAAGGTGGCAAATACATCCCTAAAATCAGAAATTAAAAGGACTGAATGGCATGACACTGGGTCAAAAGCTTCTGGGTTTGGGTGATGAGGGAGGAAATGCTGCAGTCCTTGGTCAGGGGCCAGGGGCAGGGAAATATGTTTTGCAAATTCCTGGAAAATGGGAATTCCACAAAAATTTCAGAACTGAAACACATTGTCCAGGAAAATTTTAAACCTCCCTTGAAGAGTGAGATCTAAACTCTGAGATATCCAGAGGAGTCACAGTTCTCAAGGCCTCTGGTCTCCTAGCTGTGGTCAGTCCAGCAATGACCTGGCCTAGAGCAGGGATCTCTGCAGCCTTCAGCTTTCCAGTGTTAAGTCGGACACCCAGCAGGAAACACCTCCGGGACCCAGTCCTGTCTAGGCTTTATCAGAAATTTTTAAAACAGACCCATTTCCCGAAGACATTTTCACTTTGAATTGCCTTTTCCAATCTGTTTCACTGGAAAATTCCTAACGTGCCCAAGCTGCTATCCAAAGATACTGGAGGAAACTAAAAGGTAGCAAGTTCAAAGCTGAAAAAGGAACTACTTTCCCCTGCGTGATACAATTCAACTATGAAACTCTTTCCTGCAGGCTGTCACTGAGGTCAGGAGTTTATCAAGATTCAGAAAGGGCTGGGAATGCACGCTGCTGATGAGCATATTTGTAATTCTATCATGTAATCCTACAAAAGTAGGTTTGAAGAGGGCTGTTTAGGATGAGACTTTTATTGATATCTTGTGTTATAATGGAAAGAAGTGTGATTGTGGAACATAAAGGTATATACTGCAAAGGCAGTTTCTTGTGGGTTTCCCATATACTCACCCAAAAAGTTTTGGTGGTGGTCATTATAACTATACTGTCTTACTGGAATCTCATCCTGATTTGATGGGAGAGGCTTAAATATTAAACTTCCATATTAAATGTTAACCCTCAGCTTTGATGCATTGAAGGTGTTAAATCTTGGGGTCTATTGGTTTGATGTTCTGAGTAGCTTTAGCTCCCATTGGAAATGCATAGAAAACAAGGATTGTGAATGCATAGAAAAGAAGGATTTTACTCTTCATAGTGGTTTGGGCCCATTTTGTTGAGACAAAGGAGACAGGGAATGGTCAGCAAAGGTTTCTGCGGTGTCAAGTCTGCACAGGGAAATTGTGGATAAAATAGGTCCCAGGAAGGGAGAGGAGCGTGTAGGAGGAGTTGGATGTTTGGGAGATGACTCTTCAAATTCCTGAACTGCAAAGACATGGTCTGGGTTTATGCTGACAGACATTGCTGCCTCACTTTTTTGCTGGATGGGCAATGTCTGCACTTCTAGCATAAAAAAATCACCTTTGGGCATGATTCATTTAATCTAATTTTAGCTGCTTAAGACTAGGCCTAGTCATACAGAGTCCATATATCCTCAACAGAGAGACCGAAGCTTGACTATGGGGCAATTCATCCCTCTTGTCTCTGATACCTGTCATAAAATGAGTTGAATCATCCCCAGAAGAGCTCATCCCTTTCCACTGACTGCAGTGGGAGCCCAGACACACCAGATCATGCCAGTTGCCTAACCCTGAGACAGCTCATGTGAAGTGAGATAAATCTCCCTCCCTGGGTAGCTGTGCTCATATCAGCAACAACAAAGGCACAAATAAACCTATATTTTATCAACAAAATAAATGGCATGTGTACCAGAAGGAGGAGGTTGCCTTCAGAGGTACAGCTGAAGTCAGCAAAGCCCTATAGCTGTATTCCTCTCCATTTCAGCTCTTAGACTTTAATCTGTATCTGTGAAGACCTTGTCTACTTCTCTCTTTAGAGAAGCAAGTAGCAGCAGACAGAGCGTGCCCCAAAGTTTGCTTGCTTTTTTTCCTGCTTTATCTGTTAGCCCAATGAAAGAGATTGAATCTGACTATAAACTTTCCCTGCCTCCTATCCTCACACCATTGAGGCAGCTACTGTTACCTTTCTCCCAGATGATCTCAGGTGAAGAATGCATGCTAAACCTGTAACGAGATGAATTTGGGGTTTTAACACAGGCACTTGTCTACTGGACCCTCAAGCCAGTAGGCCTGCTCCCATCTTGTAAAATTGGAATGTGCTTAAGCATCTCATAGCAAATCTCAATTTCATCTGAAAATGACAACTTGTGCGGCTTTTTCATTTAAAAGCTCAAGAGGTTATGCATCCTTGAAAGAAGCAATTTGTGTCCAAATTATTTTCCAGAACTCTGGAAGTTTCTCTGATAAGAAAATCATAGGAAGCAGAAATGAGTGACAACAAAAAAATCATGGGACAATGTTCATAGAATCATAGAAACATAGAATCATAGAATCAACCGGGTTGGAAAAGACCTCTGCTATCATCAAGTCCAACCCTTGGTCCAACACCACCGTGGTTACTAGACCATGGCACTAAGTGCCGCATCCTGTCTCATTCTAAAAACCTCCAGGGACGGAGAACCCACCACCTCCCTGTGAAGCCCATTCCAATGTCTGATTACTCTCTCTGTAAAAAATTTCTTCCTAAGATCCAACCTAAACCTCCCCTGGCAGAGCTTAAGACTGTGCCCTCTTGTCCTACTGCTGGTTGCCTGGGAGAAGAGACCAACGCCCACCTGGCTCATACAATGACTCTGTCGCTTAAAGCAAGAAAAAAAAAATCCCCACAAAAGCTCAGAGGAGAAGCATGCGGGGAATTTCTGTATTTTGCAAATGCCTCATTTTGGTGCGTATGTAACAACGTTTTCCGTCCGGGACGCTTCTTACGCTTAGGTAAAAGCTCATTGTCCTTCTATGGAAATATACTGTAAGTTGTGCAAATATAGGCCACGAGGAGACATCCGTCTCCCACCAGCAAGGAATGTGGGTGTGAATCGTGTCAGGCTCCAGCCCGGCCCCTCTGGGGCGCTGCCCTTGCATGGCTGGAGAACAATAACCACCGGAACATGCTCAGAGACCTCCTTTGAGGAGGTAAAAAAGGAAAGAGGCGGAAAAATTAAATAAATTTCAGCACAGACTTCCATGTGCCAATGTTCAGTGCTATTTCTGGAGAACAATGACACGTGGGGATAGGAACACATGCATGCAATATTTGCTCACCTGCTCTGGACATTTGTTGCATCAGACAGCTGATGCTAAAGCACAGAGATCATGGTGGCTCAGGTGAGCTGTGAGAGCCCCCCCTCTGATCTATCCTTTGGTGGGGCATCCCTGTGCTGTGAGAAAATGGAGGGCTGGAAATACTGCATTTAGGGAGCATGTGGTGGAGAGACTGAGAAATCAGCAGTGGCTGAAGTGGAATAATGTCTCAAAATTGCTGTGTTCTTTGTGCTCTCTCTCTCTCTGTTCTGCTAGCCCTCTCACTCAGCCTTCACACGTACCAAAGCAATTAAGTGCTGTGGCTTGTTTTCTTGTTGTGTGTGGCGTGCGCACATCCCACACACGTAGAGGTGCACATGTATTCCCCGTACTGTGTTTTGGAACAAACAGCTCCTGCGATAGCTTCTTGCATAACACCTTCTCCACACCGGCAATTTTTAAATCCAGACTGGACGTTTTATTAAAACGTGGGCCTTCCTCATAAAAAAAAAAACAACAAAAACCAAATAATTCAGTGTCAGGCAGCCCTTGCAGAGGGACCACTGCACTAATCCACCCTTTGGCATCTGTAACGCGTGAACCAGTGCTGTATTCCACCTGGCACAGCTGCTGGTTATGGGCAGCATGCTCTGACAGCCAGGACTGCCAATCGCAGCTGTGGCGAGGGAAACACCATCTGGTTTGATTGGTGGGGTCTTATCACAGGCAATAACAAGGAGGGAAACATAGGTAACCAGAACAGATCTATTGGTGTAGGGGTTAGGCAATGACGCTAATTGTTATTTTAATATGCGTTGCCTGTTGGGCCTCACGTCACTGCTTGATCATGGATGCAAATAGTGAGTTTGATATTTTCAGGCATTGGACACTTCCTAACTGCAGTGACTGCCGATGCTGCAGCCCTGGAAAAATCAGTGCAGTCATTTCGCTGTTGTTTTCTGGGAGATAACATTTGCCTGTGGGCACTCATGTCTGAAAACATTTGACTTCTGACAGATGTCTCTTGGCCACTACAAACAGATATTGCTCTACTTTTTTTACTCCAGTTTCCCCAGAAGCAAATGCAGCGGAAGTAAGCAAACTGATTTTCTTTAGCTCTGGGTCTGTTTGTCAGATCTCAGCAAATGCAGTGTGAGTAAAGCCATTTTCCAGTGTGGATCTTAACTACTAGTTCTTTATATGACCCAAAGTAAGCTAACACGGGAATGATTTTAAGGATTCTTTGTGTACACTGTATTTAAAAAAAAACCAAACAAACAACAAATAAAGTAAAGCAAAGGTTGTTGTAAGTGGCAAGTCTGAAAAATTATGTTTAAAGAAAGAAAAAAAATCATTGAAAAAATATACTGGAATACAGGCAAAGCTGATGACTTATTAGGTTTACTCATAGCTGTTGTGCTGCTGTAAGCTGTTGTGCTGAGTAAGAAGTGACAGTTTATGAAACCAAGAATTGGCACATCCTCCTGCATGTTGGACCTCTGGCTGGTTGGTTGGTTTTGCGTGGGGAGTGGGGTAGGGGGGAATTATTAGCTATGCCCAACACTGGTGTGCTTCGCTCACCATGTCTGGAAACTGTTGCATAATGCAGAAATGAGCCAAAAGCATTGCTCTCAGAGCATCAAGTCAGGTTACAAAGTCTGGGAACAGTACGTAGGAGGGATTTCTGGGGCACATCTTAAGTGCCAGCAACTGCTTTTCATATCAAGGACTACCTGAGTCTCCTTGGCAGAAGCAGAGCTCAGCTGTGGTGGAGTTTGTTTTAGTGGTTTGTTTTTTGTTGGTTTTTTTGTTGTTTGGTTTGGTTTGGGTTTTTGTTGGTTTTTTTTTTTCCCCCCAACTGTAGGTTGAATTGCATGCCCAAAGCTATCTTTGCAGGGAAAAAGACGAGATGGGCTGGTCAGAAAGCACGAGGAAACAGTATTCAAAATTTTATCCTTTTAGAAGAAAAGTGACCAGTTGCTGCCAGCGCCAGCTAGGAATCAGCTTTTTCATTTCTGGCTCCAGTTCAGTTGTGGAAGTGGAGGGAGGAAGGGCTTAGTGAGGTCCCAGCAGCCAGTGGGGAGGGGATCTGCTTTAGCATCAGCACAGTTGTACTGACAAAGTAGTTAGTCTCCATGGTTCTCCTATGGACTGCACCCTGCCTTCCTTCATTTTCCAGGTTTTGGAATTTGGTGTTTCATTTTACTCTGCTGGTTTTATCTGATGTCTCTCATTACCCGAGGCTCTGTTAGTCCTTCTTTTTCCAAACTCCTCAAACCAGTAACTTGACAACCGCAGTGAGAGTTTTGGGAGAAAGAGTTAGGCAACAAAACATTGACCCTAGACCAGCATATTTATTTAACACTTGCTTTTGAGGGATGCAACCTGCTGACATCCTTCAAAGTGAGTGACTGCCTATCCCCCACGCTGGAAGCTGGGAATGAAGAAGCCGCCTTGCCTGGGGGAACACCCATGGCTCCGACTGACAGGCCTCCACATAGCAATTTATCTGCCAGCCAACTTCAACAGCTGCACTGGAATTTGGGACAAGCACATGGACACCTGCTCTTAGCAGGGATGGGGCGATGGAGGTCTCGTGTGGCTGAGTTATGAAAGCAGTGAGCAGCCGTGGGAGCCAGCCATGGGAAGCCAGCAGCAGGCTACCTAGCTTGAAAAACATACAAAGTCCACCAGATCCTTACCAGTGGCTGGAGCTTAGCCTAAGCATGAAAAGGTAACCTCCAGCCAAATGCAAGCACAGCCCAGATGTGAAACAGCTATCATTGCCTGACTTCACCAATTAAACTGGGGCCATTCTCCTATTCATTTGATTGTTTGTTTATTTTGAGAGGGCAACTTCTTTGTTGTAGTCTGTAGCTGTAATTTGATTTGTCCTAGCTTTTCATGTTCTGTTGAGACAAGCTGAGTGGAAATTCCAGTTACATGCTTTCATTTGTTCCCCCTTGGCATGCAGGTTACGGGAACAGGGCTATGGGCCCATTGGCCTACGTGTCATTAATCTTCTGGGAACAATGAAAAGAGAGCATTTGAATGTGTCTTGGCTTTTCCGGCAGGCTCTGTCTGAAGGACTTCTCATTTATGTGGTGAGAATAACAAAACAAGAAAAAAAGAGGAGAAGAACAATAAAATCCTTCAGAGGAGAGTGCATATGTCCCTGGGTGTCCATCAGCCTCGCTGGATGGGGCTACATGCCAATACTAGGAATGAAAGCCCATCATCACAGCAAGGGGTAGAGGAGAGGGCTCCCATTCAGGGATTCAGAACCCAAAAAGTTGAATAGATGTAGCTTTTGATGAAGAGTTCCTCTCCCTAAAATTTTCCTGAAGGCAAGGCAGAAGGTTAGTATCTGCAAACAGGTGGGTTGCAGTTCGTCATGGCTTTTGTTGGAGAACAAAAATTAACCTTAGTGGATGAGTGAAAAGCTGTGGAGTTTGTCTACCTGGAATTTAGTCTTTGATACAGTTTCCCACAACATTATCCTGGAGAAATTGGATGCTCATGGTTTGGATGGATGTAATGTTTTCAGGGTAAAAAACTAAATGGATGGTCAAACTCAGAGACCCACATGAATGGTGCCACATCCAGTTGGCAGCTAGTCACAGGTGGGGGTTCCTCAGGTCTCAGTACTGGGGCCAGTCAATCCTGTTCAATATCTTTAACAATGATCTGGACAAGCAGATTGAATGCATCCTCAGTCTGTTCCCAGACAACACCAAGTTGGGTGGGAGTGTTGATCTGCTGCAGGGCAGGAAAGTTCTGCAGAGGGATCTGGACAGACTAGATCAATGGGCCAAGGGCAGTGGTATGAGACTTAATAAGGTCACAACAAGCCCCTGCAGCATTCAACTCCTGGGGCAGAGCAACTGGAAAGCTACCCAGAGGAAAAGGACCTGAAATGAGCCAGCAGTGGGCCTGGGTGGTCAAGAAGGCCAGTGGCATCCTGGTCTATATGAGCAATACTGTCGCCAGCAGGACCAGGGCAGTGATCATCCCCCCGGACTCAGCACTCGGGCACCTTGAATCCTGTGTTCAGTTTTGGGCCTCTCACTACAAGATACTGAGGTGCTGGAATATGTCCAGAGAAGAGCAACAGAGCTGGTGAAGGGTCTGGAGCAGCTGAGGAGAGCTGAGGTTGTTTAGCCCGGAGAAAAGGACGCTCATGGGGGACCTTATCGCTCTCTATAACTACCTGAAATGAGGGTGTAGCAAAGTGGAGGTTCATCTCTTCTCCAAGGTAACAAGTGACAGAACAGGAAATGGCTTCAAGTTGCGTCTGGAGAGGTTTAGATTAGATATTAGGAAAAATTACTTCACAGAAAGGATTGTTCAGCATTGGAACAGGCTGCTCAGGAAAGTGGTGGAGTCATCATCTCTGGAGATATTTAAAAGATGTGTGGATGTTGCATTTGGGAATATAGTTTAGTGGTGGACTTGGCAGTGCTGGGTTAATGATTGGACTCAATGAGGTCTTCTTCAATCTGAATGATTCTATGACTTTATAACTGCACATAGGATTTCCCTGTTCTCACTACCACTCACTTATCACACTTACCAGTTACCTCTCCCATATGCTCTGTGGTGCAGGGTAGCGGTTTACTTAGTTACTGGACTGAATTCAAAGGGAGTCAAACAGGACAAGGCCTCTAGGACCAGGGATTCACCAGGGATTCACAGCTTCCCCACCTGAAGTATTGCTTCCCCACAAAACTGGGGTTTAAGGTGCTATGTGCCAACTTTCCTCTGCAAGCATATGTATCTTAGCTCATCATTTAGCTAAAGATTTCCAGACTTTCTGGTAAGATAGGTGTCTGAGGAAACCTTGGGGTGTTAATAATAGGGCTGGGCGGGCAGCAAGAATTCCATTTTGCAAAGTATTTCAAGTTGTTGACACTTGTGTCAAAGTGCAATAAAACCAAGACTCTCCATTGTTTTTGCCAAAAATGAAACAAAAATAATAATATGGGGAAAGAAAGGGGAAAAAAATAGTACATGCTGCACAATAGCCAACAGCTTAGACTTTACTTGAGAAGTGGTCTGTAATCTGGAAGAGGAAGATCACTCCTTCCACCAGCCCACTCACCAGCCTGGGGTGTGCCTCCCTAGGCTAGAGGTCTTTTTCTGCACCCAAGAAAAAAATATGCTTTCTGTGTTCTTCATCAAAAGCAAATGAAAAACAATAGGTCCCTAAGGAAAGCTTTGGTTTTAATCTACTGCCTTTTCCAAGAAAACACCCCCTACTTTTCTTAATCTCCCTTGCCATCTCCAGTTATAACATTCTTTTCGCTTGTTCTCCACCATGCAAAGAATCACAGTAGGTCTGGTGCACTTGGAATTGCTTAACTTTTTCCAATAGAGGGGAAAATAATCAGAATTTCAAAGGTATGATAAGACTATTTTGGTGTTCAGCTTCTCTATGAGCAGTGTTGTGCCTGTGAATGTTAAATTTCTGCTAATCCTTCAGTCAATTAGTAATGAGCTCCCAGCAAATGTCCTTACCTTTTCTGATTTACTGAGAAGGAGAAGCACTGTGAGAAAAATGGTCTCACGTTCAGCTGGATGGGCCAGCTAGGAGGGACAAGTGACTGCATGTGGAAGAACAGGTTTCTGCCCTGCAGGTCCTGCCCTGCCTCCATAGGCAAGTGCAGAAGGGCTCCCTTTGGGAGAAAGCCCCAGATGTTGTCAGCAGTTCTCTTCAATGCCCTGCCCAAGTGTTTCCGTTTATGAGACTAAACCAGCTGTCTCAAACTTACCACCTCCTGCCCTCTTGATTTTTAGGCATAAAAAAGTGGACTCACAGTGTTGCCCCATATCCATGTCCAGCTTTGGTCCACTTGTGTTTGTGCTCCAGGCTGCATGAGTCAGGGCAAGATGAGTCCTGAGACCCATCTGCAGAGCCATGGCATGTTCTCCATGTTGCAACTGGCAAATGCTGCTCACTGACATGACTGAAATTGGCCAAGAGACTTCACTTGACATCCTGGCAATTTTCTGGCCCTCTGTATGGACAAGCAGGGTTCATCAGGGTGATAATTTCAAGGTTTTCCCAAGGTTTTGGGGGGGCTTTCTGAGACACAAAGTTAGCAAGTGGTCTACAAGACAACCTTTAATGAGCTCGTATATTGTAGTCTAGGTGCTCTGGGAGTGTATTTACTCTAGAATAAATAGTAAATATTACTGATAAGGAAATAATAACTAATATGTGCCAGAGATTTAATCGCATGTTATTGGAATTTTCATCAGTGAAACAATTAAAGGATTAGACCTTACAAACTGAAACTGCCTGACTGAATGGTACATGAGAAATTTTGTTCAGAGGGGAATTGCTGGGAAAATACCAATTTATGTGTCAGTAGGAAAGCTGGAAAACATAAGTATCTTTGAAATAAAAAATGAATGACTTGACAGAAATGTGTATTTTAAGAAAACAGTAATTCATATGCTCTGCACTTTTAAAATTAATGATGGGAAACCTCTGACAGATGTGGGTCTGGAAGATACTTAGGAGCAATGAGTGTGGCTGAATTGAAAATCTATCCCAATCCACCACCTCCACCTTATTTGTTGGGGTTTTCTGGGATTCAGCCAGACCCAGATGAATCTTGTACTCTGTTGTAGCACCATATTCAAGTCCCTCCACTGCCAGCTTCGCAGTGAGGGTTTGAAGCAAGGCTTCTGCTGGCAACACAAGCACCCAATTGCTTGACTTTCTGAGCTTCTCTTGGCAATTCTCTTCCCATCAAAATGTTAAGACAAAGATGACCATTTCTCAACCCATTCCACAAGCAGCCTCTGAAGAGCTAAATTTCACATCTATAAGCAGCAGCATTTCTCACAGAATAGTGCAACCAGATTCAGGGTTTCCTTTTGTTCCTCCCTGCCTTCCTTTCATCCAACTCTGGTATTTCATCTTGCACTCAGATGGGAAAACTCTAGGCAGAACTCCTTCCTTTGTTGTATGTTTGCACACCTAGCAGAGAGAGGAAACACCTGAATCATGCCTGATACTTCTGGACAATAACACATTACGTACACACACACGCACACACGCACACACGCACACCCATACACACACACACAAACACAAACCAGCAACAGAAAGATGAGGATTTGCTGGTACTTGAGCTGTACTTGACATCCCCAACCTCCCCATGTGGTCACCAGCTGTGTGCTGATGAGTTCAGTCTCACATATGGGGAAGCTTTGGGAAAGTCAATTAACACTTAGTATGTCTCAGTTCCTCAAAGATCTTATAATTGTCCTTTATGAACTCTTTTGCTGTTCATGGTGATGGAGGCCTCAGAGACAGGGCGCGGGGAGGTTAAACGCAGAGAGATACTAGGAAGTAAATGTAATGGTCCTGCTGCTGTAAGACGAGATTTTCCAGCCATTCAAGGCTTAGGGGAGTGTGTGGGATGTCTGCATGTATTATATATGGTTTTGAGTGAATTGTAAATACATTCTTATGTATATTTTGCATCCCCAATACTTTATTGATATAATTTATCTCATTGTTTCAGTGACTTGATGTTTCTCTTGTAGCTGCAGCACATGAGGAAATAATTTTGTTTAGAAAGAAGGTTTCAAACAGAGAATCTTTTATTTCCTTAATATTATCAGAGGAAGGCAGGATGGTTTGAAAGGAATGCAGCAGCTTGGAAACAGAAGAATATGGCTTTTATTTTTTTGCATGTGTCAATGTGCATAGGGGAATAGTTACTAGCAAGAATTTTTGGAATAAATTAACACCTACCAGAAATACCTTGGGCCTCAGACCAGCAAAGCAATTAAGCATGTGCTCAGGTTGGAACACTGCCTATTTTGCAAGTCACTTATGTGCATAATGTTAAACAGAGGCTTAATTACTCTGCAAGATCATACAAAAGCAGAGCTGGAAAGGACCTCAAGAGATGACCTAGAGCAGCTTTGACAGCTGTTTCACCAACAGTCCTCCAATGATAGGGTTTGTACAACCTCCTCGGGTAGCTTGTTCCAGCTATCCTTCAAATGAGAAAGTTTTGGGTTTTATTTTGGGGTTTGAGTTTTGTTTTTCTTCATTTTTTTTTCCCCCAGGCTGCTAGCTCAAAACATCCTTGTGCAGAATAAACAAAACTCTCCTTAACACAGAGAACAACTAAGCTCTCTTATTCCTGTCCATTCTTGCATGCTGCAGGACTGACAGCATCTTCCCTTCTCTCTTATTCTCCCCCTGACCCTGTTTCTGTACTGAACAAAGACAGTTTCTCCAACCTTTGCTGGCATAATGTGTTTTTTACATCACATATCATCCCCACTGCTCCTTTCTGAAATCACTAGGGCATTGATCTCATTTCAAGTGATGCCCCACCGGTGTCTTTATTTTTACTCTTACTTTTTTTATACACACAGAGCAAGCTGTTTGCCTCATGTTTCACATTCAGCCCTCTTATTGATACACTTTGAAAAACAGATTCATCCTCTTTTCTATATGCACATTGAGCTTCTGGACCTCTGTATCCCCCAAGGTCGCTTATTGGTGTGCTGTCACTTTTCTGCTTATTCAATCTACTTTATTTGGCATTCAAAAACACCTCATTTTTGCTGGATTTCAAGCTGCAGATTTGAAACCTCTCCTCACTTTGGATCATTCTCTAGCTTTATAGCTTGTGCTGTAAATACTGAGCTCATTGTGAGTCCCAGCCTCTAATGAATGATGTGAATAAAGCAGAGACTAGGATAAATGTATGAAGGACTTCCTTCAATGTCACCCTGACCTGACAGTGGATGACTGATAACTGGTCTCCAAGTGCAGATTTTCACTCAGTAGCATGTTCAAGTGAATGTGATTTCACCAACCTCATATTTTCCTATTTTATTTCTCAGAATATTGTGAAGGAAAATGGCATCCTACCTCTTTCTTAATTACTAGGTCACTTACCAAGTAAATTGGTCTGACATGCTGTGTTGTTAAAAATAAAAAAAAAATCCAAAAAGTCTGCTCTGGCTGGTATTTGTTAATATATTGCTCTCTTGGGGTTATAACTTGGTTATTTAATTATTCATTCTATTATCTTTCCATTTATCAAAGTTAGGAAGATTAGTTTTGAATTCCCTGGCTCCTCCTTTTTCCTTTCTATAAAGATAGGTCCTCTCTCTGCCATCTTCCAGCCCTCTGGGACATACCCTTTAAACCTTGAATTCTTGCAGATAATCACTAATAGCTCAGTTTGCTCTGATTAGTCCCTTAATTACACTGGTGTAAATTTCATCAGGCCTCATGGACTGGAAAACATTTATCTTACCTAAAAATTGTTCAGGCAATTCTTTTTTTTTTCTTTGGCATTTATATTTATCATTGGCTAAATCAGTTTCACAGTTAACTTTTTTAGAAACACTTGAACAGCTTTCTCTTTTTCAGCCATTATTTCTCCACTTCATCCAGTAAGTAACTGGTTTTCCTGTGTTGTCCAGCTGCTCCTGTACATCTGGGAAGCCTTTCATACCTCTTGCTAGTTCCTGTTCATTTTGCATTTACATGCTTGTGCTATTCCTCTATGTTCACTCATCAATACAAGTCCGCACTTCCACTTCTACAATAATTGTATGATCATGATAATATTCCAAAAGGTACTAGTGCTGTTCTATTGCAGTTCAGCTTTTTTCCTCTGCAATTCAGACTGCTCTGTGGCTTTGCGAATATAGGCTTGCACAGTTACCATTCTGTACTTCTTTCATCCAGAATTTTTTCCTGTGAGAGTTGACTTACCATTTCTATGGTGCTGTTGAAGTATGCTTTCCAGAAGTTTGTGTTTGTTTTGTGGTTTTTACTCTTTCCAAGAATGTGACCATTTTGTGACCACCATCATCCCCCTTGCCTTACATTTTAAAGCTTGCGTTCAATTCCTGCCTGCTCAGTGGCACCAGGACTAAAGTATGTGCTCCTACCCCAGACAAGCACCCTTCTTTCTTGGAAACACAGTTGTTTTCTATAGTATTTGAAAGACATAGTGAACTATGTCCAGCCCCCTTCAATTAATTACTCATGTAAAATTTCCCTATCATCAAGCCTTTACTTGCTTTGAGATTTGCAGTAACCTCTGCCTGGTTCTGTCTCTGCGGGTGCTGCCTTGAATGCCGAGGTCAGGCTCGGCACTATTGGTTTCATTATGGGATGCAGGAGTCTGTAAATTAAACCTTTAATGGAGCAATTACCTCTGCAACATTTTGTACCTTCTAGTATAAAACAGGGTATTGCCCATGCTTTGGTTCCCAAATCTTGCGAAGACTGCAAAGCATTCAGGCGTTTGGTGATGGCCAGATGCCTGATGGTCGACCCATTACATTTTTTTGTTTGTTAAATGTGTAATTGTGTGCACTTATGTGGATTTCTCTGTAAAAATATAATGCTCGGAACATTTGGCACTCCTGAATACACCAGGCAGGTACTGTCTTTGTGTTGTCTGGAAATCTGACACCCCTAGAGAGACATTAAGTAAATCAGGGAGTCATTAATAATCTCATCCAGGGCATGAACCGATTATATCGCCAAGGGTCTACCTTCAGTTGCATTGTCTGTGGTAGTATTATGTCCAATGTTTTTTCTTTTCTTATATGCAAGGAAATGAAGAGGCAACTAAGGTGGAGGGAGGTGTGATCCTCCCCAACCTCTGCACCTCCTGCAAACCTGCTCTTCCATTGCACAGATGTTGCTGTGAGCATCTCCATGTTCTCAAAAGTATGTGGAACCTCAGGCAGTTGCAAAGGTTGTCCCCAAAGACAAACAGCGCTCCCATTGAGGGGGCAGGCACTCACTGTGCTCCCACCATCTTTGCTGGCTTAAGTCTGGGACCAGCAGCAGTTTTACCATTCTTAAAGCACTTCTTTTTTGCCTATGTTGCTTGTTGGATCTTTTGAAGTGATGGCTGGCAATTCTGCCTTGTCCAGCCAAGACTGCTGGCCCCATGCAAATCCTCAGAGTCTTGGATGGCTTTATCAGAAGTCTCCCCGCTCTTGTTTAACAAGTGCCATGGTTACGAGCACCACTAGACTGATGATATTCACATAAAGGAAACAATGCAGGGAAAACAGGATTTGCACGGCTCCGGCTGCACTGCCCCAAGAATTGCAGGAAGTGATTGTACTTTATGAAACCGTCTGTGCTCCACTAGATTGTCTATAGCTTTTAAGGTCAAGCCGTAGCACACCATGTTTGAAATGCCCTTTGTAATAATGAGGACTGTTTATGAACCGTGGTACAGGCTGTATTGTTTACCCTGGGCTGTGGTTAAAAGGTGCTATATTTCAGCCTGTTTTGCAGGATGGCACAGGGAATCTATCATGGGCCTTTCTGGCATGGGCTTGGGCTGGGTTCAAAGGAAGAATGTCCATCATGTCATCTGAAGTATCCCCCAGCATGTAGAAAGTCACGCAGCACGCACGGCTGCCTGCCGCTATGCAAAGCCAACAAAAGAGCTGGGGGGAAATCAGGAGGGCCTGTCAGGGTCCTGGGGCGTTGCTCTGGGCACTTCCCACAGCAGCCCTTGAAGCAAGCAGAGGCACAAGCCATGCAATGGATGTCCTCAACCCAGAGAGAAGGACAGAGCAGTGATACAGGTCAGTCATGGCCCCTGCCAGCTAAGTAGGAAAGTTCTGGGAAGCAGCCATAAATTCAGGGTCCATTCTCTGCTAATTACCTGCTCCTTTAAATTGCATGAGTACTAGCTGGTGCTGAGGCAGGTCCGTGCAACAGGTCTGTGAACAATGTGTTTCTGCAAAGCGTGACTGGATTAGAGGTGCTCATGTGCTATTTCTGGTGCCGTGGCTCAAGTTTAACAATATCAGGGTTAATAAGCAATCAAATCTGCATGGCTCAGACTTGCCCAAAAAAAGGGGGAGGTTTGCGGCAGATCTCTCACTTTTTATTATGTTGAAGGCTTCAAACTAAAAACTTAGCTGCTAGCCCACTTTTGGGCAAGAACATAGCTTTTTATTCCCCCCCCAAAAATTGCTTGTGCAACTTGCCAGTCCTCCAGAAAAGCTGTGTTTAAGATAAATTAGCAGTGCTTACATCTTGGAAGTGAAGAATACCAGACAGTGTGATCAGCTTCACTTCTGTTCTAAGGACCATAACAGGTTCAGAGGCTTTCTATGTGGCCACCAGTGAAAAGGTGGACATTTGAAAACCTCGTAGGTAATTAGAGACTTGCAGAGGCCACAGTAGAGTCTGAAGGCTGAAAAATATCCTCCTTCAGACATTGGTTAGCCATCACACCAAATCACAGGTGGATAAATACAGGACAGAAGCCCAGAGGACTTGCTGGGACCTCTGACAGCTGACAGTATGCTATGCCTTAAATTCAGATTTAACTTGATCAGTGTGGAGAGGTCCCTCTTAGCCAACTTTGAATCCAAAATGGACATGTCGATGAGAGGGAGGGAAGGAACATACAGCAGGCGTTGCAAGAGGAAGATGGGGAACATGACTGAAATCCTTCAAAGAATCATTTGGTGTTGATGTTTCGCTGGCAGGAGCCTGGGGTGTGGGTGTACAGACTCCAGCAGCATTCCCTGTGGCAGGGCATGAAACCAGTCCCTGCAGCAGCTGATGAAAAGTCTCAGCATGCTCTCACCCTGGTTTACCCCCTCCTTCCCCCAGTCATGGTCAGGGGAAAGAATCTACCCCCTTTCCAAGATACAGCTGGGCCCTGGAGTAGGTAAACTGCTTGAACTGTTTTGTGTCCTAAACTAAGCAGTCTGCTCTTGGTCTGGTTAATTTTGCTTTTTCTCCCTCACAGAGAAAGATTTTCTGGCCTCAGAACAGGGGAAATACTTTGCTTGGGTAGGCAAAATCTCCTCTCTCCAAGCAGAGAGGAGCTAACCAGGCAGTCTGGAGTACAGTGTTGTTTTCTAATAATAAAGCTAAAGAAGAGGAGTTAAGGGAACATATAATTAACATTTGAATCAGATGCTGAGGGATGAAATGCTTGTCTTTGATAGATACTTTTCACTTCGCCTCCTATCACTCCTATGAGCACTCTCGCTTGCTCATTTTATCCACCTGTTGAATCTTGACATGAAGCAAAACTTTGAGTCCAGAGCAGAAACTTGGTTTGGATAGAGTACTTGCACAGAAGTATGTTTGCAGGACTGCAAGTGGGCCTCACTGTTATTGTAAGACCACTAATAGCTCCTGCCACTGAGAAAGATTAGTCAGAGGAAAGCACCTGTCCCAGGTACCACCAGTTTAGATACCAGTTTGGCAAAATCCTTTGGTGTGGGCAGTATTCCCTCAGCAGAGAAAGCCCTTGGCCTCTGCTGCTCGCTTCGCACATGTCCTCCCATTCACCCTCTCCAAGACCTTCTGTATTGGCCTTCATGTCCAGAAAAATTTATCTGATTCTTTTCCCTCTGTCTTTATCCCAATTCTAGTGCTTTGTGGCATGAAACTTTTAAGGACCCTCACCAGCAGTCCATATGCATTGAGAAGAAAGTGCCACAGGTCTGGACACTGGTGGACTGTGATAATGCCCAAGTGCTGGGAGGTGAGAGTTTCTAAGATATCTAGAAATGGACACCAAAAAGTTTGGGAAGGGGATTAAAGAGAGATGGATCAGATTAAAAAAACCTGGAAACCAAAGATTCTTCTAAGTATTAGTCACTTTTAAAAAATCTTGGCACACTTATATCCAGTGTGAGCAAACATGAGGTTCTGAGGTTATTTTTATTGTTTAACAGCTAGTTGTGGTTAAAGATGCTGTTCGGACACAGTACACCACACACTCCAGGGTATGTAAAGCAGAAAATGAAGAGGTGGACAAAGCAAATATTAAAAAAACCCCAAAGATAAAATGAAAAACATCAACTTTTCTGAGTTCATCATATGTCTAAGATTAGTAATGACTGGACTTTGCTGTATGAAGGACAAATGCTCAGCTCTGTGCTGGTAGAGCCCCATTCCTACTAACTCACTGGCCATCTTTTGGCAGGCACTGAAGAGTTTTGACACCCTGGCATTGTTCATTATAGCAGCTCTCGGGTTTATCAGATATGATCACTTGCTCCATTTCCTATAGGTTTTCTTCCTGGAAAACTGGAAGCACGTACCCAGCAAGATGATGACCGCATTTCTAGAGTGAATACATGAAACTTCCGAGGTTGAGAAATGTCATTGAGCATGCTGTATATGTTAGTAATGAGGAGATTGACCTCCAGAAAGCAGCAGAGCAGCTGCCTTTACCTGAGACTTTGTTCTCGGGCATTCTCTCTTTTTTTCATTTGATTGCTTTTGCATGTGTTTTAGGTCACACAGGCACATAGGATACACATATGCTAAAACATGGAACGCTCCTACTCCAAGGGCAGAGTTCTGCCCCCTCCCCCCTTTTTTTTTATCCAAATGACAAGTTGGTTGTCTGGCTCAGATTTTGATTGAGAAATACTGAGGAGAAAGATCCAAAGCCATGGTCAACCAAAGGAATAACCTAAACTCCTCATACAGGAGTAGCTTCTAAAATAACTGGAACCTATCAGGGAAAAGACTACCATCTGAGATGAGGAGATATGACTCAAGAGCATAGATATGTAATCCAATAAACTAAGAATTTGCATCTTAAGGGAGAAATACAGCTGAACACACTTAAAAACTAGTAATGAGTAAATGAGAAAATGATGAAAAACAACTAAGTACAAAAAACACTTGTTTGTGGAATACACGGAAAAACTGGGACTTCTAACTTCTGACCAAAATTCATCATCTCTATAGGGAAAAATACTTTCATCAGCCAGGAGATAGAGGTGATAAAGCTGGCAAGGAAGGGAGAAAAGGAGTAACAGGGTGTAGGACAGAGCCTGTTCAGATCATGAAGGAGTAGAGACCAGGTTGCATGGGGAGCTTCTACAAGACTTTCTCAAGTACCCATGAAAAGGGAACAGAAAGGGAGTGGAGACAGTAAATATTATTGTCATGATTAAAAGAAACATATTTTGTAGAGTGCACAATAAAATAATCTGTCCCAGCATTCTGAAGCCAGGGTTTAAAAAATGCCTTCTTCCTGTACAGGTGTTTGCAAACTGTGACAATAGGTGAAGACAGTGTTTGTATAATAAATCTAATGTCTCAAATTCAGGGACAGTTGTGGATGCAGACTAGGGGCAAACAATCATGATAGGCATCATGATTGCCCATCTGATTGTCTATTCATACACAGATCTGATCTTTTGCTCCATTCATCCCCTTTGTCCTGTTCACAAGGTGAGAAAATTTCAGGGCATACTCTTCATCACACTTACCCATCACCATTCCCCGTATTCACTGTGGGGACATGTGAAGATGTAGCTGTTGAGTAGATCTTGCCAGATCATCTGTAGTTCCTACCAACCACCAGAGCATGGCCCTCTGGAGAACATAAAGTAAAAAAAACCAAACCCAACCTCAGAGCAACCTGACACAAATTACACAGGAAACTTTTGACCAGTTTGGCTCCCTGCTTATAACAACAGCTTTTAAGAACTCTGCTTTACTGGCAATCAAGACTAATTCCAAGGTCAGCAGATCATAATCCTTTATCAAACAATAAATATTTGCCTTCATAACCTTAGCACAGCTTGTGTGACTGAGGAAGGAAGTTAACTTCCACCAAAAGACTTTTGTTTGTTTGTTTGTTTGTTTATAACCAGCAGCTAACACTGGTACCAAAGCCTGCACAGACACTTAACTACAAGGCTCAGTTTTCCAGGGTAATGCACTTTATTGCTGTCATGGATAGAACTGATTGCCTCTGAAAATCAGTCTGTGCTTATGAAACACTTATCTAATTCAAGAGCTTCACTCTTTCAAAGTTCTGGTTTTCTTTTCTTACAGTATTTAGAGTAATTCACACAATTTCAATTTAAAAATGCAAAATTTAGAGTAGTATGTTTATAGTTTCAGTCTCTTGGCAAAAATTTCTTTTTTATTGATTTTATAATTTCTTATTGTTAATTGTTTGATTTCAATCAACACATTAAACCTCTAGGGTGTTATGCAATCTCATTCTCGCCAACATTGGCATTTCACAAATCTTCAGTGGTGTTGCCCTTATTTTAAATATTTTAAAAAATTTGAGATACTCTCTACTTACGTTCTGGCTTTCTGGCTTCTCGGGTGCATTCATGTGGTGCTTCCAAGCTTTTCCCTATATCTCTGCAGGCGTCCTTTCTCTAAAAGGAAACTAAATAGTGCACAGTCCTAAGAGCCCAGAAGCTGGGCTTTTAATTAGGCCATGAACTATTTCCCAACTCACTGTTAAAGCTGGCAACATTACAGACAATCCAGACGAGATCAAACCAAGGTATAATTGAAAGAACATGCTGTAGAGTTGAGATATATTTGCACTTAGACCACTCTGCAAAGTTCCTGGGTCCTCAGCACAATGCTTAAAATAAATAAATAACTAGAAGAACAGTATTTTTAAAATCCAGCAGGAGTGAAAGTGCTTTTCTCAGTCTTTTATGCGAAAAGTTTGCACAGCAGCCAAAAAGGAAAAAAAAAAACCTGAAGAAAAACATAATCAAGCAAAAAAATGGCTGCTAAAACATGCATTTACCTAAGACTCCTACAACTTGAAAGAAGCCCATGGAAAGTTTTTTGTGTGCATTTTTAGTCAAAGTGTGTGGACCTCTTTAAATAAACATGAAAGGTTGAAATCCTCTACCGTCACTGTATATCCTTCTGGCTTAACAAGAAAATCCCTAAAGTATGTTTGTTGACAGACTAGTAACAATTGCAGAGTTTATACTGTTATTTACCACCACTACCCTCTCCCCTTTTCTTTTCTTCCTTCTTTTCCCCTTGATGGGCTCAGAAGGTTTGACCATATGTATTTTATTTGCTCATTGATTCAGCTCAACTCTTGTTTAATCCAGAACAACAAGAGTAAATGAAGCCAGGGTTTCTTTTTTATTATGATGACTCTTTTTTTTTTCCAGGTACTGTTTGTTTGGAGATTAGGGGGGCCTGGGGAAAAGGAGCATTTGAAGCATGTCTCCTAGGACGCCTTATTAAAGGATGGCAGTTTCTTATCACTTCTCATCACACAGCTGTGGCCTCTTAATTCCTGTTGTTTCTCAATATGCATTCTTTAAGCATTTCCATGTTGACAGTGATATAATTTGTGGCATGCCCTCCCCCCTTTCCCTTTCTGTTTTCATCTTATCTGATTTTTTGTTGCAATATTATTTTTTGTTTTGGGTTTTTTCTCTGAACTTGCAGGGAGCTATTTTTAAGTTTCACAAAGTTTTAAAACGGAAGAGAAATAAAAATGAGGTCTGGGTGGAAGAATAAGCAGCAGATTTGGGGAATGCTGGCAGGCAAGAACAGTATGGACTCTGGCTGCTTTTCAAGAAGGACGGGCCTGGTCTTAAATGGCCACTTTTAAGACCCAAACGTGGTGCAATTGGCAGACCAGCCCAATATTTCTGAAAACTGGAATTGATGAGGTCACGTTAACTAATATATGAAGTGTAAAAAGAAGAGGCTCAGAGGGCAGGCAGCAGCAAGCAACTCCAGCACAGCAGGGTTTGGTGTTCCTTGGAAGGCAAAGCCTCATGGGCAAAGGACTGGCAAACCATGACAGAGAACAGGAGATGCATCAGGAGGGCTAACGAACTCCCACTTGACACAAAACACAAATTTTCCTCTGTATGTGGCTAAGCCTGAGCTAGGTACTGGAGCAGTACACTCATTTAACTGGAAAGGGAGAATCTGAAGACGTAGTAGTCAAGGCTAACGCACATTGTTCTCGTGGATTAGAGTGACCTTAGGATGCTCCCTGGTCTCCTTCACCTGCATGCAAAATTGCCATTTTGATTTGCACACAAGGCTGAGAGATGAGCATTAGAGGTGCCTAGGCTAGTCATGGCAACTTTGAGTTAGGGGAAGGAAGCCACAGGAAGGACAGCAATACTACAAAACCTCTCAGAGCAAGGAAGAAGGGCAGGACTGGGAGCTGTGGTAGCTGTTCACACTTGGAGCTGGGTTCACACACAGTCCCTCAAGTTTCTCACCAGCATCACATGGACCCTTTGGAGAATGCTGCAACGTCATGGAAGGTTATTTTCCTTTTTTTTCAGTATCTGGACATGGGTTTAGGAATAAGAAAAGCCTCACCCTGCCTATTTTTCAGCCTGTGTTCTCCCTCCACAGTTATATAGTACTCACCATGATGGTACAAACAGTGGGAGTAAGAAAATTAGAGAATGGGGATCACTAGGACTATAACAACTCACTGACAAATTAGTTACTGTTATCAAATTAGTGATTATAAAAAAATAATAAAAATAATCCTCCCCCCACAAAATTACCTGATATTCCTGCAAGCCAGCTCAATAACAACCTCTAATAGAGCCAATAAAGCTACTAAAGAAGGTACCCGCAAAACATTTCAGAAAAAATAAGGAAGAGTTTTCAGTGGCCAAGACATTCCAGCACCATCTGAAATTCCCTAATGTGTCTGTCCTTAGAAGGTCAGGTGGAGAATTAGCTGCACAACAGAAACAAACAGGCACACAGAGAAAGGGAGTGACTTGGTGCTTTAGCATTGTGTACTCACAGCGTGCCCATTTTCCTTGGCTTTGCTGATGTTTTCCTTCCTTCTAGGCATTGCTACTCAAGTTCTCCTGACCACTGAGCAGAACTAGAGCAGTTGCTCCCTTCATAGTTTAGGTTTGCTTGTCTTACTGGAGTATGGAGTCCTAACTTTCCTTCTTGACCTTTGGTGAGATGCCTTCTCTCTTTCCTAAAGTTTACTGACTGAATTCTTTCTTTTTAACATCCCAGCATGACTCAACTATCACTGTAATAGGACTACTACAAACAGAGAGGATCCTGATAACCTATGGGCCAGCCTGTGCGTGTTGATGCTCAGGTTAGTTTTGGTAACGCCTTTTAAAGGTAGTAAGGCAAGCTAAAGATCAGGCTGGTGATTACTCTTACCCTGGGCCTTTGGTCTTGCTTTGGCATATTTGCTCATGTCACTTGTTGAAGTGTCCTGCTGTTAGAGCCTGGGTTTGCACTGTGCAAACAGATCAGGGGCTGTAGTTGGATGACACAGGGATGGCACTAGAGGTGGGAAGAGGAAATTGCGTTCTGTACATTGAGAAACCTGAGAGTGGCAACTCAAGTGTGTTTACTGGTACCCAGGTTAAAACACAACATGCCTTTGTTCTGTGGAATTCTGTGTTGTTTTGTTTTAGGAGTTTGTGTCAGAATTTTCCACCTGAAAACTGCAATACCTTCCCATTTCCTTGACTGTAAAAAACATATAAAACTATCAAACCATTTTCCTCACTGCCCCTGTTTCTCTAGACTAATTTCTAAACCTGAGATTTCAGAGAAGTATACATTACCTTGGAAAGGGGAGCTAGGCAATCTTCTACAGCATTCCCTTGAAATGGCTATTTTTCTATACATTTCACAGAGTTTCTGGGTCTATTTTCAGTACTCCTCAGTGTTTGTTATTCAACAAGCAGCACTGAGGTTGCTCCTCACAGGCTGTATTTCCCAGCCTTTTGTCATTCTTCTTGATCAGCTCTGCTCCCAGTCCACCTCATCTATCTCCTCCCTATAGCACAGCCTCCAGGACCAAACCCAATGTCCAAGCTGAGGTCTCAGCAGCATTTGGTGGGGGTTAGGTTTGAGGGGAATAATATGAGTGCCATGAGAAGCTGGATCTGAGGGATTCCCTGGGAGGTTCTTACTGCCCCTTCCCCCCTTGGTACTGATGCTGTGGAGATGAGTCTTCCAGGCTTACTAAACATGCAGAGACTTAGGCATCAGGATACTTGCCTGTAAGACTATGGCCAATCACTAGTACTCATAAAATGCCAACTAATCTCATAAGCATCTAGTTGGTTTTGGATTTTTTATGCCTGAGTTTCCGTTGGGGAAGTCTGGTTTTTGTTCACATCCACCTGGGACTGACAACATAGGTCTCCTCCAAGCAGATCTTGCACCTCAGCCTTGCCAAGACTTGCAGAACAAGCACTGCCCTGTCTCATTTTACATGTTGAAAGGCTGTTTTCAGGTGTCCCCTCAGTTGTATCTTTTTTCTATATTTTTGGTCTTTTTCCTTCTATTTTTCAATCCTTTTATTGTCCAGACATGCAGGCATAGTCAGATTCCTCTCTCCCAAAATTACCTTTTAGACAGAAAGAAGGACAAAGCAGTGTAAAGGGTACTCAAATACACTGCCCCAGATGCAGATTCAAGTTCTGTCCCTGCACAATACTGGTTTCCCTCTGTGCCAACCGATATTTTAACCACCAGCTTGTTCAGTCCCTCACGGGCACCAGCCTCTTCAGTCAAGTCATGCAAGGATCAGCTTTTCTATGAATGTTTTAGAAAGCTGAAATCCAGGAGAGGGACTGTTGCTGCCAAGTCCGGTTAAAAAGAGATGTTTATGTCCTTGAGGGACAAAGCTGAGGCCACATAGTTTTGGATGATTAAATGGCCTTGTTATCTTGCTGGCTTCAGGAAAGTCTGTTCTTAGGCACTCTGTTTTGAGTGGTGTTATAGGGTAATGCTGACTTTTTATGGCTTAGAGTCAAAATGAATGCCCAGAGGCTGGACAAGCAGTGAGTCCTGGATTGACCGGGCCAGGCTGGCTTGGGGCATGGCGCAGCTCACTGCAACATGCTGGGAAGGGGATATCGTGGTGGCAGCCATAACTCATATTCCCACACTGCTAAATATCAAACCAGGACATACCAGGGTACCTGTGTGAGCCAAAGAACAGCTGCCAGTCATACCATGGTGTGCAACTCCACAGTCTCGGGGATGGGGTTGTGGGGTGGACTTGCCCACCACAGACGAAAAGTGTGAAAGTAATTTTTTTTCTAGACATTAAGGGAAGCAAGTTTCATAAGTTTGATGATCACACAGCTGCATTATCCTTCTACGTTCAAGCTGGTTGATCTGAGCTGCTTCCATTCACTTCTAAAGTGCCCTAAACAACAGCAGTATTTTGTTAACTAATTGCTCAGTACTGACTTCCCTTTTTCTGATGCATCAAGATATGTATACTGAATTATAATTAGGTAATTTTATCTTTTGTTTTAATTTATTTGAGTTTGTTTATTTTATATGCGTCAATTTATTTTGCCAGGAGTGAGCCTTTGCCGTTGGAGCTAGGAAGGTATCCAGTTTTTCTTGCTGAGCACAAACTTGGAAACCTAATCTTTGACCTGAACGTCCTTTCTTCTGAGCATAGCAACTTTGCTTACTGTTATTATTTACAGTTTTTATTTTCTTGCATACTAATCCCTAGCCATGAACAGGGGGATTTTTTTCCCAGGAATGCTTACTTTTCTGGACACAGTCTGGCACTAAGCTGAAGTGCTGGTGCCCTCTAGTGAGGGACGCCGAATGTCAAGAAAAAAGTTTCAGCAGTTCATTGCTGCTGTGACCATCGTCCTCTTGAGCTTGCAATCCCTTTTTACATTTTTATCAAGTTTGAAATATTAAGAAACAGGAGGCTGCACCTCTGCAACCCAAAGGACCACTGTCATTGAAGCAGAGCTAATAACTCAAGGTGTGTCATTTAGGAAACATAGCTGGGTGCATATTCTAAGTTTGCTTTACCTAAAGGAAGCTGCTATATATATTTCTTGTATTTGTACTGTCTCTTTGTTCCATATGCTCACCTATTGCCCCCCAGATACTCTTTCCCTGCCCTGTCTCACTGTGTGTGCAAACTTAGACAACATGTCTGTGCTTCCTCTTCCAGCAGCATCACCCCTTCCCAGCCTGTCCACTCTTCTTATCCATCAAGACTTTAAGACTTTTAAGTACATTGAAGTCTGGATATGCACAGCCAGTCAGGCTTTGATTGTTCATACTATCCACCATGATGTGGAGAATGACAGGAAGGAGCACTGTGATACTTGGTATTTATAACTGGACCAGCTGGTTAATGGTGAATGGTCAACCAAGACATGGTGTAATGTTTTTTCCATTTACTTTTTAGAAGAATGCCACCTTTATGATCAGTACATCACAATTTTAAGCATCACAATTTTTCTCTATGAGAAATCTACCTGCTAAGGACTGGACGTCTGCTTCATTTTCCCGAAGTTCTTCCTGGAGAATTTAAGGCACTTATATTTACATTCATTCAAATTAATAGCAGGCACTATGAGCATTTATCTAGGAAAAAGCTGACTGTTTTTTGTCTAATTGAGGTTATTGTGGCCAGGGCCTAGAAGGATTCTGAGGAATTTGGCCCTCATGTTGCATCATGCAGTGGAAAGTATAAAACATGCCCAAGAGCTTCACTGTCCTGCCACACACAGGCAGGGAAACACTGATAGCAATAGGTTAGAGAAGTAGTTTGCTGCAGTCTTGGCTGAAGAGTGGTGCTGTGGATAAGAGTAATGCTGTGGATCCTGTACATGGCACAGTTAGGTTCCCCAGAGGACTGCTGGTCCATATGAGTGAGACATTGGACAAGGGATCGAAGCTGTTTAACATCAAATTGGCTATTGGATATTGCTACTGGATAAGGTTATCACTAGACATCTCCTCCATCATCTGGACAAGTCATGTTTCCAGGTCACTCTGAGACTGGCAAAGCTGGTAGGACAGCTCCCAGACCCTAGAAAATGTGAGGTTTGTGAAAAAGTGCTGGAGAAATGAGAAGGGCCACATAGTCCATGGCATAACTGCCTCCTAGCAACAGACTGTAGCCCATGAAGAAAGTGGCATTAGAGAGGCAGAGATTTGCTCCTGTGTTTCTTGTTTGTTTATATTTGTCACTTTCTACTGCCTAAACGCGTCAGACTCAATTTCGTGACAATATACAACTCTTATTCTTAAACATCCTGAAAAGATTCCTGGGATGACAAAAGTAACAAACATAATACAAATCTGCCTTCTGAATAAGTACATGACCTATTTGTCTAAGAAAATGGGGCTAATACACAATTCCATCTATTACCGATAATTATGTTATCTCTGTACTGTAATTATTGCAATGCCAGGATGTTTTTCTACACTGAGCTTGGTTGATGGTCATGTTTCCTTACTCACAGACACTGTTTGGATTTGACAGGGATTTCAAACTGCAGCAAACCTAAATCAACCAGAAAGTGCTTACGCGGTGACTGCTAAAGTGACATCCATGAAAAACAGCTGACAAAGTAAATGTATATAATGCATTTAACTAGCATGTTTTCTAGGATGCGTTCAGGTTAACTGTGTGGTTGGGTTAAAAACTGCCTTCCAGGAATATGGATTCCCCAGCAAATCCAGTCATGATCCTCCCTGTCAAAACACAGGGGAAAGCAAGCAGAGACTGCAAGTGGAGGAAGAGAATTTTGGCAGAGCCTGGAAAAATTCAAACCCAATACTAGGATCAGTGCAAAATCTCCAAGTCTGAGAATTACAAAATCACCTTTCATGCAGCAGTTGCAATGCTTTTCAAAAGGCAGTGCTTGGAGGCTATCTACCTACGCAGGTTCTTTCACAGGGAAAAGGCAGGATTTTGGACTCCTGTTAATTTGAGAAAAAGTGCAGTATATTCAGATGACTCAGTTACATTCAGCTATATGCATGTCTGTTTGTGAGAAGCAATGAAAGCATTTTAGATATTTGAGAAAAGCAAGCCTATAAATAGCAGTACAATTCTGCTACAGATGGGTAGAAACTCCAGCCCTTCATTTCAACATTTCATGCTTTGGGGCTCTTGAAATCCAAGTCTGACGTTTGCATCATTAAAATGTTTAGAGTCCACCTACACAAGATCGTAAAACATGTAATTTTCAGCAGACATTACTTAAGTCACATCTTCTCTCTCCCTGTTCCCCTACCTCTCCCCCTTTCTCCACATTTCTGATGTTAAATCCTATAGATTTTCACAGAATTTCTTTTTATAGACTCTCTTTATTAGAGCACTATCCCTGCTAAACACTTCTATAAAATTCTCTATTAGACTGTAACCACCTACAGTTCCTGTGCTATCCTGTTAAATTTTCAAAGTTGATTTTATACAAGTTTCTCACTTAGTACATCTTAAATGTCAAATTATAACTTTAAGCCTATGATAGTATAAATAGTAATTTCATCCCCTTCCTTCCAGCTTCTGGAGGAAACTTTTCCTTCCTTTTGCACACACAACCTCCACAAGCTGTCTGATGTTTCCTGTCATAGTTCACAGGGAAATTTGTCTTCTGAGAGATACAAACCTTTTTAAAAATCAGCAATAAAAGGAGATTTCAGAAAGTTACTATTATATAAGAGAAGCCAAACTATTACATAAGGGAAAGAGTGCTATGGAAAAGGAGGAGTGCAAAGTGTTCTGCAAACTTAACTCCTTGAAGGCCTGACAAACGATTATACCTTTGAGAGCTTGTCTGCTTGTTCTAATAGTATCAGGTTGATAAAGAGTATCATCTCTGCCTGGAAACCTTCCTGCATTTGTTTACTCAGACCCTGGCGAGATACACTGATGCTGCCACTGCAGCCGTGACTTGTATTGTGGCTGGAAGGTGTTATAGCTCTGTGGTGCTGTGGTGGTGAAGTCAATCTGAGCAGACAAGATTATGCATCCTCATATTTTTAAACAACAAGCCAGATCGATACCTACCTCTATTCCTCTGTGTTCACACAGTCCTTTCCAGTGTATGTGAGTGTGGTAACTTACAAAAACCCTTTTACAATCTGAAAGCAGTGTCTAAGAGTCTTTCAACCAGGAGGCCTCCAGCTGCTCTCTCGCCCCCTGTAACTGGATGTTCCACTTAGTCAAAACCAGCAGAAGCAGAACTCTTGGAGTTCTGTTCCTGTGACATAGCCTTCTTATCTATCTCCACGAGAGTAAGTAAAAGCACTATGCTGCAAAAGCATACCTTAGTCATTGCTGAACTCTGACCCTGCTTTTGCTTGTTTGGCTTTTATGATGTATATACTTCATATGCAGAGTATATGCTAGATTTATAGATTGTATGTACAGAAAATGCAGAGTGAAAGAAGACTCCCAGTTCTGTTTCCAAAGACTCAGGCTAGAAAATCCTCCAGAATGTGAACCACTGGAGATTTAACAGGCTGGATCTGCTCTTGAATGAATTCTTCCCTAGTGTATTAACAGAAATATTCATTTAATGTTCAATGTTGTTGATGTGACCACAGAAGCATTCTTGTTGCTACATGCAAAACACTGGGTTTATACTGCCCTCTTCTGTAGTACCTTGAAAGTGAAAACAGAATTAAGGCCAGAAATCAAGAAACTAAATCCTATTTAGTACTAAGGATCCTTCTATAGCATTTTTTCTCTCTGGGTCAGCTTTTCTTTCTGATTTTTACTTGTGAAAATATTTTCCTTGACAGAACATAACAATCCATGTTACCTTTTTCCTTTTAAGTTGGCCTTTGCTAATAGCTCTTCGACAGAGTAGGTGTTACTTCTTAAAATACCACTGTTACGTAAAGCCTGATTGATATGAGCTCAGGTGGGCAGAAAAAAAGTTATCAAAGTCTGACTGTTTGAAAGAGAAAATGTATTTTTGTTTAAAGCAGTGGGAGGGCATAATTACCTGCACTGAGGATAGGAAAGATTTGAGCTCACGTTGCTGACATGAAGGTCTATAGAGAGCAGAACTCCCTCTTCATGTGCCCTCCTGCACGCAGAGGTATCTACCATGCAGCACAAGGGCTTTCTGAAATCTCATTACAGCCATAATGTATCAGCCCAACAACATCATGCTGTTTATTCAAAGATCATGAGTGGTCAGGGCCATTACACCACACATATAAAGGTCTCTGGGTGTGTTGGCCTTGAAGGAGAATACAGCATCTATCCAGTAGGGAAACAGCAAGTCACTGTCTGGCTGCTCTGTGCCCTGTTGTGCTCCTCCAACAGGGCCCCAAATTGTCCTGTCTGAGGAGTTGCCCCTGTGACTCTCATGCAATGGGGTCAGGCAAACTGGGAGAGGAGATCATGGATGTCTCCCAGCTTTGAAGTTGCTGAAGTGTAGGGTAAAACCAAAAAATGTTACAGTGAGGCCTCAACACCTAGAATTTATTTATGTTCAAGGCATGCTTCATGTCAAGGGAGCAGAGAGAGCTGGAAGGTTCATCTTGAATAAAGACAGGTGCGAATTTCTAGCATTTCTTTTTTAGGGGGTTTTGGTTGGATCTACCACGAAGTTCAAGGGGTAGCTCTTAAAGCCCTTGCTTTAAACCCCTAAGCTAGCTATTTGCAACATTTCATTCCTCCGAAACCCTGGGAATCCTATTTTCTGCAGTGTCTCCACCAAGCTGTCATCCTTCCAGCAGCTGTACACAGAGGTGGTTTGGGCCACGGAGGGCTCTGTTTTAGTCCTGTGATTAGGTCATTCCATTAGTTTCATTAAATTCAATCTATCAAGAAGCTGTTTTGCTCACTCAGTAAATTGTAGCAGAGAAGGAAGGACTTGCACACCTCAGCAAGCTCTGAGAAATATTGGAGCTGGTCTTCAGAGAAAGAAATCCAATAAAACGGCCTCTTTGCTGAACAAGTTATTTTAAGACACATTTTCACTTCTTAATGATCCTACAATTACCAGCTTCCTGACCAATAATGAAAACTGCAGAAGCAATCCAATTTGCAAGGGCATTACTTTTTTTTTGTAATTTTGCTTTATAACCAATATTCTCACACAGAAATAACATAATAATGATACTACAACACAGTTGTCATCACTGTTGATCTATACATCAAGTCTTTTAAAATAATTTGTCAAAGCGTTTAGCTGGAGGAAGGGCACCTTCAAGCATTTATTTAGTCTCTGGTACTCCAGTGGCTTTACTGCTACTAATATTTGTTCTGGTATTTTATTTCTGAGTTGAAAAGATGTGTAGCAATTTATGAGCAAAATTTTTTTCTCAAGCATTAGCACATCTTTTGCTTCTCTCTTCTCTCCTGCAATGATCATCTTTCAAAAGTGTTATGAAAAATTGGAAAGTTCCATTAATGGTCTGCAATAGTTATTTTCTTGATCTGCTCAGCTCTACTTTTAATGAATTCTTTAAAAAAAGAATCAGTATTAACAACCTGTTTTATACAGGGATTCCCTTGCTAATTGCTTATACACTGTCATCATATTTTTCAAGTCAAATTCAGATTTCTCTACTGACATTCTTGTCACGATTTCTAGAGAATGTAAATTCCCTTTTGGTCTACTTGGAAGCCAACAAAAATTCATTTAAAAACTAGAAGTTAGTTCAAGAGCAAAGTTCAGATCCAGGTACAAACTTTGTCATAGTCCAGGTGTGGTGCAGCTAGGGGTGGTGGGGGCTCGTCACAATAGCTTTGGTGGCAGAGACGTTGTACTGACCGGATGCTGCTTGGGAACTGCAAGGCAGCTGCAACCAGTCAGTTGGGATTTAACCAACACTGAGGTGACATGGAAGGGTGTTTGGTCTTTGTGGTCTATGGCCCACTTCTCTGTTCTGAGAGCTGGAGCCCTGTAGGCAATAAGGCTGAAGGGCTGGTAAAGACCTGCTGGTTAAGTTCAAAGGAAGAATGTGGTCTCTCTTACGTCAAGGAGCCAACTTGCAAGCAAGGGAGCCTTCCCTAGCTCTTCCTCTCTCTCTCTGCAGAGCAAAGCCCCCCTAAGCCAAGCCCCCAACTAGGTGCAGCATTCCAGCAAATCCAAGGTATAAACAAGGTTTCACTGATATTGACCAACGCACAGTATTTTTCTCTCCTGGAAGCCAAAGCTCACTGAGAGCTCCCACTCTGTTTGCAGTGAAAGAAGGGCTTTCACGATAGAAAGGCTCAATAGAAGCAGTTGCTATGTGGGAGGATATTGAAAACAGTGATTGGCATCACACTTTCTTTCTTCTGTCTCCTCTGTTGTTTGAACCCCAAGAATTGCAGGAACATGGCTGCTCCTGTGGTGCAGTCTATTACCTTTTTCCCTTTCTCTTATTTCCTCACTTCAGTCACTAACGTTTGAAGATTAACTTGAAGCAATCACATACCGATGGCAGAAGGGTTGCATTGCCCAGCCCTTTATGCTATCACAAGCATATACCCATGTTTTGGGCAGAAAACCTATAGCTGCATTGACCTCAGCCAGTGCCAAGGGTCATGTGCCTGCTCCACCTCAGGACAGGACAGAGGAAGTTGAGCTGTTCCTGCACTGGGAGCACATGGCTCACTGTGTGTACCCTGTGGCTACCTGAGCACTGGGTGGAGTCCAAGCAACATCCCGAGCAGTGCCACTGCCAGCCCCCCTGGACTGATTCCAGCTGATTGTACAGATGTACTACAATGTTTCCCTGCCCATAAAAGACAGTCAATGGGGTTGTGCTGGCATGGAGGGGAAGCAAACTTTGCTTTTTATTTGACTGGTACAAGATGGGTCCCCCATTTATTTTCTAGAGGAGCCGGTGACCATGACCCCTCTGTCATGGAGCTTAGGGTAAAGCCATGGGTATTGCTCTTAGAGGCTTCTCAGGATGAGACGTGTTCCTATTTTGTTTCACCATTGTGAAAACAGAATTAGAGTCCTTGTTACAACCAAGCTGGCTTTGCTGGCACTTGCTGAAGATTTGTCTAAAACCTGGCAGTAGTTACAGTGATAGCAAGAGAAAGTATAGTTGCAAAGCTGAGAGTCAAACAATTTCTCTTCTCTTTGACCAAGGAAGACTTGGGAATTTGTGATCAACATCCTGTAGAGAATCACATTTTCTCATGCCCTTGCAAGGGAAACAATTGCTAATGGATCTTGTGCTTCAGCAGCATCTCTCTCCCTGCTGTGTTTCCCAAGTGTGTAGGTAGAGCAGCAAGCCTGTGGAAACCTTTTGTCCTTTAGTAAATTGAAAGGAAACAACACTCAGAAAGATGAGAATCAGAAAGTTAGGAGAAAAGTACTATTAACCGCCGACTTCTGAAATCTTGAAGAATGAAATTGGATATGAAAGTCATGGTAATCAAGGAGACTGAAGGTATGATTTTCCTAGGCTAGGGAACTGCACTGGGCAGCAATAAACCTCTCGATGTATTTCTGCATGTCTGCGTGTATTTGATGAGGCAAGAAGGGCTTTGAAACATGTTCTGGGATTGTGCATTTTTCTTTGTTATAATTTGTTATAATTACTGCTACAGCAGTGCCTAGCAACTCTACCGAAGTATCAGGGTCTTATTGCAGAAGTCATTGTGTGAAGGAAGAATAAAAAAATAAAAGTAACTGTCCTAGGCATTTCATGCAGAACAGAGTATGAAATGAACACTCAGATTGGCACTATGTCATCAAGTTTTAAAATACAGTGCTGTGAGAAATAAAATATGTGAAAACCAAAGGTCTCCTTTCATATATTTAACTAATAAAAGGAATCATGAGGAGATCCTAAACAAGGAGAAAGAATGAGAGGAAATATTAGACCAGCAGCAAGGGAAAAGTCTGAGGATATTTTAAAAATCCTTGAAGACACCTTTCAGAAGAAATAAGGCCAGTTTTACTGGGGGGGAAGATTCTAGTATTGAGCTCTCAAAATATTATTTTCACCTCCATTCCTCGTATTCAAATATTTCTAGCAATCTGGTGGTGGTGCTTCCATACCCTTTTCCTTCTACTTAATATCTAATGGCCACGGTACTGTTGGTCTTTTGCCCAGCTGTGTTTTCTAAGCACAGGATACAAATGATCTAGGGGACTTTACACTCTCTTAGTAGCTGGCTTCAGCTGTGTGGGATATTTCCTAATTTCTTTTTTTTTCACCCGTGCTCTCAGTGGTTCACCATCACTCCCCTCTCTGACTTATTTTTCTCATCTTACCAAAAGAACGTTCTGCTGTGAGCTGAAACCACATCATTCCTTTTAAAAGTCTGTAAAGCCTCACTACATAGGGTTAATTAAAGGACTTTACAGAAAGCAAGTATCAGAGGAATGCTCTTCATCTTGACCATGAGTAACAGATGTTACTCAGTTCACAGCACAATGTGAAAATCCATCCCTTGCAGACAAGGTTATGAGACAGAGGAGGTTGGTTCCAGTGACCAAATAACTACTCAAGTGAAGCACAAGATTCACAGAAATCAAGCCTGGGAAAAGGTGAAGATTCAGTTGAGTGGTGCTATGTTGCTTTGGACAAGATATGGTACAGAGGGAGGAGACCTAGCTGAGACCTGGAAAACAGGTCTTCTCATACAAGAGGAGAACTCAACAGTTATTCAACCCCTATATGTCTGCTCTCCGAGGCTCATGATTTTTTTTTGCCCTACATTTTTGTCTTAGCAAAATGACATGCCTGACAGTCTGCAGAAATCCTGCCCATCCATAGCCTAGCTCTAGCCCACTTCCCTTGTGCCCTTGGCAAGCTTACTGAATCATAATGCACAGGTCCCACTGTTTAAGACAAATATTGCCATCCTGCTCTCAGCCTAGTCAGCTTAAGTTGCAGCTCTTAGAAGGAGGGACAGTCCAAGGACATAGGTGGTGCTTTCAGTTCATGTGGTTCACTGGCTTGTCTGCTTTTAGTTCTTGGCAGCAAAGAACCCACAGCTGTGAAAAGCTATGCAGTCATGAAGGAATCCAACACCTCATAGCTGTAAAAAAGGCTGAACCCAAGAGTCAGGCAAAAGTTTTGTAGAGCGTATTGTGAAAGTGTCTCTCCTCGCCCACCCCCACATCTGAGACAGAAGAGCTCAGACTGAGCCAGCAACGCCACCATTCTCTAGCACTATAGAGAGATACCTTGAGCTATTTCACTGTGTCCCAAAATGGAAAAATACCTATACACAGCTGGCATCTAAACACTTACTGCCTCTGTATGCAGTGCATTCAACATAGTTCCATTCTGAACTAAACCTTCACTTTTTAAAAAGTTCATTATGTAGGAGACGATAAAAGCAGGGACAACACAACCTTATTCAACAGCATAAATGGGTTTCTCTGGCAACCATCACCAAGCTGCATTACATAGTAACTAAGTGTAGAAGCATCTATATTTAGGTTCTGGGTTTGTTATTGACCTGTCTTTTTCAATGCAAAAAATTATCACGTATCTGTGCATCTAATTTGGGGGAAATCCACCCATCCACTGCTGGTGAGGTAGAGATGATGTCTTTGACATTTGAAACTGTCTGACTAACCTCATGCTCCTTCCCTTTTTATATTTGGTTTTCAGTGCATTTCCAGTTCTTCATAAATTTCTTAGCCTACTCTAGACTTAATTTTTTTTTTCCAGCTGTGTCTGCACTGGGCAGCAGATGCCGCCTGCCTGAAATGCAAGTGGGCAAGCAGAGATCACAGAATCACAGAATGGTTTGGGTTGGAAGGAACCTTCAAGATCATCTTGTTCCAACCCCCACGCCATGGATAGGGAGACCTTTCACTAGACCAGATTACTCAAAGCCCCATTCAACCTGGCCTTGAAGATGCAGTGCGCCACACTGGTCTTCCCAAACTGAGCAGTTTGGAGACTTCCACCATGGGGCCCTTCCAGGGCACAGTAAGCCTTAGAGGACCTGGAACTGTTTATTCTGTTCATAACCCATAGAGCCCAAGCACACAAAGGCTGCCTCTTGATTCCTATAAATGATCCTAAATGTCTCTGAAGTTTGGAGCCTGGCTTCTTCAGCGTCTGGAAACACTTCAGCCAAAGAGTAAAGTCAGTTGAGTGTTTACTGAACATCCCCAGCACCACTGTAGGTGTTTAATGCATGGAGAAAGGGTAACAGCCCCAGCTATGATCTTGGTGACTTGGACTCCACGAACCAGAAGGGATTTGTAACTACTATTTTCAAAATGTCCATGAAATCTGTGAGTGCAGATAGTTGCTAGACAGTGATAGGGATCACCTTGTCATGAGCAGCCTCCAACTGTCTTCAGTTTGAACTCCCAAAACAGTGGCGTCTAAAATCACAAGTCCTTTTTCTGAAGGAGTTGATTCTATATATATCTATATAACTACATCTATATGCATATTCTGTGTATATCTATATATAATACCTTGACATCAGGAAGAGTAACATCCAAGGGAGTTAAAAGTAATTCTAAAATATTCTGTAAGAAATTATTTATAAGGAACTTTTCTTGATGGTTTTGTTATTTTTAATTTTTAAATCTTTCCTTAGTATCACTTGATTTCTGTGGTCATCCTTTCTCCCAGCTTACCATGGAGAGATAATTACAGCAGGTATTCTTAGAAAAGGAAAAATTAAACTATTTCCTACAGATCAGACTTAAATAAAAAGATCTCATGTTTCCAGAAATTGAAAGTAGTCCACATATGCTGTAGGGAATTATCTACAAACAGTAACTGAAGACAAGAACAAGGTTGTTTATACATATTTGGCAGGTGTATCTCAAATAATAGTGATAGCTTGACATCTAGAGATTAGCTCACAGACTCATTATCTTTTGAATGTGCTTAATGTTTTTAAAATTAATAGATCAGAGGTGTTACATAAGTTTTCTTCAAACAGCCATCTCCCAATATTATTTTTTTCATGATTTTTTTGGCATATTTCTAGGGAAAATGGCAGTAATTTCATGAGCCATGAAACATGATTTTGGCATAAGTTGCCACCACAATTTCTGTGCTTCCTTATTGCTTAAGCTGATAAAAATGTTTTGTTCTAAATCCAAATGGTTATCTTAAGTCCTAATTTATTCCATACCTTCTTCTGGAAATCAAACTTATAAAGAAATTAGTGAGAGGTGGACTGAACGAGGGGACAAGAAGCTGGGTGGAAAATCCTCTGAACTGTCAGGCTCCAAAGGTGGTGATTATGGATATGAAGTCCAAATGGCAGCCACTTACTTGTAAAGCCCCTCAGAGATCCCTATCAGGGCCAGTATTGTTTAGTGTCTTTACTAAGGGACTGGATGAGCAGAATGAATGTTCTCTCTGCAGGTTTTCAGATGATGTCAAAGCAGGAAAGCAGTCAATACGCTGGAGAGGACGCTGGAGAAATGGGCTAAAGTGAACCTTACGAATTTCAAAGATGTGAAGCACCAAACCTTGCCCTGGTGAGAAATAATCCCAGGCACAGGACAGGCTGAGGTCTGAAAGGAAAGCAGCTTTGCATATAAGGCCTGGAGGTCCTGGTGAGTATCAAGTGGAATAGGAGCCAGCAATGCATCTTTGCAGCAAGGAAGGCCAACAGCATCCCAGGTTGCATTAGCAAGAATGACAACATGGTTATATCCCTCTCCTCCACAACTGTGAGACCACAGCTGGGGTGCTGTATCCATTTTTGGCCTCCGCAGCACAAGAAAGAAGTTGACACTCTGGAGCCAACCTAGCAGAGGGCCACCATGAGGCTGAAGCATGAGGAGAAACTGAGAGCTGGGTATGTTCAGCCAAAAGGAGAGAAGGTGAGGAGACCAGCTGTCTGCAAATACTGAACAAGACCCTTCTTGGAATTGCATGCTGTAAGGACAGGAGGCAACACATGCAAGGTGAAACATGGGAAATTTTGACTCAGTGTAAGGAAAATATTCTGTGACTGTGCAACTCTTCCTCTTTCCCCAGCCAGTCTGCTGGGAAAACCAGCTGGGAAACCAGTCCCTTCTACCAGGCACCAGCCAGCTGTAATAACACGAACTGTAAAATTTACTTACCAGCTATCTGTATTCCGAAAAAACAATAAAACTTCAGTAGACAGTCATGACAAGGGCAAAATTTCTCCCCTGACCCCCAAAGTGCCACCAGAATGGCATGAAATGTAATTTCTCTCTAATTACAAAGACGAAGGACAGGAGCTCTTCATCCTACTGTAAAATGATAGGATGCTTTCAGAGGAAGACAGTGGCCTCCTCCAACTCTGTGTACTTTTCCTCTTTGGTAGGCTGGTCCAAAACCTTTGTGATTATAGCCACATGTCCAACCCACTGCAACCACCAAAGGCTGAATTCTCAAAGGAGGCAAGAGAAGTGCTTGACAAGACCCAAGTTATTATTTTCTACTCTTTGTCCTGATAAAAATTGATGCTGATCTTCAGATAGCATCTTTCTGTAGCCTGAAAGGCAAAGTCAAGAGTAATTAGTAAATTTTTGGTTCCTTCAAGATGGCATTAACTAGATTGGAACTTTCTACCCCCAAAAAATGCATGCAGGAAACCAAGGTTTTTGTTGGCTAAAAGTTTAAAATCAAAGTGAAAAAATCAGCCAGCTTTGTGTTTTCCAGTCTAGGACTAGGATGCATTACAAGTCTTTAGGGAACTGATGCTAGTGGGCAAGGGATTGCTGTGACTACTGCTTACAGCAGTGGGGGTTTATAGCTTGTGAGAAACCAATAACATAACAACCAGATGAAATATGTGGACTGTTGCTTACACAGCACCAACATCTTTATAAAAGAAACATATCTTTTTTAGGCTTTACATCAATTCTGCCACAGACTTCCAAGAATAAATAGTCACTCCCCTGCCTTGCTAACTTATCAGCCCAAGCATCAAGCTGTAGTTTTAACTCACTTAAAAATGCTGATTCCAAAAGTCTTATTAGTTTACCAAAACAAATACTAAAAAAGAGATTAAATAAAATTATATGTTTGCATTCTTTTTGAGAATATATGCTTCTAATACTTGCCTGCACTTGGAGGGGGAAAAAAATATATCTCTCCTGAAAAAATACTCTCCAAAAGCAACCAGGTGAGGGCTAGCTAACATATATTCTTACTTGAATTAAAACAGTCATCATACTTTTAAAAATAATGTGCACAATGAATTAAAGTGAAAATAAAAGACTTATACTTGATATTTTTCATATCATGCCACAAATATCCTGTGAGAGGCTTATACAAGGTTTTTAATTTGAGGGGTGGGGGGAAGGAGGGGAGTAATTCTGTGTAACATTGTAGCTTCTTTTTTGTTTTTTTTCTTTGCCTGAGACGGATACGTGAACCTGGCAGTGGTGTGAAGAAATTAACTACATGTTTCCAATTATTACTATCTCTTAATCAAAGTATGGAATTTTTATAGGTTTCTAATTAAGATCTAGTCAAGAAAAGTAAGGACATAGGAAATGCTAGTACTAGACTTAGCTATTTCAGCAGAGAAATCACTGGACCATTTTGCTGTTGCATCTCGCAGACCACTGGAGCAAGATCATTCAGCAATTACTACCACAGACATTGAGTTGACAGGCTTGAGGTGTTAAGCCCTTTAATGCTCAGCTTACAGGGTAAATTTTTTTAGGAAATAGGGAGTAAAAGGAAAGGTTCTCCTTTTGAAGAAATTGTGGATTGATAGCAGGTAGATAGGAATCACTCAGAGCTTTGAGGAGAAAGCAAAGAAAAAATGCAGGGCACTTTTCTGGACCAAGCTGAACCCTCTCAGCCGGTACATAACGCATTCCTGAGGGAGATTGCGGAAAGGTTTTATGCTATCTTGTAAAGACAGGTGTACAGAAGTGCCTGGAGGGTTTTTTTCAGAGCCCAAATAACTTCTCTCATTTACTAAACTGCTGCTTTTGGCAAGTTCCAAGTCCTTGAAAATAAAGTGAGAGTGATAAAACACAACCAGCACATGGTCACGATCCCAGTCTCAGCCCCTGCTGCGGTGAGGCTGCAGCACATCGACTCTCCCTGCCTGCTGCTTCACACACAGCAGAGAGGAGCCAGAGATGGGTCAGCTTCACAGCTCCAACAGCCCTTGGAAAAACAGCCTGGTAAAAATCACGGCATTCCCACAGCATCCACTACTTTCCCTGGATAGAAAGGACTGTAGTCTATGATTTTAATTAACTCATTAATAGTAAGGAATTAGTCATCTTTTATATTTGAGACTGCCCTGCAGCCTGCTTGTCATCCTGCACTGCTCCCAAGTAGTTTACCGTGGCTCTTCACTCTCTCCTCGCTTCCTTGGGGAAAGCGCAGTGGTGAAGGCAATACCCTGGCATTACCCTAGGCACAGAAGGGAAATTATGCTTGCTGTGCTTAATGGCTCTTACTAGGACTGAGATGGACTGTGATTAGATTTACCTTGCACATAGATTGACTGTGAAAGGATTATTGGGTGCTGAGAAGTTGTTTTCCTCAATTCTTGCCACATCTCTAAAGAAATACCATGTACGATGAGGACTGCTCAATGGTCTATACATAATGTGCTAGCAGACACCGTGCAAACTTTTTTTAAGTGGCTCAATACAGAAAAAATGCTCCTGTCTCTGTGCCCAGCTGCAACTGTTTTCCCCAGGACTTCTTCAACCTACTGGCTAATGCTGGTGTAGCTACCAGTGACCAGGAGTGGGCATCAGGGGATCGGAATACTGGGAAGGGCTGTGGGAGAGGGAGGGGAACTTGGAGAGGGTGCAAAGGCATGGGACAACAGGCTGGGCTTTTCCTCAATGGCATACCATCATGGTAGGGGTTGCTCTGGTTGTAGCTGCCTCTAGAGGGCTCATCGCCTTGCCAGAGAGGCAGCAGCCTTTGTTCTCGCCTCTGGAAAACACTTCAGGCGTCACATTGTTTTTCGGTCTTTCTTTATTTTCATTCAGATCTCCAGTGGCTTGACCTCAAAAGCAGAGGGGTGGTGTGCAAGGGTTCTGTATGCCCTGTACCCTCACTGGGGTCCAGAATGCCACTGCCCATCAGGGAGACAATGGGGATTTGCTGCCTCTCCACCTCCTGCGTCATCATAGCCCCTTTTCACCCTTCAACTCCCCGTTTAAGGCCTCAAATGCTGCCCTCCATTGCACTTAAAGCGTGCCGAATATCTGCTCATACCAAAACTGCTGTTACAGAGCTGACATACATATGTGCTGTGGCTCTTTGTTCTTCTCCCTGAGATGGACTGACACAAAAGCATAGGAATCCAAAATCAATGCCACAACCAGGTTTTGCATCTGAACAAAATTTCTGATCAGAAAAAGGGGAAGCCCAGACAGAATTTGTACTGATTAATCCCGTGCTTTCTCATGGCTTCATCAGGTAGATAGACCTCTATTTCCAAACAGATGCAAAACTTTGAAAGATATTAAAGGCTGGCTTGCTTCTCCAGGATCACTTGCTAAGTACGTGCAGCACATTTTTGGTTGGTTTTTTTTTTTTGTGGGCAGTAGTTACACCTACAAGGAAAACTGTGAATATGCAGTTTTAACACTGTTAGCAATGTCTAGTCATTCTTCTGACCTTCCCTGTGTGGGAAATAAAGAATGAACTATATTGTATTTGTCAGTATTAGATTTCGTCTGCAGTTATGTTGCCCATTTTTTAGCTTTATCCTACAGCAGGATAACTATTCAGGATTGCTTTGCAAAGCAAGCAACTTAAAATCTGAAGCCATTTATTCTGACTAGATATGATAAGCTTCAAAAACCCCTGGAGTTCATCTGCATTTGGTTTAGACTAGTCAAAATGATGAGATATCTCATTTGCTGTACAGCACCTCCTTACATGGAGATTTCAGCCTTTATTCTTGCAGCTTTTGCCATCTGCCACCAAAGGCAAAAGGTCTTGTTGGCAAGGTTAAAATAGGGACAGGCCATCAGTTCCCCCAAAGGTCACATGGTTTAGCAGTCATGCAGGAATCCCCAGCAAGTCCAGGCCATGAGTGTCAAATCTGTCTGATAGCACAAGGTTGCCAGCAAGTCCTTGCAGTGAACTGACCTTCTCCTCCCATGAGGAGGGATCTCCACCTGCCTTTCATCACAGTGTGTATATCCCTCTCCTTCAGGGATATCACTGGTTGGGCTCATTTTTCTCCCCTTGTTCTCCCAAGGGAATGGAAAGACCTTCTGGCAGGGAACCGTCCCTGCAGTAAGGAATGAAGATGAAACTCTGCCTACTGAAGTTCAATCCTCTGGCATAAATCAGTGAACACTGTACACAACGACAGTATAATAAATCTTTATTGAAGCAAGAGTGTGAGTCAAAGCAACAGGCAAAACACAAACACCAAGCATCAGAAAGGGAACAAACATTTGACTCGGTAGTGCTGTGTGCCAAATGCCCCAGCACACGACAGGAGACTGTCATGTTGTTGATGGTATTTTGTCATAATTATATGCAATTTGCTTACAATGTTGTTCAGCACAGATAAAATAATGATCAGTCTTTACTTGGCTTCTCACTGCTGAGTGACTGTCTCAGTCCTGAAACAGTCCTTTTAATCTGCATTCCTTAGTGCCTCCACATTGAGAGGGTGAATATTTGTATGGACATAAGCAACTGGACTGTATATTTCAGAGGATGCCAGACTGATTTCATGCATTCTGAGAGGACTTATTCTCTGGGGACTGCTCACAATTGCTTTGGTGTCCTTGACTGATATACTCTGTCTTGTGGCTCCAACCTTTGGAAAGCCAATTTGCATGTATATTGCCAATGATTATTCACTTATTTTTATTAGGGAATGCACATAGGACTTTTCTGAAAAGCTCTCCTATAGGTGCTACATGAACATAAATCTTTGTGACAGTTCTGCCACACAGGTTTTCCTGGAGCCTAAGAGGTGAACAAAATCACTCTTGGCATTTACAGCTGCTGCAGAGCTAAAAGGAAAATGATCCTTTCAGTAAACAGTGCTTTTTGTTTGCACAGAGCTCATAGGCAGACACATCTCTTGAGGGAGAAGAAGGCAACATGATAAAGTCCTCATGAGTTAGAACACCTTCCTCCTTTGGGGCCATTTGGGATCAGTGTAGATATTTATCAGATAGTCTCTGTCCTCTGCATCATTTCATCTCAGCATCTGCGAACACCATTGAATTGTCAGATATTTGCTGTGATTTCAGAACGGTGTGTTGACTGTCATTACTTGAAGAGCAAGCTCTATTCAGTCATGCTGAGTTTTCTTGTATAGGCTTTAACTAATTAAAAAAAATATACGAAATTGAAAGAACAGGGTTCTTTGGAGAAAAAGGGTCTGTTTTGGCTTCCACACACTCACCACTATTTCCTAGGACCACTCACTGTAACTGCCTGGCACAAAGAAGGTACAAGGACAACTGAAGTCCTCCTGCTAAAACTCCTTTGCATGCTTTGTTCTCCATCGCTTTGTGCCTGTGATTTGAGGTCACCTGGGACCCTTCAGAGTTTTTGCACCTTTTCAGTGGTGCACAGAGGACCAGAGGTGGGCTTCATCCTTCAGCTATCCCAGAAGTTGTCTTACTCTGTGCTGGAAGCCAAATTCAGCAGAAAATAAGACAGAGAGCCCTGAACTGAGAATGTGTATGCATCCCAGTCTGCCAAACCTGCTTAGCCAGTAGCCCATCAGCAGTCACTGAAGTTAAGTTTTACTCAAGCTAGGTGCTGTAGAATTCATTCCAGTATATAAAACCACCTACCAGTTTGGCTTAGGGTTACCCAAACACCCCAGTGCTTATTCACAGTCACTTTCACTTTGAATTGCTTTAAGATTCAAACATTGTGACCATCCCACAGCTTTCAATGGATTTGACTGCCCTCAGTCTTCTCACCTGGCTCAGGATGAAATTTTTAATGAAGTCTCAGCAGAATTGGCCCATCCTGAACTGGCTTATTGTACAGCTGGCTATTTCATATTAAAATTAATTATACAGCCATGAAGATCATTCATGCGAGCATATTAAATAAAATAATTAAATAAAATAGTCAGATGTTTCCTCTATGTGTTTTTGGTTTTAAAATTAATTGAGCATTTATCATTCTTTCCCCTTTGAATGATGTCAGATAGCAACTGTAGAGCTTAAAAGAACTCCAGGTGGCAATGAGACTTGTGGTCTGTAATGTTCCCAGTTAGTGGTATGCTTTGAGACTATAACCACCAGCTAAGTTTTCATGGCTCTGTTTCATGAAGGAAGACCTATGTATAGCAATTTATTTTGTTTCATACTCTTTATCATAAGAAGAATATATGAATCTGTGTATGGACCGAAGTTTCCTATCAATCGATCGATGTGTACTGTCTTACTCCTTGCATTTCCACTCCTGGTCCAAAAGCTTGCAATTGTCTACAATACGTCCCTTCTTTTTTATTAGCCTATCAAATCAAGAAGCAGAAGAGTGGCTTTCACAGAAATAGGACAGTTTACATGACTTCAGTATAATGTGAACTTCTTTAATAAAATACTACAGCAGTGATTGTGTTCCTTCAGCCTGCATAATTCATTGGATCAGATTTTTAAGACCATATTAAAGTCACCCCTAAAGCACTGTTTTAGCTATTAAAATAGCAAAAAACTTGTTCAAAACCCATCCTTCCTAGTGCCCCAATTAATAAGTTCAATGTTATAGAGTAACTAGATAAACCTGATTACTGTGAGTATAAATTCAGAAACCAAGTTAGTTGCCAAGTAGAATATAAATCACTATTGGTACACTTCATAAAATGAATAGCTTCCAGTAATATACCAAAATCTTCTTCCCCCTTCTGGTGACTGAAATGTTAAAGCAGTAACAGTGAGCATTGGAGAGGTTCATTTCTGTCTTCACATTCATTCAGCATGCTGGAGCTAAGCTTTCTTTAGCAGGCCCAGTTCTGTTCTCCTGATGGAAAGCTTGTGTTTGGTGGAGAGAGGTTATTTCCCTCCACTTGAAAAAAGGGTTTGGGTAATTTCATCTCAGTAACTCAATGACACTAAGTTGGGATAAACACAAATTTACTGATTTTTTATAGAAATGTCTCAGTGTTAAACATATTCTATTGGTACCTAGAGTGACTGCAGCTAAAACTAGTTACACAGAGTTTTAGTGTGTTTATATGTATATACTATATATACAAAAATAAAACACATATGCACACATCTATTTCTTAGATGCTCCTCTCTCAGATGTTCAGCTGCCATTTCTGTTGGATAAAAATGCTAGTAAATACTATGCAGTAAGGAAATCAATATTCACTTGGAATTCTAGACGTCATCCTAAAGCTTACAGATATGCTATATGCAGAATGCTAGATAGTGCTCTGCTTACATCTTAGAGACCGAAGCTTTAATTTTTAATGTTGAAGAAATGCTCCTTATCACTGTGTTCCATATCTTTAAGCATTTCAGCATTTCATAAGCGTTGCTAAAACAGTTGCCCAAGATGCAGCTGAACATCTGGATCACTCTCTTTTTCCATTAGCCTGAGTATCCAGCATGGAAGGATTACATGTGCTCATCCCCCAAAATAACTGTTGAGATTGATGCTAAAAGGGGAGTGAAAGTTTCCTAAACACTTCAAACTTTTGCTTTGAATTTGTACAATAGGGCAGAATTTCCAATTGCTTCAGCCAGAGAGGCTGATTCTCCCTCTTAAAAGCTGCTGTGTGGATTGTCTTCAGAAGCCACCACTTTTCTTGCTGCTAAAACAAAGCACGAGCACTAGGACACAATTACTTCCACTTCAGGGAAGAAGTGTTTCACGCAAGCTTTCTGCTTAGGACAAGATTAGTCACTGCTGCTGTGTAAACCCTACAGTGAGTCAATGATCCAATAATGGATGGGTCAGAGGATCCAGATGACTTTAAAAAAATGCATGAAATCACTTAGATAAGGAAAAAAAAAAGACAGTAAATGAACTGTGTGTATTTGTGTGTTTGCACTAGTATACTTACAATAACACCATCATAAACAAAAAAGTATGATCAAATGTATTTCACAGCTTCACTCACAGTTTGGCCATAGCTCTGGATTTTAAAAGGTCTTGGAACCAGGCATTTCTTCTCCAAAAACATAGCTTGCCAAAAATATCTTCCCACTTTCCTGAGTTTTGCCATCTCTGAAAAAACAACCACGTCTCCAGTGCATACATATGTTACAAAAGTGTATGAGCACGATACAAACCACTCTCTTCCAAGTGTCAGACCTAAGACATCTCTATTTATGTATACAAAAGCTATCACAGACCACCTGCAAGGTATTTTTTTAGTTTCTGTAAGATTTTTAAATATTATTCAGGACTGACTTGATAAAATGTCTCTTTTCCACTGATTTTTGTTGCAAAGAGAAGCCAGCCATGTCAGAAGCAAAGCATTCTTCATACTGGGAAGACACATTCACATGTTCTGCATGGCCTGGCCCGCCGGTGCCGGGTGGAGTGGCTTACCCATAGGAAGACAAAAGTGCAGCAATGAAATCCATCAGGCTGGGGTGGCAGCCACATTTTGAAGATTTTTGTCTTTGTATTTGGTTTCCTGCCTTTTCAGTACATTGTCTAATAGTAATAACTCTAGTTATTACTAGTGTGTAGTAATACCTGTGTGTAGAATAGTGTGTATTAATGGAATTAATAGTGTGTAGAATACGTGTGGCGCAGGAAAGAACAGGCTTCCTTGCACAGGGAACCTTTTCATAGCACTTTAATATTTCCATCACAAATTATTTGACTCAACACATCAAGGTGGTTGACTTAGTCTTGGTAAATGATTTGACCAACAAACATGAATCAATGAAAAATGCCTGGTTTTCTCTGTATACATTTACCCTGACCTCTTACACATATCAACAGGTGATAAACTATTTTACTCCTGTTTTCTCTTCAACAAATGTCCCTCTGAGCATCATTTTAGCTCTTTCAAAAGAAGCACTTGGAGTAGATACCCAAAAGTAATGTTCTCTATAACTATAAAAGCTTCATTACCTCAGGCTTGATTCACATCAGCATTTCAAAGGGAAGTCCCTTTTCCTTTCAAATGTTCTTCCAGTCTATCAACTTTTAAATCACTCTTAAAGGCTGGCTCTAAGTCAACAGCTTCATTTCCCAAATCAAGAAGCAATATACTTCCTTGTGCTACTGTATGTGGGCAGTTAGCACTGGAAAGCCTTATATTTCAAAGAGTTTAGACAAAAATTCAGCAATAAATTGTCCCTGAATACCAAACATACACACAGACAGAGAAAGAAAGCACTTTACAAATAATAGGATTGAAAACAACAAACACTCAAAGCACTGGTGCCCATTTAAATGGACAGATGGAGCTGCTTGGGCCTATCAGGTCAATAATCCACAAACTAAGAAGGATTTATGTGATAGACCGTAATGGTTTAAATCCACTTTAAAAAGGAGAGTTACAATAACTTCGAATAACACTCGGTATAGTCAGGCGCCTGATGAGGTAAACGAAGTTGAACCTTCTGGAATTAACACAGTTATTTAAAAATCAAATGTACTGGTGAAAGAATGGGGTTTTTAAATGCCTCTATTCTACTGATCTTCAAACTACCTAAGCTTTAATACCAGATGTCAAAACAGTGAGTCAGAGGTAGGCTGGCAGAGCAGCCTTTCCCCGGGTAGCGGTGCAGGGCCAAACCTCCCTTCTCTTTCCAACTTCAGAAAACCGAAAGTGCAGCATTGGGATGTAATGGGCAAATGCTTGTTGCACACACTGCCTTTTCTTTCTCCCTTAGTTGACCTCTCAGCAATCCCCAACCTTTCAGAGGCTCTCACCTGCCATGAAGCAGGGTGACCCCAGCCTAAATGATGCTGCCCAGGTGACGATTTCCCACGAGAAGAGGCAATGGTCTGCACCGGGTCAAAGTGAATTGTCCCTAGCTAGTTTGTTACAGGAACAGGGTGGGTAGGGTTTCTGAACATTTTGCGGCTTCTCTTTGGCTTGATCCTGGGTTAAGCAAATAAATGTGTGACAGAGATTTCATGTGTTCTTTTCTGACGAAATGGGAGCAGAATTTCTAGGGTGCATCATGATATTGATTAAATGAGGCAGGTGTTTATTTTATTGCTACAACTGGGAGTGAGTCTGCAAACAGTAGCAAATATGAGTTAAAGCTCTCCCGCCTTGCTGGGGAGTTCTCTGTTTCTGTATTGTCTTCTCTTCTACAGATCCTTTTCTACCTGCACATTCTTGACCATGGCCTGCTTAGCTTTTCCTACTCCTTCCCTCAAATTTAGTTTGTTGTCCAAACTATTTTTTTTTTCCTTCTAACTATCCAACATATTTGAAAACTTCTATACTGCGGTCACACCAACAGTAGTTTCCTTTCCTTTTCTGGTCATGCAATAGCTTGGAAATATTTCATTATGACTGCATCTGTCAATATTGTTACAAGGCAGTAGAACAGTTTTTTACTAGCTGTAGAAGGTATGCCCTCCCAAGTTAACCAGAGAGGTGTATTTAATGGTGTTTAAAAGCTAGGATAGGTTTGAGGAATGCAAGCGACACCTCCTACAGAGGGGTACTTCCCCTCATGCAGAGTGGTGGGCACATTCTCCTGCACCCTTCTGGTCGCACCAACTCATTTCAACTTACAATCCAGAGAGCAAAGCTCAAAGTACTTCCTCTTTCTGCTGAGGAAAGTCAGCTGAGTGATGTCTGAGGTACACAGTTACTCTGGATCCCATTGTGTGTCCCATTGAAACCAATAAACAAATGCAGAATAAACAAAGAAGTCCCAGGGAATGCTGTGAGCTGCTCAGCATGCCGCATGTTGCCCCTTCTCAAGTCAAGAGCTGTTCTGCAGGCAGCCCAGGAAAGCACATGGTTAAACACATTGATCTACAGTTTTCTCTTTGTTGCTTTCAAGAAGTTCAAAAGCCTTACACCCACCAGCAGCAGAAATTTGTGGGAGCTGAATAAAAGAAGGGTGCTAGGAGTTAACTTAGCTGCTTGTGGTTGGTTCTGTGTGCTTGTTCCCCTGATGTGTGATATGTATGTGTATGTATAAAATATAAGCAGCTTGAAATGTGCTTTTTAATTGGAATCTGTTCTTCTTTTAATATATGTATATACAAAGGGAGCCTAGTCTGTTCTGAAATGCGTTTGAACTAGAGAAAAATGAAGAACTGGACTTCAATGCGAATTCAATTGCTTGTTCTATTTGTATACAGTAAGGCTGGAGGGGGGAGGGGGAATAATAATAATTTAATTGGTCAGGTAAGGACGATATTCCTTTTCTTAATGTTTGTTATATTGTTTTTTATTCAGTCCTTGTTTCTGTGTCTTTTGGTCAAAAAATAATACCTGCTTAGGAAGATGGGAGAAGAAGAACCTTTCAGGTGTCCAAGAGAACATATTTTATTTCCAAACACTGAAGCTTTGTAGATGTTGCTTTATTATTTTCTCTCTCTGCCGAACAAAAGTTCAGCAACAGCACCTCTGAATGTTAAAACTTCTTCTCAATTTCCAACACACTGTCATTCTCTTTTCCATTAAGCAATAAAGAAAAATCCTATGTAGAAAAGATGAAGAAAATAAAGGTTTGGGGAAGTTTAGCAGTTCAGCATACCTGGCATTTGTAGTTATTCACTGGAGAACCTGAACAGGTATTTAACTTAGTCTCAGAATTAAGAGTATGTTTAAGTATTCTTTTAAATTGGGTCGAGGATTACAGCTGAATGTGAAGAACGGTGTCATAGTTTTCTGACAGGCACAGGAAAAGAAAGAAGCAATTTTGATTTGAGTCGATGAATATTTAAACAGAGAATCACAGAATTAAGAAAAAGAGTCAGTTGTGGTAAAGAATTGTCTTGATTGCTCTGAAACGAAGTGATGTTTTCCATTTGAGGTTTCTGAATAATTTTAATATACATTTTGAAAGTAATTTCAAATGGAAAATTGTTTTGTGCTAGAAAAGCAAAATCACAGAATCACAAAATATTCTGAGTTGGAAGGGACCCACAAGGTTCATAAAATCCAACTCTTAAGTGAATGGCCCCTGTAACGATCAAACCCACAACCTTGGCATTATTAGCACCATGATCTAACCAACTGAGCTACTTCAGGGAGAAAATAGCATCACTATCAAAAATGTCACTTTTTTGCATGTTTGTCACGCACCTCCAGCCCAATGACAGCTGGTTTTAAGAATAAATATTTTGGTAAAATTGACCCAAATTCCAAAAAATATTACTGTAACTCTGTATAGAATCTTTCTCATTTGATGTTTTGGACAAAAATTTTGTCCAGCTATGGTCTTGATGCTGCAGGGAACATTAATAACACTTTACCTCTATAACCTACTGCCCTGTGCAATCCCTCAAATGTCAGGGTATATACTGGCTTAGAGAGGTTATCCCCAGCAAATGGATAACTTGTGAGTGAGCAGAGCAGCAAGACAGGCAGTGTCAGTGTCAGCAGTATCAGTCTGTGATGGTGGAGCAAGAAAATGTCTAACTGGAGCTATTTGTCATGTACTAACATGGTGATGAACATAGAAGTCTGGATAAGGCTGAAGGTCAATTTTCTGACATGTACCAGGAGTCCATGTTCACTGACTGTGGGAGATTGAACATCACTACGGGGGCAAAAGTACCTTGTGATGAGGTCAGCTAGAAGAAGCAACAGCAGAAATATCAAGAGTTCTCAGGGATAATACTGACCCCATTGAACTGGCTGGGAACTTTGCCATATGATGTACTCCACTGCCTTTCTCTTTGCTAGGGGACCCAGGGTACTTCTGGGTTTGTGTGTCGAAGTGTGCCTCTCAGTTGCATACCAAACAGGAACTTACCTGGGCATGTATTCCATTTTCTTCTTTGCCTCTGTTCACTCCCTTGCCCCGTGCACAGGCTGTTTCACATAGCAGCTCAGCTATGAGGGATCTCAAACCTCATTATATCCTACCAGGTCCCTGTCTGGATGACCAGGAGATTAAAATGTTATGACATATTATAGCAGAACATCCCCTCTCCAGTGGTTAGGAGCGGATGCAACTGGAGGGACCATGAGTCCCTCCTTCCTGCCCTAGGCATGTTTCCCAGAGAGGTGAATTGGCAAATCTTCAGCAATAACAGATCAACAGCAAGGAAATCAACTCCTGTTGATTATTTCACATTTCTGAATGCATTCAAAGTTTCCATATGTGAGGGGCAGATTATTTTAATCATGAAACTTTAAGCTGCTATTTATAACAACTAGAGCTAGCTACATCTGGTGCCTCTGAGCTCAGTCCCTTCATGCAAGGGGTAGTGTCTTTACTTGCTGCAGAATATTATGATTTCCATACCCTCAGAGACAAGGGCAGTGATAACCTATGATTCCTCAGATTGTGGGCATCTACAGACATATCCTGATCATGCAAAGGTCTTAAAACACTATGAGCAGTAAGAGGAAAACAAGTAGGGAAAATTGACTTTGCATGTTTTACCTTACCAGAATATTTTTTTTCCCAAGGTGCCATGGCGACAGAGTGATACAAGTTCCCTTCAACAGTTAAACTTCTATGGCAATCCACTTGACATTTCAGCATATTGCTTGTGGATCCTTTGCATAGTTGTTTTAATCTCAAACTGACCAAAGAAATTCTAGCAGCTTGGCTAGAGCCAGAAATAGGTTCTTCATAGCTGAGAATTCGGGTTTTATAGGAAACTGACCCGAGTGTGTTTGTCAGCGGGTAGCATCTACTTACAAGTATTTTGGGCTTTGTCTGTGTCTTCTAATTAAATCAAACCAACATAATCATACAATCAACATAATAAAAACCAGGTCAGCATATACTATTCATAAATTATCACAAAGCATCTGTCGCATGCTTAATCTGCTTTTTAAAGTGGGGGGCTGACTTTGCTTAAGCCTGTGTCTTAAGCTACTGCTTTAGCCCCTGTTGTTTGACAGTGCATGAGTGGAGGGCAAGATTACTTATGCCTGTACTGTACAACATGCAGTGTAGAAGCAGCTGACTCATTATCAAAGGGTATCTCTAAACAGTTGATTAAAGCTTTTAATGTTAGAACTGAGAAACTGGGATCCATGCTAGCAGCCCTTTACATTGAATAATATTTGTTTCTAAAATGGAGAGAGAATAGAATTATTTGTTTCGAGATGGGGGGAAGGTTACTTTGAGGTATGCAGAGAGTGTTAAATGAAAAAATAATTAAAGTTTTAAAGATAAAGCAGAGTTGGGGATTAAGGAATTGCCCACTCTTTGGTCTGCAATTGCCATGTAGCATTTTAGGGCATAGAATCCTGCATGTCACTGGACTCAGCACATCTCCCTCTATCTCTCAAAGTAAATCATAGAATTTCCCTCTTCACTTTGTCTGCTGCAAACATGGCAAAGATGAAATGCTAGAAAAAAAAGTGTGCTTTACGTTGCATGCACTGTGAAGGGGAGGAAGACGTAGTAAAAAACCATGCGTCTGTTGACTTCTTGCCTCTGTACCTGTAGGAGCTACCACAACCTTGGAGATAGACAGCTGCAGAATATGGAACACCAGTTCTTTCTCCTCCTATGTAAAGTGAGGGAACAGAATAAAAAGTAAAGCTTTCACTCCAGCCTCAAAGTCACATGCTAATACGTGTGGCTCCTGGAACAGCTACAAGGAGGAGGTAATAACTGAGAAGGTCACTGTTGAAAAGAATATCTTCAGTAGTGCCTCTTTTTCTAAGCAGTGTAGCTCAGACCAATCAGACAGTAGAGAGTATTGCATTTCATTTAAGGAGCAGCACGATATCTACCTCAGTCAGGACTATCCTGGTTGGGCCTTCATCACAAGCATCTGACCAGCACCATTAACAAGTAGCCAAGAAAACATCAGTTGGACCACACCAATTTGTCTTTTGCATACTTCATGAGTATAAATGGAGAGTTGATATAAATTAAGGGTGTTTTCTACGATTCTTCTATGGTGTCCCAAAGAGTGTCTATCAAGTAGACCTGTCCTTTCTGATGAATGGCAATATTACTTGCACTTGATATCACTTTCATTGTCCAGGCCTCATTCCCCCGAGGACATACATCACTGTTCTGCAATGAAACAGGATCAAGAAAATGTTACCAGAACTGGGAATTGCTATGTTAATTGTAACGCATCTTTCTACTCAAATAATGTTCTGTTTTAACAATGGAAAAAGCAGGCAACCAGCTTCCATAAGGGCTGTGACAATGGACCTGTCAGTCACCTCAAAATTTTTACTCTGATAAAAGTAAATGGGTTTGTTCAAATCTTCTAGGGACTTCTTTCACTGAAGTTGCATATATTTGCATAGTGATTCTCAGATAAGTGTGTGCCAATAACCACTTCTGTGAACAGATGTTGACAGAAGTATCAACAGAAGTATCAGAGTTACGTGAACAAGTATGTCTCTTTGCATGCACAGAGAAATGCATAATCTAGTAGTACGCTGGAAATTTCAGTTAGTTCTGCCTTCCAACATGTCTATCAAGTCCCTGCATGCTAATCAGCCTTTGCAGAAGTATTGATGCTTCTCAGCAATATCAAGCAAGGATTTAGAATAAGAAAGGGAGAACCAGAAGAGTTGTGCTACAGTAATACTGGTAATAGAGACACTGTATGCATATTTTATGGCATATTATTTAAAAAAAAAAGGTTACATTCAACTTAAAATGGTGTATATGTCAAACAGTGCAGTGATTGAATATGTTCTTAGTTATTATCTTAACAATAATGTAGCAAATATTGAAATAATTACCTAAAACTTCAAACAGTTGGTATGGGCTGTTTTAATAATAGGTTTCAAGGAATCCATTTGGCTATCTAGATCTCCCTTGCTTGTTGGTGTTATCAAGATGAATCCTATGAAACAGGGACATTTAGTAAAGAGCTGTCATAGCCCAGGATGATATAGTGGAAAAGAGAACAAGTTTTAAATTAAGTCTCAGCATTCTTTATGCATCAAAAAATACTTGTTATCTAAAAAGTAGTGATGACCTACTTTGCTGATGACAGAAGCAAAGAAGACTTTAAAAAATGGCAATATGTTTCCAGGTACTAATATATCTTTCAGGCCAAAATGAACTTATGCAGTATGTAGCCCAAACTCAGAGTCAGGGAAATGAAATGCATTTAATTCTCTCTAGTTCTGTTCCTCTCCTGTTATTCCAAAGCAAGTCAAGAGTGCTACTCCACTAATAGATCCATTTCTATAACTAAATGCAAAATCTGAGAAGCACTTAGACCACAGATCTTTCTTCAGATTTCTATTGTGACTAACATGAACTCTATCCACTTTTATTTTTATGTTCTCTTTTCTGTTTTCTTTCAGGTCATCCATGTCTAGCATTCTCTGAACTTTGTTTTTGTTTCATCAGAGCATGAGATACCGGAAATTCTGTTTCACCTTTTTTAATACTTGTTTTTGCTTTTGATTTGTGACCAAAAAAATCAAATTTTCCATTACTAGAAACAGTCTAGTAACACCTTATTTTTAACATGTCAAATCACCTGAAACAGACCCTTGCTCATCTGTTTATTGCCAACAGAAAATGGATGACTTAATGAGAGCATGCTAAAAAGGAAGCAGAAAGGCAAAAAGAAGAGGCAGGGTAAATTAGATACTCAATTCTTGAAGATTTGTGCTTTAAAAAGTAAGGTCCAGAAGTCCTGCCCTAAGGGTTAATTTAACTACTCCAAACATACTGAGAGTTACCAGCAGAGGCAACCTTTTACTAATGGCTGTCAGGTATATTCTTCCTTTATTGCCAAAATGGGTTTTCATATGACACTGTGAATACTCATCTGAAGTTTTGTCTCAGTTTGCCAGCCTTAGTATTTTGAGGTTAGGAAAGAAGGAGGCAAATACAGTCACACAAAATTCTCAGGTATAAAATCCCAATCTGCTTCTTTTTTTCCCTTTTACTAAAAATGGTAGGCCCATTTACAAATATGCTTGCTGTAGATGATCTACTTCACTATGGGTCTGCCTAAAGAGGAGGATCAGCTCACAAGATGTACACATTCACATAGATAATTACGTATTTCTGAGAGCCTATATCTGAAAGGGCGTGTGAATTCTCTTGCAGTTCTACTAGCTTGGGAGCTCTCTCGCATTTCCTACTTACAGACACAAAAATTGGGCTAAAGGTCTTCCCTCTGGTTGTGGGCATTTTTTTATGATACAGGTACATTTTGTTGTCTCCAAATCTTACTAGAAGCCACACTTCACATGAAGTTAATCAATCTAATTGTTTCACAGCGTGACTTTCCAATTCAGAAGATTTCAGCAGGAGTAATTTCTGTCACTCTTTATGCAGGAATTTCTCACAGGTTGAAATTTTTATCTTAGTGACTTTGACCTCTTTCACAGATGAAAGGTTCCCTTGACACTGCTGTGGAAATATAACTACTAACATTAAATTCCAGTCCGTGTTCTTTTTTAGCTACTGGAGGTTTCAACCTCCTTCCTTTATCTGAAAACAATAAAATTGAAATTAGCCGTAGAGATTTTGAAAAATCCTCCTTTCAACATGTTTGTTCATACTGGTGAATCTATTTTGCCACCATTTAGTGCAACACCTGAACATACCTTGAGAAACTTGATTTTCTTTAGTTCTCACTGTGGATTACCCCCTCAATAAGATGCTGACAGGCTTTGACAGCATTTATGAGCTTGTAGTTGTCACAACCACAAAAAAATATTCAAGCTCTTGTAATTACATATCTCCTAGGAATGTTATACCACGAATTGGCTTTTTTGTGAGATGCTCAGCGATGACTATGGCATAGGCTTAATGCAGAATCACAACAATTAAATTAGTGACCATCTCTGCTGCTGCCATTAGATTACTCAACTACAGTGATTCTGTTCTATAATACAGTGCTTGTTCTACCAGGTTTTATAGGACTGATTATCATACTCATCAACAAGTGCAGTGATGGAGAGATATGCTAGGCTGATTAATCAAATCATAGCACAACCTACTTGGACTGATGATGTAAGTTTTTATATCTTAAAGTTTATAGAGTTGCAACACCTTCCTTTCCCCAGGACTCTTGCAAATATTCTGTATTTTATGCATCAGTCTGCATCATTACGGGCATTAAACTAACTTTATTGTTTGCATTTCATTTATGTGCACCGAGTACCAGTTCCATTTGTTTAGTTACTTTTCCAGTCTTTATAGCAGAGGGCCATAGAATTGTATCTAGAGGACTATTTATCTGACCCATCCACATAATAGATGAAGCGAGTTGCATTAAAATAAATGCCTGAGTCTCCATAATATAAGAAACAGCTAGAAAGAAAACAAGACAGACTACAGAGGAAAACCCGTTTGAAGGAAACTGTGGGCCTTCTACAATAAACATAGTCCTGACTTTATCATGGATTTACGGGAAACACAAGGACAGTTACTTACCTCTAGTTTTCTCCTCTGTTATTTCTGGTTACCATATTTAGCAATTATGTTCTGATAAGAAGAGGACTAACAGTAAAGTACAGAGCAAAAGTCATCTTACGGCTTGTTGAAAATGTTAAAATATGAAATGGTTACTTTGGACTACAGTGAGTGTGAGCTGGCTGATGTCGAGAAATGGTAGTTAGTAGATTCTACTAAAAATAAGTTGTGCACAGCTATTCAGTATTTTTAACTGGTAAAAAAGCAGGGGTTTCAGAAGTCTGGTCTCTGGAACTATTTCACTGATGAACTTATTTGTCTTTACAATAAAAATAAAATCACTTTTTGGCAGGGTTCTCTACAACCAATTGACAAGTCTATTTAAGTCTGCTTCTCAAAGTTTTATTTTTGTATCCTATTTGTCCGCAACTAATGAGCAGTGCAAAGTATCAGTTGCTGAAGTATGTGGTTTGAGCAGCACTGGACTCACTGGACACTAATTACTAAACCAGAAGTTAGTTTGTAAAGCTTCAAGAAGCAGCTAAAACTTGGGTTTCAGTGTTGCTAGAATCGCTTCCAGGTGTTAGCCTATGAATCAGGTGAGGTATCATTACTGTCTCCTCAACTGTGTTTAAAAAAAAAAATATCCTTGGACCTTTACCAGATGTTGTGCTTTATGACAGCGAGAAAATAACAAGCCGATTAAAACTTTAATCTTTTATGCTCTATTTATTGGGCTTTTTCAACAGAGCACCTAAATGCTCCATGTATGTTTGTAGGACTGTATGCACACAGGAAAAAAAGTGGCCCTGCCACAGAGCTGACAATTAAATGTAAGAAGCAAAAGGTGAAAATGAGAAAGCGGGAAACAATGACAGCATCACATAGGAATTGGTTCTTTTTTTTTGATTTGTTAAGACCACTGGTAAGGTAGGTATGTTTGTTTGTTTTTTTAATAAGAAAGCAAAAGAAAGCAGTGTGAAGATGGATAAACACCATGACAATGAGCTAACTGAGGGGGCAGATTGGTGAAAGTGGAAAACTTCTTTGATTTGTTCTTACAAATCCTACAGTGCAGTAATGGAAGAAGCTGCATGTTTGAAGGAAATAAACTAGTCAAGCATCTATTATTCTAAGCACCTAAATTCATCCTTATTCTGCAGAACAGTGGAAGTAGGTATGACTGAACTATAGCCTTATACTTAAGTGAGTGCTGTAATGAATAAGAGTTCTGTTGAAATTTGTAAAGGTCTCATGAAATTACCACTCCATCCTATACATACTCCTGCTCAAGCATGGGACTATTAAAGAATCTCCTATAACTAAAAGGAATAGCGTTTTGCCTATTACAATGCAAATAGTGCTTTAGACTAGGTAAATACTTCCTAGTTCTTAACATGATATTTAAGACTGCAATTCCCATTTCACACTTTATAATTTAGGTATTAATCTTTGACTCATCCTTGACATTCTCCTTTAACACCTACAAGTACTTTGGTGTACAGTATGTTTTGGAATTTAACAAAATTAGATATACTTCACTTTGCCAGAGAATGACTAGAGAAAAAGAGTATTTTTTTCCTAAGCTAGCTGAGTAAAAACCCACTTCTGCAGCTTTAGCAAGACCATAGGGGATGTAAATTTGTTTCATAGGGGATCTAAATTTGATGAACAAACTGTGCAGATAGGAGAAACATTGTTAAACTATCACCTAAATTTGTTTTGCATATTCTTCTACATGTGTGTGCACCTCTGTGTATGTATTTTCTTCTTTCTGAAGTTCTTTATTACAAATATTTCAGATAGGAACAGTTCTACTATATTTCATGTATAAGCTCTCTGTATTTCAGGATCTCTCCCAATATTTCCTAATCTTATTCAGTGACCTATAAGACATAGATCAGACAGAGAACTATCTTGTTTCTATTTTTCTTTTCCAAGTTCGATTGTGTATGTGCTAGTGGAAATCCATGAAATTTAAATGCTGTGTAGAACATCAACAGCATCTGATTTGGGAGCCAGAAGCTGATGTTGGCTGCCTCCTAATGATGCCTCTCTCAGTGTCATTGCACTCACATCATAGCTGCCAATCCCTGCTCTAATGCAGAGTTGGATGTGTGGCAGAGATCAAGGCTTCAAAGACATTGTCATGCCTGTAACTGGGATTCCATTCTGGGTGCTGGAGCCAGAACAGCTATGTCCTGCAGGAAACAGCTCTCTGTGTTGTTTATGCCTCTTACCTTTAGCTTGATGTTTTTTGTTTGTTTGTTTTTTTCCCTAACCATCATCACAAGTTAGCATCCTGAATCTCATCTGGTTGGGTCTTGGTGCATGAAGGAGCAACAGAAACTGAAAAATTGCAAAAAGGATGAAATGCGAAAAAAATTAATCTCAGAAGAGCAGTGGCAATTGAAGGAAGTTTTGAGAAGGGGGTGAAATGACACATTGCGCTGGTTTAAAGGTAAACTGGCAGGGGAAATGAACCCAACGCAAAAGAGATTATAAGTCAGAATAACAATTTAATAAAAACAATACAATAAATACAATTACACAGATAAACAATTGGTTTTAACCCACAAAACCCAGATGTATAACCCAGCACCCTGGAGCATGAACAGAGTGGTGTTTGTTGGGCCCCCCATCCCCGTGCTGAGCCCCACGTGGTCCCCCTGAGTCCAAAAGTAAAAGGAGAGGGAAAACATGTTGGTGAGAGTGCTGGTTGCAATCCGGTTGAGGGCGATGATTGCAGTCCGGTTGGGAGTGCTGTTGCAGTCTGGTCGAGAGTGGTGATCTCAGAGTGGTGATCTCGGTCTGGTTGAGAGTGGTGGTCGCAGTCCGGTCCAAGTTCCAGTCCTTCTCTGGATCCCACGAGTGGTACAGAAGTCCCAAGACCCCAAGATTATACATCCTCAGGTTCAGGCAGGAATGCCCAGTACCTCCCTCAGGGCAGGGAGTTCCACAATGAGTGTCAGGACAGGAGCATCCTCCTATCTCACAGGCCTCTTAACACCCAGCTTACAGCCTGAGAGGTCAGGCGTGCTCTGGGCAGCTGCTGCAAATGGTCTATTGTTAACAGTTTCTGGGAAATGGCATGGAAGGGTATAGAAGACACAGTTTTGGGTTACACCCACACAGTGATGAGCTGGTCCCAGCTGCTCTAACTAGGACACACATGATCACCTAAGGAAGAAATATGGTATGGTTATCTTACTGATATGTATGGAGCACCTGTGTATTGTGCCAGTGAGTTGAAACAATGGTAAGACACAGGAGGTCTACACTAATGGTAGTGGTCTGTCCTTTCCTCATGCTCTCTATGTTATTCCCCTGTTTTCTTCCATGAAGCAAGGAGGCACTTCTCCCAGCACCTTTTGCTACTGACTGCAATAAGAAAATATTTAGATGGTAAATTCTTTCAGGCAGGGATTATTTCTTCATTGTCTGCTACAGTGGGACTTTCGAATTATGACTACAGACATTAGGGACTCAGAAAGGCAAATTATGACAAAGAATAGTAGTGGAATAGTGCAAACTGTAAATTATTTATTTCCTGAAGATTGTTTAAAGCAGATGTACAAAGTACTTAGTGAAATCTCTCAGCAAAATCCAGATCTGCAAGGAATAGAGGAACAAAATGCAGATCGGATGGAGCTGTCCCTTGTAATCACAGCAGAAGGAATCCATTCAGTTAATTACATCTAGGATATATGATTTTCTTGACATCAGGTCATTACTGGGCTCTTTCTCATAGTCAGCTCTAGGTTTAGGCAAGGCAGAGTTTCACAGTGAGGCAGACTGCTGGAGAGGAAGGGAGACTGTATAATGGCAGTGGTCACAGAGCTCTTTGACAAAGCTGTTTTGGTGTTTGCTTTGCCAAGCAGTTACTGCCAGAGAGTTACAGTCCCTCCCAGAAGCAGCACTTGCTACCCCAGTTCCTCTAATTCCCCTAGTAGCACCAGTGACACAAACCCAGCTTCTGGGTGGTAGAAGATGACCCTTGGGACTCCTGGGAGCAGCAGCATTTGCTGTTGCCTTGCAAGGGGGAAACTCAAGCCACTTTCTTTTTCACTTGCCAAGTTTTAGCTTTTAGCCTGCTCAGAGTATTTATTAGCCAGTCCAATCTTAACAGACATTTCTGTGGTTACTCTTGAATAAATCAACTTTTTCTAGGGGGAAAGATGGATCTTTCCGCTGTGATAGCCTGTCCTCTCTGAGCCCTCCTATCTTATCCCTTAGGAGTCAGCTGCTGAATCTTAGACTCACTATTGCTTCACTTGGTGAATACAACTTAAAGAGAAAAATCCAAATGGTGATGACAACAGACACCATCAGAGAAAGAAGATTATAAGAATGACTAGATGACAAGAATTTAACAGAAACATGTATGAGTTCTAAGAGTAAAGAAGTCATGGATGTGAAAATGGTAGGACACTTTATTGGCATAGTAATCACAATAGTGCTGTCCTGCACTCAGGGAAGAATAACCCCATTCACTAGTACAGGTTAAGGATTAATGATTGACCTGCTTGAAAGCAGCTCTGTAGAGAAAGGCCTGGGGGTCCTGGTGTAAAACACAGTCCATGAGCCAACAGTGTGCTCCTGAGGCCAAGAAGACCAAGAGTATCCTGGAGTGCATGAGGAAGATTATAGCCAACAGGTTGAGATAGGTGATTCTACCCCTCTTCTGCCCTTAGTGAGGCCACGTCTGGAGTACTGTGCCCAGTTCTGGGTTCCCCAGGACAAGAAAGACATGGAACTCATGGAGTGAGTCCAGTGGAGAGCTATGAAGATGATTAGGGGACTGAAGCAGCTCTTCTATGAAGAAACGCTGAGAGAGATGGGCTTGTTTATCTGGGAGAACAGATGACTGAGGAGATCTTATCAATGCATACAAATATTTTAAGGACAAGTGTCAAGTGGATGGGGTCAGACTCTCTTCAATAATGTGCAGTGATAGGACAAGGGGCAACAGGTATGACTGGAAACATGGGAAGTTTCACTTGAGTATGAGGAAAAATGTCTTGAAGGTGACAAAGCACTGGAACAGGTTGCCCAGACAGTCTGTAGAATCTCTTCCTCTGAAGATATTCAAAACCCGCCTGGACGCAATCCTGTGCAACCTGCTCTAGGCAAACCTTCTTTAGCAGGGGGGTTGGACTAGATGGTTTCCAGAGGTCCTTTCCAACCCCAACCATTCTGTGATTCTGTGAGACAAGTAGGCTTTTTTTTTTACCAATATAGCAGTATCTGGCTTTGTCACAATTCTCCAGATGATTGGGGAGTCTGGATTATTACTTAGTGAAAAAGTTTTGCAGAAGACAGACAGGGCTTGAAGAGCAGAATGCTTGAGAGGCTAGACAAATATTTATTTCGAGCATCTCAAATGCATTTCTTCATTAAGGAGAAAATGGTCAAATGTGTTCTTAAAGGTTCTCACATATCAGAGTCTCACCCAGAGAGGACTATAATTCTCCCTTCAGCAAAGTAACTGAATACATTATTTCTACATGACACATTCTAGTTACACCATCTTGCTCGATTATTCATAATATACACCAGAGGAAAAAAGAGGGAAAAAAAATTACAATTTGCAGCAGCACAACTGGGAGATTTTAAGAAAAGAAATTCTAATCCTAAGGGTCTTGTAATACTAGGAAGGCCTAGCAGGGAGGTTTTTCTGTCTTTCAAGGGAGGATTTAAACTTTAGGTTAAAGAAACAACAGTGAAGAATGAGCCTGGCAAGGTTATTTTTGCCTTGGTGTGCAGCAATTAGAGAATTTCTCGAGGTTGCCTTCTGCCTTGTATTTCTGTGACTCTGTGCTTTTGTTGTTTTTTGCTGTCCATTTATTGATCTATCCCACTATGCTGTTCGCCATTTAGACTGCAACTCTGCATTAAGTACTGCCTTCAAAGACCTTCTCCTTCTCCACTAATCTTTTTCCTGGAGAGCACACTACATCTCTGTCTTATTAAACAGACACTGTTTGCGTATCCCAGGCCTCACCTCCTCAGACTTTTACAGTTTTTTCCAGCAAATTACATTTTCTCATTGGCTTCAGGCATCGGGAGGAAAATTACAGCCTAGAAATGAAAGTTCACATAACTAAAAAAATGTTAATGTCTCCCAATATGCACTATTCGCATGGGGTCAAACAGAGGGCTTGCAGAAGATGGATGTAAAACACAGACTGATTTCAATAGTGCCAGAATTTGGCCAGAGAAACCTGTCATATACAAAGATAGCTGCTATAGATACTGTCCAACTAGTCCCTTTCATAAGGATGCTTCAATTCATTTTTATACCATATCCTATTTTCATGCTAAACCACATACAGAGCATTTTTACAAGGGCATGTAATGATAGGATAAGGGGCAATGGCTTTTAATTTAGAGAGGGGAGGTTTAGATTAGACATTAGAAAAAAAGTCTTTACTGTGAGGGTGGTGAGTCACTGGAACAGGTTGGCCATAGAAGCTGTGGATGCCACATCCCTGGAAGTGTTCAAGGTCAGACTGGATGGGGCTGGATGGAGCACCCTGGTCAACTGGAAGGTGTCCCTGCCCATGGCAGGAGCGTTGGAAGTAGATGATCTTTAAGGTTCCTTCCAACCCAAACTAATCTATTGTTCTGTGATTGATTCTCCCTTATTTCTACAGCCAAACAACTTGGTTTCATTTGTTATGACAGCCACTGAAGCCTCCCTGTGAGTTGCAGTTGTTGAGCTCCTTTGGGCTTGCAGTGGGAAGAGAAGATTCTCACCAAGACCTCATCTCTGCAGGCACTTCATAAAAGCAGCGAGGAATGAGAGGCGAGATTACTCTGAAGTATCCTCTGGGGTAACAGTTTTTTGTTGGCTGCTGACTTCATACAAAGCTCAGGGAGAATAGCTTCCCAGCTGAAATACCTCCTCAGATGTGAGAACCTGGAGCAGGAGGAGGTGTGGTGGCCCAATTCAAGCTCCACTTGTCTCCCTGGTCCAGTTCTGATGGGAAGTTTGTTGTTCAATGATTGTGTAGGAGGTTGCTAATGGAACTCTGTGACAAAGTGTGTTTCTTGAACAGTTTGCTGACAGAAGCCCTTTTTATCCTAATACTAAAACATCTTGAATACCAAAACCTTGCCAGTCAGTGAATTTCATTTTAGGACCTGTTTTAAAACAGAGACTGGTTTTATCTGTGTGTGTTACATAGGTTGTACTCAACTGCTTATATTTGTCCACTTACACAAGTGAAAAATAATAGCCAAATAAAAAACATGCAGAAAAACCTCTCCATATCACACGATTACAGAAAGCTGTTTTATAGCATGCCGCAATATTCACTCCATACAGCAATTGTCTCCTCCTTTCTCTAGACTCTGTCCTACTCTTTCTGGCACATTGTTATTTCCACCTACCCATTACTTGTAGTTCCAGATACAATAATTCAAGGATGGACCTGGCAAAAGCATGGTCAATTCCTTTTAACTTTAGTTTTCTCAGTGGCTCCTTTGCTGGAAAAGTACCTGATTAGACCTTCATCTCATTGAACCATATTAGAAGGCTATAGGTATTTGCCAATGGTCTATGCCTGCTAAAGGGCTAGCAGAAGGAAGGTGAAAGAAAGATGATTTAGAGGAAGCAGCAGGCACTCTCTGGCTTCAGTCACAATTATATTGGTGTTGTGCCCACTTACTCCCTTTGCAGAAGCTTAGTTTCCTTTATACATTCTTTTTGAGGGAGCTGGGGTTGTTTAGCCTGCAGGAAAGGAGGCTTAGGGTAGACCTTACCACTCTCTACAACCACCTGAAATGTGGGGGTTGGTCTCTTCTCCCTGGCAACCTGAGACAGAACAAGAGGAAATGGCCTCAAGCTTCACCAGGGGAGGTTCAGGTTGGACATGAGAAAGAATTTATTCACTGAAAGGGTGGTTAAGTATTGGAATGGTCTGTGGAGGTAAGTGGTGGAACCACCATCCCTGGAGGTGTTCCAGAAACAACTGGATGTGGCACTTAGTGCTATGGTTTAGTTGACATGGTGGTGTTTAGTCAAAGGTAGGGCTGGATGATCTTGGAAGTCTTTTTCAACCTTAATGATTCTGTGATTCCAAAAGAAATACTGTATAAAACATTACTCTAAGTGAATTGGTACTTCTCCCTTACTTTCTCATGCTGGGTATCTTGAAGTATCATAAAAGTCTGCATAACAATGTTTTCTCTAAATCTACCATAAAGCTACTCAACCTAGTCTGTAGGTAATACCTGTCCTTGCCAGCTGGTAAACGTTACAAGACCTCTTATTTGCAGAGCACCATACTCTAATAAAAAATATAAGAACTCAGGCAATTAAACTCTTCAGTTTAATGAAGTGGACCACACTTCAAATCACTACTTGAGATACTTGGGAGACATTCTGAAAACCTGGAGTTTCTGTTATTGTTATAACAATGACAGAGGTGTTGTCTTAGCACACAATAACTCTCTTCTTATCTCATTTTATATATATATATATATATATATATACAGAAACATATATGTGAATCTATGTTTACGTATTATAAAAATAGCTTTACATATTTCTTAAAATCTGGCCTACTTGAAACTGAGTTGCTTTTTGTGTATGTCTGACCACTTCAAAGGGGGTAACAGAAAGAAGAAGTTATTATATAGTATTCTTGTATTTAATAATGATTTTACTGTATGGTGCTCAACTCTGAAACAAGTATAGATAAAAGCTATAAGGAATAAAGAACAGCAAGGCAGATGATCTGGACAGCCAAATAATACCTGTGTGTTCTCTATCACAGAAGGTTCATAACACAGAACTGTAAGCAATGGATATGTCTCTCTCTCCTGAAAAGCAGATTAAAGAAATCCATATTACTTTTATCTTTTCATTATTGTTATTTTAATATTTTAAGCCCCAAATTCAAGCTGACTTTAAGTAACTTCTAAAGCTATATGGGGCTAGGCAGAGGAAGGATTTTCAGAGACTGCTCCATAGCTTTTAAAGTTATTTCTATGACAGGGATTGCAGCCTGCAAAGATATTAAATACTGTCACCTTTTCTGGTTTGATAATCAGTGACTGATTTCTCCTCTTCCCCCTTCTTTTACAAAGACATTATAAGTTTTAATACCAGGTATTCCAAGACTACAAATATGACCATTCAGACAAGATATTCTTGGCCTTTGCTAATTTCCCCAATTGCTTTTTGAAAATCAATATTTTTTAATTGGTCACTTGAGCTTTTTTCAGTGACGTTGAACCTCTGATGCATGTCACTGAAGCATTTTCCAAACATTGTAGGCGTCATGCAGCAATTTTAGCATAAAAAGAAGAGTATAAGTAGAGATGGCGGGGGAGCAAATTACATTTTGTATATATAGTATTAAATGCTTCCATTAGTTGCCATAGGGATGGGCAGAAGTTGGTCTGAAATGACAGCTTTTCTGATGCTTGATGTGTTTAAAAAGAAAACACTGGGGGAGGGGGTTTTATTGTTATTATTACCCTGGGATACTTTTATAGGGGAGGGGAAAATATTAAAGTCGTATTTCTCAAAAAAGATGCAGGGTGTCTATGTTAACAAACCAGACATTACCTCTGAAGAGACACTGACCTCTACAAAACATGCATCTTTGTAGCTTCGGGGCTGTAATTCCACAGCTGCTCAGAGCTTCACATTCCCTTTTGTTGTGCAACACAGCAGCTATCACCACAACCCCTCCTCCTGAGCAGTGTCTGTAAATCTGCTGCACTAGTAACCCACGGAAAACCACATCTCACAATTACTGCTGCACACACCCCAATTACAATAGAACTGGTAAAACCTGTTTGTCAGACCAGGCTTTTCGATTTGCTCACTTTAACATCCACTTGGCTCAAATATTGGAAATCAACAGAAAGCAAGCCCTGGACTTATAGTTACCCAATGAGCTTCCACTTGATCATGTCAAAAAGCTAAGAGGTGCAAGTCAGTATCTCAGCATGTGAACTAAGCCTGCAGCCTTCGGATGTTAAAGCTGTCACTCATGGCAAGCCTGACTAGCAGTAGGATGCCGGCTGTGCCGTTTGCTGGCATTCAGGTTCCTGGAAATTTTGTGTGGATGGTTATGTGTGTCATACAAGGGACACTTGCTGGTTTTGCTAACTGAAAAATATAAATGGTTCAGAAATTACTACTACACAATATGCAGATGAGAGTCAATCAAGAGGCTGAATGTAACAACTTTCAGTGTCTCAGAAGGTAGTCTGTAAGAGAAGGATCTACCTCATAAGGAATGAAACTGAGGCATTGTGCTTACTGAGTATAACCTAAATTCACTGGACTTTTGACTGATTTTTAGAGAGTTTTTTAAACAAGCACCTGTAAAATTATTATTTTTTTTTAATCTAACTTCTAGGCTTTGCCACAAGTACCTTTTTTCTTCATTCCCCCAAAGACAATGTTTTATTAAAATTACTCATCAGTCTGAGGGCCACTGAGGCCAAATATTTGAATGTTATTTTGCGAAGATTACCCATAGATCACCATGTAATTGGTCAGGGCAGTTATTTGCAGTCTACCTGCAGACACTCTTCTCTCAGTTTGTGGGGATACACCTCACTTATATGGCTCTAGTGTCTCTAATAATTAGTGAAACTTGGGCAACAGAATAAATGCATAGTTGTTCTTCTCAATGGGGTTGACTGAAAACAGGTGCAACCCGCATAAAACACTGGACCTGTCCTTGGCTGCTGGTTTTAGAAACCATTTCCAGTCCTCTATTAAAACACCTGCTCTTCTGTCAAGCTGAAGAAACTGGAGGAGAGGATCTGCATTAGCTGTTCCATAGAGGAGTCCAAATTTGGTGTTAGTCCTATGCATTCCTGCTGAAGGTGCAATGGTTTGCTCAAAGGCAAGAAGAAATTCTTTGAAATCACGAACAACACGAAGTTTGAAGTAGTCTCCTGAGCCTGCAGTGTATAGTGAAGGAGGAGGAGGATGTGGGCAGAAAGGCATGTCTGAGACAGGAGAACTTGTGTAGCCCCTATCATGCTATTGGAACATATAGCTGCAATACATATTCCTCTTTTAAGCCACACTCGGTACCAGGCAGAAGCAACTTGACAGCACTACAGTTATATAATCATTAAGAAAGAATTAGGGTTCTTCTGGCTTGTTATCTTGCTTGTCATTTTTGACCTCGCATAGACCTGCATTATGTAGGATCAAATCCTTCAAAAAAGTATGGAGAACACAGCAGTATATAGTTGCATACACTTGCATATACAAAATGCAGCAAAATACCCAACTTGTGCAGATAAAAAACAATTTCATCCAAACTAAGCTGAAGGTACATGCAAACTTTGGAATAACTCTAATAGTGAGGTACAATAATATATGTCTGGAAATTCTCAAAGTCTGGACGACTTTGTCAATTACATTCACCTGTTTCATTACAGTTCCTATAAATGTTCCCATTGCAAAAGATATGGTTCCTCAGTAGCTCCAGAGCAACACAGGTTTGGAAACATAAGACAGGTGGATGTTTTTTCTGAAACTCTCATTGTTGATCAGTCATACTAGGGAAGTTAATCTTAAAAAACCTCAGGCCAAACCATGACAGAAATTGATGCAGTTTTTGGAACAGTTATGAAATGCAGTTATGAAAACAGAAAAGAAGATTGGGAGCCCCCAACATAAGAAGGACACAGACCTGTTGGAGTAAGTCCATAGGAGGCCATAAAGATGCTGAAAGGGCTGGAGCACCTCCCCTGTGAAGACAGGCTGAGAAAGTTGGGTTGTTCAGCCTGGAGAAGAGAAGGTTCCGGGGAGACCTTATAGCAGCCCTCCAGTACCTACAGGGGGCCTGCAAGAGAGATGGAAAGGGGCTTCTGACAAGGGCATGTAGTGATAGGACAAGGGGCAATGGCTTTTAACTTAAAGAGGGGAGGTTTAGATTAGGAAGAAATTTTTTACTATGAGGGTGGTGTAGCACTGAATCAGGTTTCTCAAAGAAGCTGTGAATGCCACATCCCTGGAAGTGTTTAGGGCCAGGCTGGATGGGGCTTAGAGCCATCTGCTCTACGGGAAGGTGTCCCTGCCCATGGCAGGAGGGTTGGAACTAGATGATCTTTAAGGTCCCTTCCAACCCAAACCATTATATGATTCCATGATTTTAATGTAAATTATTCAGAGACTGGCATTTGTATATATTATTTATCTATGTATGCATAGTGCCCTATGAATATTAAAAAAATCATGTTATTGAGAACTACACCCTGTAGATTTATAAATAGTTATGTCTTTGCCTCATACAAAGTCAATTGGCAGGAAGTTATTTGATTTTGTTCTCGCTAGATTGCAAATCTTAGATTTTTATTGAATGTAATCATGTTTACTGTATTTATGTCCAGCTGCTCAGTTACTTTGGATTGTTTATCCCATTTAAACCACCAACCAACTGAAACCAGATTTACGAAGATCCCTTTCCAGCACAATTTCTCAAACAATATCAGGAGGCATTAAACATACATTTGTTTCCGGTTTCCCTGTGCTGCTTTTCACTTTCTTTCAATGAAGGTTAAGACTGAGGTCATTAACACTTGTGTTAGTGTAAATTAAAGGCATTCCCTATTATGTGTTGGGCTAGCTATCCTGTCCTTTGCATGGGGAATAGCTTAAGCTTTGGTGACTGCTCAGTCCCAGGAGGGCACGGAGAATGGATGATTTTGTTGTCGGTCTTTGTTTCCAGCTGCCCATTTAGATCCTTTTAAAGTTCCCTTTCCAGAACTCCTAGAAAACTGAGCAGGAAGTCCAAAGGGATGCCTCCACCTCCACAATTGCTGCATGCTCATGGGGTAGTGGTGGAATGTTTACCCCAAAGATCTATTTTACTAGTTTCCTCCACTTTCCCTGCTACAGATAGCTCTGTGTTTCTCTACTTCCACCAAGTCACTCGTGGGAGCGAATTAGGGAAAGTTTCTTTTCTTCCATTCGTGTGTAGTTTGTTATAGGAAAAAAAAAATCTGGTCATGTAATTGAGGAAAATGATGAAGGTCTACTAATGTAGAAGTATTTCTGCCTGTATAAGGACTGGAGAATTAGGTTTTAGCTTACGTGCGCTCCCAAATTCTCTCTTCTTTGTTTTTCATATAATTATGACTCCAACCTTTCCTCCCTCAAATGAAGACATACCAAACTGCCATACATCATCTTAGAACAGACTTTTACTATGCAGGATAGCTAACCTTTGTTCTCTATGACAGCACTTTTAAGATTTTTTCAACTAGCAACTTCTTGAACTTCTTGTTCATGACACAGGATGCTGAAGCTGCCTCCTTTCAAGCTCATCTCTTCTGCATTAGAATCTATGCAGTTCTTGCTTTGGAGACAAATAACAAGAAGGTGACCTTGATGCTGTGAAAACACAAATCAAACCTTCCACTGATTTCAAGAGCCAGAGCTACTTTTATGTTCTCTTCAATGTTTCTGGATATTGATATTTTTTTGGGCAGAAATATTAAAAGTAAATACCATGGCACTGGAAATACCTCTTCTACTGGACAGGTCTCTTAAAATTCCTTCTTAAAATTCTTTTGGTTTCAGCCTGAGGACCCCAAGATGGAGTTGAACAAAATTTGTAGAAACTTCTAAAAACATCAGTGTTAGTCTCTCTCTACTGTAAAGCATTTGTAACCCTCATTTGAATATTTTTGTGTTTTATTTGTTGTGTGCATCATAATATCTGTCTTGCCTTACAAATAAGAAATAGAGAACATATTTGTGTCTTAATTTTGCTAGCAATCCTCTCTTTTTAACATATCTAAGTACAAGACTAATAATTATAATTTTAAAAAAACACATTCTTCACAGCTTAGGGCCTTAAACTTTTATATTCTCCCTTTATTCTGAATGTACCCCTCAGGAAACAACTCTCTATAATAATCACCTTGCCTACACTTCTTCAGTCACACATTACATTCTCTCTCCCACTTTCTTTCAGGTTAATATTAGTGTTTGTCAGCAGCAGACTTTTTTCCAAGGCTCTGAGTCATTACAGTAACAGTTATGTTCTCAATAGAGAGTTCAGAGTAGGAAAAAACCCCAGCCCTATGCCTACATGTATCTGACTGTTATAGAACCAGAAGGCTACTCACTCCTTCTAAATGCCAAGTGTTCAATTACTTTCTTCTTGAGATTTTTTTTTCAGTTGGTTTTCTTTTTTTAATTTGGGAAAAAGTCAAATGTGATGCAGTAGGTTACTAAAGCTCATGATGAGGAATTTTGGCTTCATATTTTTCCACAGTGTAACAGTTTTTTTCCAAGTATTCCTTTAGCAGAGGTTGGTTGGTATTCCAGTCTAGCTCACAAAGAGTTCAATCTCTGTCTAGTCCTATATAGATATCTGTCTATGTTATAAAACCACTGCACCCATTATCCCAAAGAAGCATCTATGCTGATAAGAGGTCCAGTCAATAGCAGAGGCTTTGCAAGTTTGGCTTCAGGCCTTGAGAGAACGCAGGAAAGCATTCAGAGAGCTAGACAGTACAGTTTCTGGTTCCGGCTACCACCACCCTTCCCTTCCTGCCCCCTGAGGTGCTCTGCTGTTCTTTGGAAACCAAGTCAGAGCACACATCTCAATGCACTGTGCATTAGCACAGGAGCACAGTGAGCCTCAAGCGTATGTGAAGCCAGATCTGGGGATCATACTTAACTCAAAATAGATCTGTTTCACCTGCACATTTTTCTAGATGTGTAGGCTTTTCAACTGAACTGGAGGTAATGTATTTCCCTTTCTGTGGGTCAAGTTTTCTGGACTGTGGGTCAGATCCTGAAGACTTTCCAATCAGGCAGGCAAGGATTTCCCCTCATGGTGACGAATGCCACAGAAGCATATAAATATGTAGGCACTGTTACCTTTCTTGTTGCTAAGTACTCCCTTGTCAGAGAGAGCTCTTAGCAGCTGTCGGAACTGCTGCACTGTAATTTAAAGTGAACTGTAAATCCCTGAGATGGATGAAGGTATCAAGATGGATGATCTTGCAATGGTCAGTAGAGAGGCTGCTGGTGATTTCAGTGACTACATTTGCCAGTCACGGTGCAAGATGACAATGCAGATTGAAAGGGTGATAGCAAAGGGGATCAGAAGGATACATCAAAGGCTAAAGGACAGGTGCTATAAAATGTTCTCCAGCATGCAAGCTTGTATTTTTTTCAGTCTCCTCCTGAGCGGAGATTCAGTGTCCCTAGGAAAAAAAAAAAGTATTCCATATTGGACAGTAACAAGCAGGTACAATCCTTGGAGCAAGTGAGGTTCTTGTCTTCCATTTTTCCTTCTGCATCTCTGTGTTGCCAGCCTTTCCTCTTTTTTTCTGGTTTTCTGCTGAAGAAAATCATCTGGGCTAAACAGGCAACTGGCCCCTGGTCCATAAGATAATGGATCCAATAATTATCAGAAGCCAGCTTGGAGTGACCTATTGTTCAGTAGTCACCATGGCAAATACAAGCTCTTAAAAATGCAAAGAGCAAGGTGCTAACAACGCTCCAAAATGCAAAGAAAGGAGTTTGCAGTGTTCTTGCTGTCTGATTTTCCTTTAAGTTGTGTTTAGGAATGAAAATGCTTGTCATATCTCTGAAAACAGGAACACAGTTTGCATAAACCAGATCCACCACTAAGGTGGCACAGTGAGACACCTACTCAATCCAACCATACTTACTGTAATGCCAGTGCAGGAACAGCCATACCAGACTCTACCTGGAGTTCATATGGCTCACCTTTATCTTTGATACTGCCTCAGTGCTTTGAAGAAGAATATAAAAACTCTCAAGAGTGGGAAGCAATGAAGTAATGTGCTCACAGGGATTCTTACTTTCTAACCTTCTCCAAGAAAACTGTACTCAGATGGTTAATTTATCTTCTTGGGTTTCCTCTTAAAACTAAAAAAAACCCCTATGATATTTGATACAGAGTTTTCTGATATTGAAAAGAAAATCTTATCTTTCAGAACACATGGTTCTGAACATCAGTAACGTTTGGTGGCAGTAGATTTCAGAGGGCATTTATATCTGATTTTTTGAGCAGAATATTTGCAAAAATGGGAAGACTAAGTCTGACTGCTTCCTGATACTCGTTTTGCCAGAACTTCTGATTTTAAATTTATCAAAGGATCACTTTATCACTGCCTTCTTTAATTTCTGATTCACTTCCAAAATCAGGCTTTGGTGGACTACTCTAAGAACTTCTGGAAAAAGCAGGGTCCTGATCCTCTTGTGAGGGATGTCCATGTAACTTAATAGCATGGCCCTTGTTAGCCGTTCAATTCAGTTCATTCCAAACAATGTGCAGCTCCAGTAATGCTAAACTAGATGCACTAGAAGCCACCAAGAGATAGCTGTGCTAATTTCAGTTTATTAACCATCCAAGCTCACTTTTAAATTCAGGAAAGGCAAATTATAATTGAAAAGATTTTGGTAGAAACATATTCTGCTTTCACGGTCTATGGATATGCATGTTTAAGCTATCATGCCATGACATTGTGCTATTTGATTTATTTTTTTTACTGATGCTTTGACTGAGTAGTTTGTTGCGATGCACTGCTAAATGAAGGAAAAATCAGAAACTGCATCAGACAACCACTCTGTATTTCATTCCAGAAAATAGCTGGCAATTATAATTACTCACCATGTTTCTGGCTCAGAATAAAAGTGCCATAGCACAAAAACCACACTGAAAATTCATCGTGATTAGAAAATGCTCCATACCTTGGAGTGCAGTGGAGACATAAGAATAATTTTAAATGCAAATTAAATTGTGGGGGTAGCAAAGAGAACAGATAAAAGACAGTAAAACAAAGCCTTTCACTTTCCTCAAATTAGCAGGCTAATGTAGTATAAAAAAAAGCAGTTCTACTCAGATCTGTGCTAAGAGCTTTCATTTCATCATAATATAAGCAGATCCGTCACCTTTCTCTATTCAGTACTCTTGATTTCGAGGTTGAAGTGAAAATTAGAAGCTGTTCATTCTGGCTCACAGACTGGGTTGCATTTGCTTAGTCTTATTCCATGACAGTAGGATGGAAAGAGGTCAGTAACACTGGTAAGTACTTATCTTCTGCATCGATTTTATTTATTTATTTTTAAAACCTTTCACAGTGCTTTGACTTTTTATCAATGTGCCTTTCCTGAAAAAAACTACATTGTGTATTTTTTAAAAGGCTGTATCTTAAGCAGAAATGCAATGATTCCTTGAAAATGCTTATATTGAATGTTAGGGCTCCTTCAAGAATGAATGAATTACTTAAAGTAGGAATTCTGTAATAGGAAAGGTTTCTCAATATTCTATATATTTCATAGCATCGCTGGAACATTTTGTATGTTGCTTTTTCTGTCTGCCTTGTCCAACAAGCGGTAGCAGATAAGAAATGAATCTATTCTCAAGATGTTATTTACATTATATTTATAGCAAAACAATCTCCTTACCCTTGTGGTAAATGGTGAAGGAAGTAGGTATTTTACTTACTGAAAGCAAATTATTAGACAAAACACAATATTATGGTTAATCATTATGAAACATTAAAAATATCTCAGAATATCAGATGCAACAGGGCAGATCAGAGTGAAAACAAATTCTTAAGGAAACCTGATGTAGATTTTTTTTTTCTGTGGGAAAGTTTTTATCAAATCAAAACCAGGGTCTTAATTTTTCAGTATGAAGGGTGAGGGGGAGTGGGGGAGATGAACGTAGTGTCACCTCCTGTTGCTAAGTAACAACATCTCCTGGCCATTTTTATCTGATAAAGGAAGTCCAGTTGACGTTATGCATTATTCATCAGAGTTCCAATCAAACAATCAAAATTGTTTGCTTACACTGGGGACATTTAGTAAGATCAAAGAAACCCTCCTTGAAACTACTGGAGCTTACACCACTGCCAGGCAGCTCTTGCTACTCTGCAGTAAGTATCATTTCTGGTTTGGGAGTGCTACAGTAAAGTGAATTGCTCGGGAATTTAAAAGTTTTCTCATCAGGACAGACATCTGAATTTTAGAAAGGACTGCATGTTGATCTATGAAAACTGAATCAAAGGAAAGAGGGAAAGCTTTGGAAACCTGGTTCCCTATTTTTTCCAGCGTAATTAAAGGAATTGCTTGAATGAAGAGTCAGATTCCCTGCTCCAAACCTTTCTGCTAGGTTTGCATGGAAAAGGACTAGAGGTATTTTTGTCTGTCTTTCTTAAAATAGACATTGTTCAGAGTTGTTTGTATGCTTATGATTATATGCCGTGGTGAACTGAGATGTGGGTGAGAGAACTGGATTGTCTGTTTTCTGCAAATCCTGTTTTTCTGTGAGTTGTTCAGAGTATAATAAAATGCAGAAGGTAGCAATAAAGCTGGAGAAGGGTCACAATAATGTGCATCATTCCAGGAACTCTGCCTGGCAAAGGCAGAGTGTACATCTTGGACAGCTGTAATCTAGGATTGTGTACATCTTGGACAGCTGTAATCTAGGATCTAGACAGATCTGATGTTCAGAAGAATGCAAAAGATATAAACCTTAGCTATGAAACAGTGCTACAAGTAGCCTACTATTTCTTAATGACTGCTCTTAACACAACTTTTAGAACCGATGGTGGAATGTTCTGTTGCTGCTTCTGGTCAGCAAGAGGAGAGAGGAAAGGCAAGGTTGGCTTCTGGTCATTTAGGTGTAGTGAAATATCCAGAATATTGTGTCTTTCTTTCTAGTGCACTGTTTTGGCATAAGTGGCACAAATGCTATCTTTAATGTAGTCTGTTATAGTAGTGCCTACTCAGAGATGCTGGGTGTGAATCTGGCTGAAAGAGGTCCCTGTCCCTTTTCTGATCTTCTTTTTAAGAGTAAATGTAACAGGCAGATGAATCCAAGTATATGTCCTAAGAAATAGAGACTGTGACTAGAATACAGGTTATTGTACTAGAAAGCTAGGAATCTTGCTAATACTGCAGTAGGACTTCAGTTTTTGTCTTTAGAGAAGGATTTAAATCAAACATCCTAAAATAGAAAAGGATGCTTATGAAGTTCTATGAATAGTGACTTGAAAATACTTTGACCCTAATATGCCAAATGAAGCATTTTAGTGACTGCCTACACAATTCTTTCCACAAAGAAACTCACCAGCTTTTTTCTGTCTGACATCTCTGTAATCTTTCCTAGGAATCTGACTGATACTGGAGTATTGCACATAAAGTTCCTTCAAAATGGACTACTTTTTGGATGTCGAGTCTGCTCACAGACTGTTTTACAGTCAAGGAGCCCAAGGTAAGAAACTCTGGCACTGATTCAGAAAATGGCTATTTTAACTGTACAGTTAAAATGTATAGGGCCAGATAAGGGACAGTCACTGACCTACTTAAGTGTTGAGAGGGCACAGGGAAAGGCTTTCAAAACAGTTGGGGTTTTAAAGGGATTACAAGAAGAGTAATGGTAGGGTTGATCTGCCTTGTGAGAGGATAAGGAAAAGCTATGAGAGCCATTGGGTGTACAGATGGAGCAAAAAGAACTGTGAAGACTCAGGCTCTGGTGTTGCAGCAGCCAAATGGACAAGGCAGAGGGGAGAGCAATGGCACACAGCTTGCTGTATAAGCCTCTGGTGTTCTTCCCCTTCCTCCTTGCTTATCAGTGCTGTCAGGATCATAAGGTGCTGTTTTTCAGTGCTGCAGGAAAAACCGGTTTGGGAAAGCCCTGAGGCAGTACCCCACACAGTGCAAACAGCAGGCTCTCACTGGTCTGCACCTGTCCCCTGCAAAATGCTGGCCCCCACAGAGCAGTAGCAGGGTGAGAGAGGGGAAGAGTAACCAAGCTTCGTTGCTTTAATGTAGCTTAGACTTGTTCACGACATAGATGATATTTTTGGTAAAGTCAGCTCACATTTTTCTCACCAGCGCTATTTTTGGAGAAAACTTGCAATTGCAGAGAGAAGGTGTTTTTTGTTCCTTAAACTTTAAACACCATATTAAATTGAAGAAGCCTATTGGAGCCAAGTAGTTCTAACAACCATTTTTGGTTTTACATACTGCCTGTTCTCTGAAAATGGGATCCATCTTTCTTTTACCATTAATTTCATCAGTTGCTAATCAAATTCAAAGTCTGGCCAACAGAGTTTGGCCTTCCCTTTGGAGGCCATTCTCCCAGAGCAAGACCTAATCCACTCAGGGGGATGCCACCAATCCAGGATACATGAGGGTCAGTACCACCTTTAACCTTTGGCTCAGCTGAGATGCTGCTGCCTAACACATGCTGCATTGCCTAGCTGCTCCCCTAGTTGTTGTGACATGTTTTAATCTGTACGAGTTGCAGAAAAACTTTTTTGTCACAGCACAGCCTCCTGCACTGAACAACAGAAACAAATACTAAGCACTTCAAATCAGGAGAAAAAATTGGCTGAGGGAAATGGCTGATTTTGATGGACAGAAGTAATATTGAAATCTTCAATGACCTCCTGTTGTCCCTTCCAATCCTAACCATTCTATGATATTTCTATGAGAACAAACCACTTCTATTCCACAGAACCTAAAATTCAGGAAAAATTCAGGAATCTACAACTTATTGCTTTACAAGCTATAGCAAATTATCAAAAGTGTCCCTGTGCACTGCAATGTACAGAGACAACTGTGGAAGAAGGAATATGTTTTCACACAATGAAAGACTATTATAGTCATGTGCACAAGGTGGCTAGTAAGGATTGTGCAGGCAACCTTCACTGACTATATTTCCAAGCAGGCAAGGGAAAAAACCATTATCTTACCCATAATTGAAGAAATTATATTGCTGGCACATACAGAAATGCTTGTACTGATCAGTTAGGTGCATGACTATAATGTAACATTAGCACCTGGTTGATTCTTCATTTTAATGCAATTATTTTCCTTTTATTAAATGAGGAAAAAAAATCCATTATGCAGAACTGTATTCCTTGATACAAAAGTCATCAGCAGAGAGCTGACCTGTAGATCTGTCACATGGACTTCTATTCCTTGGCCAAAACAAACAAGAATCAGCACCGAAACTTGGAGATTTTTTTTGTCCCCCTGCTCCTGAATATTTTATGAAAGTCATCAATGACACGGTTCCACTGTGTACCAGCATCCCAAATCCTAATTATCTCCACAACTGGAAACAGTACATTGATAGAAAAGCCATGCTGTACTTATGCTCTGCCCCCTTCTATTTTTCACCCTTCTCTTTCCTCCTTTTACTGCATTTTCCTCAGCTCCTGTCCTTCACATCTCTTACCTCACATGCTTGTGAGACCTTTTCTGTAAACTCTAGTAATGTCCCCTCTCTTCATCTCTCTGTGCTTGAGGTCAGTTGCTTTCCAACAACCTAGGTGCCAGAAGGGAAATCGCTCTGAGCACAGAAGTGACAATGTTTCTGATCTACATTCTCAAACACTGCAAGACAGCAGCCCTCTGGCAGGAGAGGTGCTTGAGGGGAAAAACGGATGAACAACTATACTAACAATAGGATGTGAGAGATGACATGTGGCTTGTGCAGAGAGAAGTTTCAGGAGGCCAAACAGTAAGTCTCCGGAAGAATTTCATCATCAAGGTTTCCTGCAGCAAATACCTTTATTGCCATCCTTAGCCCCAAACTTCTTGATGGTAATATCCCCTTCCTCTCAATTATTTTACCCCCTGTACAGAACAAGGAACTCAACCCCATCGAGTGTGCATTGATGCTGCCTCTACAGCTGTGGTAACTCCTGTTGTCCTTGTACCTTATGTGAAATTTTAAGACTGTCTTCCAAAAAACAGGCATTTCTCTATGAGATAATTGCACAATTTCTCCGAGCATGGGCAAAAATAACATATTTCTGTCCTTATCCACCTTCTGAGAAACAGGCTAATTGCATTAGCTTTAACTTTCTGACACTCCCTGCCCCCCAACAAAAAAAATACACTGAATGTGAGGCACTCACCCACCATAAACAGCATAGCTCAAGTAGCTAGTACGGAACTGAATAAAAGATCTGTAAGAAAGCGTTGTCATCAGATCTACCTAATGGGATCACAAGTAACTATTTGATGTTAATATAATATGATGCTATTAGCAAATCACACTATCAAACACCTTGTGTATATGCATTTAAACTGCACTACAACAGAATTGAGTGCAAGAAGACTACAGTATTCTGCCATTTAATTAAAAACAACATCAGAACATATTCATATGTACTATTATTACTTTACTTATATTATTAGTTATTGCATTCCAAAGTGCTCTGTTTACAAACTGTAGAATGGCAGTTTATGACCCACTTAACTCTTTTTGAGAAATTTGAAGATTTCTGCCTTTTAATTTTTCAGATCAAAAAAAACCTCCAATGTTTTCACATTAATGGTATGACAATGTAACCAATAGCAGCTGTGAAGCACTCATTCGTATCTGTACCCACTTCTTGTGGATGAAAGAGAAAGGAACGAATAGGACTGCAAAATGTTGGGAAGGAACTCAAAGAGCTATGATGGCATTGACAGCCGATGATATCAAATCCCAGCTGACCTCAGGTTTTGTGTAGTTGAATGCAGGATACTCTGACCTCAGCAAATAGACTAAAACAGGGCTTTGTCCTCCAGCAACTAACCAACTGGTTCTCTATTCCTTGCTGCCTGCACTAACGCTCACACCTTGTCCCTATTCCTGCAGAAAGCTGCAGAACTGCCTTTGCTGTTGTAGGGTAGGAGGAAAGAGGTGTTACCTTATCAGCTGCCACCTCTTCCATCCTTTCCTCTGAAGCAGCAGCCATCACCTCACTTTGATGGGCTGAGCACAGAACAGAGAATGTTTGGCCGTTCAGGCTGTATCTGCTGTTTCAACAGCTGTTCCCTGTTTCCTCCAAGGAAAGTGAAGCAGGAGGGATGGAAAAGTCACAAAAGCTGAATCTGACAGTAGGATTAGCTAGATTTAGAAAACTTGGTAAATGAAGCCAGCTGGCTCTAGGCTTTAAATACAAGCCAGAAATATCCCAAGCTCTGCAGCCCTCCCTAACTGTCTCTTCTGTAGCCGTATGTTGGAATCTAGGAGCTGGTGGGGTGTCCCTGCCAAGTGCGTAATGCCTGGTGACGCATCTGCAAATCAGAAACAGGAAAGAAAGGACTGTGATCCCCTGGATCCAGCCCCTTGCCCTAGGAAAGCCTGAATCTGAAATCTAAGCATGAAGCCAGACTTTAATTTTCAAAAAAGCCTTCTCCCTTTGAAGCGTGTGGAAGATACTGGTTACTCTTGGCTGCAGATGTATTATAAATACAAATCTATCACAGCTTTCAGCTGCAGGGGCTGAAAGTATATAATGGGGCCTGGAATAGGATTTTCAGCTCACTTATCCCGTAGGCATCCTCAGTGAAGACATTTTCACCTGAGTTCTGACTAGCTTGGCATGTACCAGTGGAGAGAAACAGTCATTTTAAGAGTAGGGTTCACTTTAGACATCTTCCTTGGGTTAATATAAATCTTGCCTCTCTACTGATTATGAAAGCCTAGATAGCAAACTTGAGTGAATGATGCCTGTGCTGATGGCATTTGTTTGCATTGAGGAATCACGTGTTGACTGGCAAGATAGGACCTAATTCAGAAAAGGGAGTAACTTTCTTTAAACAGGTCAAGCTGTAATCCAAAGCTGTAAATGTGCAGATCACTTGGCTGCAGCGTACTTTGGGGAAACATCAGCTTTGATCTTGAAGTTCTATTTGAAAGTTATGCTTTGGGGCATGCAAAGAAAGACCTCATATTTGAAAGAGCTGAGCAGGCAGGCACTGAGGAGCAGCAGAAGTGAGCTGGTCCATAAGTGAAAGTAAGCCCAAAGTCAGCAAAATGGGCAGAGGCAGCAGCCATTACCTATGACAGGTAAAGCACTGCAGGGCACGAGCCGGGTAGATTTGGTCACAGTCACCAGGTTCAGCCAAGAGTCCAGATCATCAGACAAGTCCATGGTGATGAGGCAGGTATGAGACTAAGCAAGATGGAAAGTCAGCAGTCTGGATGTGGATCAGTGAGGAACATAGCCAGCCAAAGGCACACTTGCTTAGCAAATGGGCAATGGCCTCAGTGTAGGCGTATCTCCAAAAGCAGGGAGGAAGCAGCTGCTGAGGATTCTTGCTGCTTTCTCAAAAACCTTCAAAGCTGGTCAGGGCTTCTCAAGCCACTCACACAGCTATACCATGCCAGAGAGCCTGTCTTGAGCATAGCCAACCAAACTGTGTGCAGGGATTGCACGCAGCACTCTAGCTGTTGGTACCTAGCTCTCACCTAGGTTTTTGAGGATTAAGAAAAGAGGAACCTCTCCCTCCCACTGTATATAAGGAGATTGAGCCCCTAGATGAACTATAAGAGAGCAGAATGACTTCTGCACAGTACATTACGAGTGAAGACTTTAGGTACTACCATAAAGGGAGAGTTGGCCATCGCAGACAGTGAGTAGCACTTTTCTGCAAGCATGAGTCCGATGGCAGGGTTCCTAAGACTCATCCTCTCTTTTGGTGCCTGCAGCAAACCCACACAACAACCTGATGGGATGGGATGGACATTGTGTTGTCAGGATGCCATTCTGGGTTGCAGGAGTCCACCTCTGCACCACAGTGGGACTCTCCGGTCCCTGCTGAGAGTCTGGGTTCAGCTGTCACGCAACTTCTAACTCAAGGAAAAAATTGTTTCTAATTTCCTAGAGAGCTGTGCATCCACTTTTCCAGTCTTATATCCTTTTGCACCAGCAGGGCACACCAGCTTAAAATTAACTGCATTAATTATTTTCAAGATGCTCCTACATACCACGAAGTTGCTTGCCAGGCCACTTGACAAGATACACTGTGCATATTTAAAAAATTGAACAAAACTCTCTTGAAGGCTTATCTTGAACTATCTTTTGTGTCTGTAAGTAAGTTAAAGATCCACTTACACGAGGTATGCTTCTACTGGTTGCAACATTCCTGCAATTTATTTGATGAATGTAAGGAGTGAATAAAAAATGTAAAGTATAAAAAAATACAGTACATATGGCCAAGGGTAATAGATGCACAAGATTGTATAGACACATGGGGGATGATTGCTCAGAAGATTTCAGGAAATCATTTTTCTTGATCAGTTTTGCAGGTTTAATAAAATACTCCCAGGTATAGTTTTAATTCCACATTTTCCGGTCATTCTCTGTGTCCACAATATATTTATTTCACTGTGCTGCCTTGTTGCTCATTTATTTTAATTCAGACAGTGCTGATTTATTCTAGATGTTTGCATTTAATCACTGGTGACTCTTCAGTGCTACTTTCCTTTTGCTTTTGCATATTACATTAAGTACAGTGTTTTATAAAAATATATTGCTGCAGTATCCCCAGATCCTAATCCAGAATGATTCCACTGCAGATGTTCCTCCATCCACCAAAATTTTATGATTAATCCGTCCTATATATTAACATATTTTCAAGGTTATGATATTTTCCAGGTCTTTTTTTATTTATGTGATGTCACTACTTCTTAGACTAATAGCTTCAGTATCAGAAGAATTAGTAACAGCAAATGTGCATTCCTGATAAAATTTCTCCCCCTTAAAATCCCATCAAGTAACTGATCAACATCAACCTTTTCCTCATCCTTTTTAAACTTTTTTAAGTTCCCTTTCCACCACCTATTCTGGCATATCTTCCTTACTGAGAATTTCCAAACAGCCTATGCCTTTGGACACAATGGTGGAGGAACAAGTATGTTTTGTCTAAAACGCACAAAAAATGCCAGCTAAGTATATCGTGCATATTCCTACCCAAATATCACAAACCAGCGGAATGAGCACGTGACTAAATGTGGATATCCTTTTGCATGGGTACCATTGTTTGCAACCTTCAGGCCTGTTCTTGATATGATGTATCTAAGTACTTTCTTTCAGATTACTGATGCCCATCAAAAAAGATTTCAACAGCTTTGCTTTAGAGCCATGGAGAAATCCATATGCATGTGCTTCTGTGTCTATCTGGGAGACCCAAGCCTATACATCATTCTTCATAAATGACAATTTATGGTTTCTCCACATGTTCTGTCTCTGGCTCCCCTGCCAGTCATACCCAGTTTTCCAAATCTAATCCTTCAAATGTTGTCCTTTTGTCTTGTTTTAAATGCAACCGATAAAGTGAACTGGCATTAAATCAGACCACAAGATTTTTTTCCTGGTAAACACCCAATTGGACCCATTTCCTGGTCTGTCTTTAAGGAAGAATATTCACAATCTAATATTTTTTTTTTTTAGCTTACATGGGATATCATGTGCTAGATGCATCAAAATGTACCTGAACTCAAGTTTTTAAAGCTTCCTTTTAACCAAAAATACATTTCTGCATGCATTATCTACATGTTACACCATGGTGAGCCCTCTTCACAGAAGCGTGAAGGAGGAGAACTGAGTAAGAAGCTCATATGTTTATCTGATGAAAAAAGTAGCAAGAAAGAAGAATCCTATTCAATCAGCAACAGCAGCACTGCAATTAAAATATTTTCATAGGTATTCTACAAAGTCATTCAAAATTTGCCCTGAGAAATGAAACTTTCCTTTTAAGGAAAGCCTTAAAGATTTCTGATGTAAAAAAGCATCCCCTTATGGCTATTTCAATGTCATTTGAAGTTGCTTATGATTATATGCATCAGAAACATACCCTTTCCAATGTATCTAGGTCTAGACATCTCCAAGAAGCAACATTTTAGTACTTTGCTTGTACTAAGACTAAAATCATCAAGTTTCAAAAGTTTTTGCCCTTTCAAGGTCAAAATCTGCTATGCAAATATGGGTTTCTATTGACCCTACAGATCAAAAAATGGCAAGTGTACCTGTGTCACCAATGAAATATTTTAAAAACATTTTAAAAAAATCTGACTGATAAATGTAGATGGAAAAATTAGATTAATATTTTTTGTTTTCTCCAATTAATTTTTAGGAAGATGCCATTTCACCTCTAAAATTTTTCCGATTAAAAATGTCCATAATTTTTCTAAATAACACTCTTAAAAAAAATGAATAAATAACTCTTCAAAGAAAAGCCAATATTATAACTCTTCAAAACATAAAGGTAGTTCTTGGCAAACAAAAATTAGTACTAATATTTTTATTAAAATCTGTGGGGAAGTATTTTAATGGAAAAAATAGAAGCCATCAAAAATTATCTGCAAACCACCCCCCATGTTTTCAGTCATTTTGAACAGTGCTCAAAATTTGGACCAGCTGCAGATTTAACCAAATATATTGAAATTATATCTTCAAAATGCCTCTGAACATGCAATATAAAAATTTACATATTTTACATTCCCTTCTCCCAAACACATACTTGTGTTCTACTTCAGTAAAATACAATATTTTGAGACAACAAATGGGAGATTATATACAGCAGTTCTAAGGTGTCATACAATGTACATTACAGCATTTATATTTTTAAGGTATTTTTCCCTCAAAAAGCAACTTTTTCACTTTCTAACAAACACCAGACAGGACGTTGCCACAATGTGCCAGTTGTGGCATAACCTTATGGGGAATGATGCAAAGAGAGTGAAAGAATTTAACAGAATGGCTAATTTGCCTTCTGTGTGCTGTTACAGTGGGTGCTTTAAATGAGGTTTTGGACACTGGTCTCAAATCCATTTGCAGCAAAAGTTGGTCCCTTATTGTGTATTGTAATGTCACTCCATTGCTCCAAGACTTTCAAGAGGACACTTTCTAATTTTCTCAAAAATTATCTCCTAAAAATGTGTCCCAGAGACTGATCTGGTTTAAGGAGAACAGCTGAAGCAAGAGATACTGGTGGATTAGCTGTGATGGACCCTAGGTCTCATAGGGCAAATATCGACAGCTTTACTAAAAACTGTATGGCAAGTCATTCTCAAACTAAGGACTGCTATGGATTATGGTTAGGAAAGAGTGTGTATATTCATGGCAGGCATAAACACTCAGTGCTACTCTATCGATATCAGAATGTGATCAGCTGTACTTTCCAGTTCTGTGGCTGTGTAAGAATTGATCTTGGGTTTCATTGCAAATCTTTTTTAATACTTATTAGCTTACTCTGAAATTTTTTCAATGTTTACCTAGAATATCCAGTCATTCTTGAAAACTCCTTTTGGTAATATACACAAAGGGGAGATAATCACGGTTGTCAAAGTAATACATAATGATTACTCCAAGAAGCATTTTCTAGCATCCACCTACCTCCAGTGAAAATGAATACAAGCCAGATCCCAATATTTTGACCCAAAAGGTAAAAATGATTTATAAACAATTATATAGAAAAGCCTACTCTTATTCTCTGTTCACTATAAAAGTGTATGCAATTTGGTGCTGGGATTTTTTTTTCAAATAGATACCTGTGCTGTGATCCTGTGCTAGCCCTGAAATGCATGGGAGCCCTCTCACTGAATTTAACTACAGCTAGATTGCACCAGTTTTAAAAGACAAATCATTTACATCATTGCTTTATGAGATGATTTTTACAATGCTGACTTTGTATACAGACAAATCTTCCTGAAGTGTAAATCTGATGACACAAAATTTTCCGTAACAGAAATTTTCCATTCTCTTTTATCTTCATTACTGTACTTCCCTATCATAAGGGAGTAACGGTTTACAGCCTAGTTGCAGTGTTTGCTTTAGCTTAATCTAAATAGTTGACCCCATTAAATCAATTTCGACTCTTGCCCTTTGTGTTTACTTCAAATGCAAATGCTAGGTTAGAAGTGAGCAAAAACTTGAAAGAAATCTATTTCGAAATAGAAAACAAGTAAGTTAGACCAGAAATAACCACTGCCTTCAGCAGTGCAGATTTACTTGTTTAGTAAACTACATAATGCTGCAAATTGAAAAATAGAGTGTGACAGCTTCTGTTAACTCATAGTAATTATATGCTATCATACCTAACACCTAAGTCAGCTTTTAGGCATCTGAAGGCTTCTGATTGACAGGTTTTATTTGAAATTCTAAAAAACTTTTAAAAGAAAGAATCACAGTTAGTAGGTTGCAGAATATGCACTTAGTCACTATCAGTCATGCTCTCCAATCCCAGTGGGAAAATATAGTTCATTTTTAGTTATTTGAAATATGGTGCTTTACAAAAGCCCTGAGATAAAGACTGTTATGCCAGATAATGTCCAAGCAGCAAAAAGCATGTAGGGTTTAGGCTCCTAGGCTCATACAGGGTCCCCCATGAAAGTTTATGTTAACAGTCCCACACTAAGGGTACAGACGTTCTTTCCAGCTGAAATTCTCTTTCCAGTTATGTATGAGGTGAAGGGGAAAGAAACACACTGAGAAAGTACTTGTGCATGGTGCTTATGCTTTCAGTGATCAGCCAGATCCCATCTAGCATTTGTGATAGTCTTTATCTACTCAGAGAGGCAGTTGAGGCGGGTATATTTATAGAGGCTCCTCTGCTTGTGATTTGTAATTTATAGGCTCAGCGCCCAAAGCATTCGACAGCCACTCACAATTACATTTCACATAAAAAACACCTACATTAAAGGGACATTATCAAGGCTGTAAGGTCCAGTGCTAAATACTTGGGCAATGCCAGAATGAAGGTTGCCTCTGCAACATTAATTCAGTCTCCTAATACATATGTATTATAGTGTGGCTTCTAACTGCATGATGACACAGTAATTTTTTACTATCCTACCATTTGCTTCATCAGTACATGGAGTGGGCAGTGCTCACTTAATGAAACAGTGTTAAATATTTTGCTTTCTCCTCCTTGAATGCATGGCCCCAAGTTATTTAAACCATGTTCAGAAGACAGAAATCTTAATTTCCTTATGAGCTTTTCATCGGTGCTCCACTGAAGTATATCAATACTTTACAATATTAATGGATTTATATCTTCTTGAAATTCCTACTGAAAAAAAGAATGATTCTACCTGTTTCACAACTAAGAAAATAAGACATAAAGTGATCAAGAGCAAAAAGTAGCTCTTTATTTTGAGTGCTTAAGTCAAGACAAGAAGAAACTGAGTTTTAGAATAGTTGCTGTAGGCATCATGTTGTGTTCCAAGCACAGCTTCCACTGATTTCTGCAAATTAGGTGACCACTTAGATACTTCCACTACTTAGGCATCACAGCCTCAAAAACAGCATTCAGGAAAAGAGAGATTGCAGCTGTTGAGAAGTTGAGAAACGAGTGATTTAAGCTGCAAAAGTAGGAACTTTGAACATGCAATCTGTGGCAGCAACAGAGCTGTAACCTGTGCCTTTAGGGCACAGAAGACAGCAATCTTTTCTTGGCATCATTCAGTGCACCCCTTAAATTCTGTAGTATATGAGTCAAGGACCTCACAGTAAACTGCCTATTCTACTACCTGCTACAGGTCCTCTGTTCCATTGAGTGATTTTCCTTCTCTTTTCTTTTCCTTTTTTTTTCTTTTTCTCCCTCTTCTTCCCCCTTTTCGTTTCTCCTTTCTCCTGATATTCTCCTCTTCATTTGTACTTTCTTACCAGCTCGTCGGGCAACTCTTCTCACTGTGCCCACTCTGGTGACAGCAACCTCTGAGGATGACATAGACCGGAGACCCATCAGAAGACTTCGGTCTAAGAGTGACACCCCTTACTTGGAAGAAGCTAGGATCTGCTTCAACCTTGATAACGGTAAGACCACACCTTCCCCAAACATCATATGATGTTAATTAAAGACTTTTTTTTGAGATGCAGATGGACCAGATGGTATTTCCTTGTTCACAAGTGATATGGTGGTTCAGCAGACATCCAAAGATGTCATGGCAGTCCAACTACAAGCACCTACATATGTATGAACAGGGATTCTTTTCAAAATTCTCCTGCAAGTACTAACTACATTTTCCCCCCTGTTTTAGCCACGGTAAGCCAGTGAGATCAGAGCAAAATAGAACGGTTTTGCAAACAAAATATATCTTGCCCACTCCAGGCACCCAGAAACATGAAAATTCTTGTGAACATTTACAAAGGGATTAGAGCTAACAGCAGACTTAGCTAATATTACAGCCGTGGAAGAACACCCAGCATGCCCCAAAACCTCTATAGGAATAACTGGCAGAAGTGCAATAGAAAACTCTTGGTTCTGCAGGAACAAGTAAGAGAGCTGTCCCTCAAAATTCAGACCAGCTAATGTTACTATTGCTGCCTTCAGAATTCCTGAGGCCTGGTATTCCTTCCCTGGTCTTTTTTTCTCATTGAGGTTGACAAAACAAAAAGATTTTGGAAGTAATGACAACTTAGTGACTTTAAGCAGGCTGGTTGTTTTTTTTTTAAATACTGAATTAAATGGGACAAACTATTACACTCCCATGCATGTATCAGGAAAAGGTTCTTCACCCAAAGGGTGGTTGGGCACTGGAACAGGCTCCCCAGGGAAGTGGTCACAGTACCAAGCCTGTCTGAGTTCAAGAAACATTTGGACAATGCTCTCAGGCACATGGTGTGACCCTTGGGGCATCCTGCAAAGGGCCAGGAGTTACACCCTATGATCCTGATGGGTCCCTTCCAAATCAGCATATTCTATATGTATTTTAACTCTCTAGCTCTCACTTTATATAGTCCTTTTGTGCTATCCCTATATTTTATTTTGAAATAGCATTCTTAATTATTTACATTACACTAACATCTAGCGGTCCCAACTGAAACTGGAGTCCTAATGTGGCAGGCAGCCTACAAACCACAGGGTAAGACCATCAACATGAAGAGCTGATTACTAAACAGAGAAACAGAGATGCCACAAAACATTGTTCTCAGTGTGGAGATGGAGAACAGTCACTGATTTTTGCCTATGGTCACATTTTTCTCAAAGACCTGCTGGAATATGAGTCCCAGGCTTTAAGTGATGGTCACTTTTAAACACTAAGTGTGGGCTCCTCAGTCTCCTTGGCATTTTAAACTGCCAAGGCATGGTACACCATTCTGCTTTACATCATGGGGTTGCCCAAGGAAAGAGGGGAAGGAGGTGAAGGGATGCAGCATTAGACGTCGCACCAAATCTTGAACCAGCTGTGCTCTGAGTTTGGGGATGCCCTAGGCTTGAAGAGAGCAATCCGGGTTGCCAGACTCGCTGCGCGGTGGCACCTCGACCAGCCAGGCCCACTGGCAGCGTGTGGCACCTGCTTGGCGCGGGGGGGAGGGAACCACCTCCGCCGGGACCCTCCCCTGGGGGCGGGAAATCCCCTCCGCCGGGACTGTGCCCGGGGGTGGGGGGCACGCAGGCAGGGCTGGGGACAGGGGTCACCGCTCCGTCTGCCCGGAGCGAAGGCGGGCGGGACACGGCGGGGGCAGCGGGCAGGGCCGCCGCGGCCGCTCCCGTCCGCAGATCCTTGACGGGTTTTCCCTGTCTCTTCCCCTCCCTCCCCGCGCTCCTTTCTCCCTTTCCCTCTCTCCCTCTCTCCTTCCCCGTCCTCCCCTCCCCCTCCCCGCGCCTCTCTCCCTCCTCCCCTCCCCTGTCTCCCCCTCCGCCCCCTCGTCGCCCGGCCGCCCCGCGCCGCCGCTCGCCCTCGCCAGCTCGCCGGGCCACGCTGCTCACCGTGCCCACATTAATGGCGGCATCTTCCGAGGAGGACATCGACCGCAGACCCATCCGCCGCGTCCGCTCCAAGAGCGACACCCCCTACCTCGCCGAGGCCCGCATCTCCTTCAACCTCGACACAGGTGAGAGGCGGCCCGGCCCGGCCAGCGGCGGGGGCAGCAGGGAGGGAAGGGGCCGCCCCCGCCCTCCTCCCCCGCCAGCGCCCGTGGGCTCCCTGGGCTCTGCCGCCCGGCCCTGCCCAGTTGCCCGCTCCTTCGCACCTCGCCGGCCTCCCCCGGCCCTGCCCCGCTGGCCGGCTCCCCCTGCCCCGCGTCTCTCACCTGGGTGAGCCCGGTGCCGGCTGCCTTTCGCTGTTCAGCCCCTCGAAGCCTCCCCTCTCCCAGAGCGCCACCCTCTCGCCCTGCAGAGCGTCGTGCCGCATCCTCACAAGGCTCCTGCTCTGCCCCTCCTCACCAGGTTCTTCTGGCGTCCCTCCTGGAGACGCTGACCATGGCGTTTTACAGCTCTCTCCCTGTCTTACTCTTTGCCTTCTTCTGTGGTGGGTTTGTGCCTCAAAAGTGCAAGGAAACTTGCACCTGCGTTGTCCACTTTTACTCAGTCTCCTGAGTTCCCCCCGTTGTCTCAGGTTGCCTTTTGTGACTCTCAATGGGTGTAGAGCCTGACGCTTTCTACCAACACATCTCCAGCTCCCCACATTCACCTCCTCCTGCCTGTTATTGGGATGAACCTCCTGCAGTTCTCTAACTGACCTTCCTGTCCCCTTTCTCCACTGCTGCACCTTCCTCTGTGCCACCTCTTCCTCATGGCTCCCTTGAGATTTCAGCTATCACCTTCAGTTCATCCTGCACATGATGAAACTATCTTATTTCTTTCCTACTAGGCCTGTGGTTTTCCCCTCCTTCCCTGGCCTTTTCTTTCCTTATGGGCTCTGTCAACAGCAAACTACACCAGAGGTTACTTGCTTTCAAAACCGAAGGAAAAGAAAGTTCTTTCTTTAATTCTCTGCACCAAACACCAGACTTCCCCTCTTTGGGAAGGGGGGAGTGTGAGGAAGGATCTGTAGCCTGCAATACTGCAACCTCCCTCATGTCCCAGCAATAGCACACAAAATGACCCAACTGTGTAACATTCTTTGATGCTGAGCCTGTCAGATCACTGCCAGCTGTAAAGAGAAAAGAGCTGCCTCAGAGTTGCTGCTTGCCATGCTGCGGTCTCCCCATCCCTCCTCCCCTCTTTCAGCTGGCAGAAAGTTGGAAATGGCAGAGATGCGTTTTCTTCTCCATTTGGGGGTAGAACAGATTCCCCTCCCACTCCTGTTATCCCTGCTGCAATTACACCCTTGGTAATGGCTGATATGCAGTTTGGTTTTACCACTGACAGAATGGTTAGTTACATTGTGTGGTGGGTCATTATTTCTCTCTGATCATGACTTTTAAAAATTACCAAACCATAGGTAAGTTGGGTGGCATTTCAGGGCACAGGCTGGAAGACCATGCCAGATGCCAGGTTTCAGCTCTGTAAAGAACTGGGAGTGAAAACAGAAAGAGCATCACCATGCATAAGGTGTAAATAAAAAAAAGGCTGTGTATGATTATTTGACTGCTGAAATAACCCTGAGTTGACTTGTGTTCTCACAGGTAATGTTATGACATGTAGTTATAAATAGATAAACCAGTTAAGAGCAAGGCACCTTCAGGTCACCTGGTGCCTCACATCTCTGTGCTGAGCTAGACATGCTGTCTTTGCTACAAGTCCCAGAGCATGTGCAAGTCTCTAGGTACCTCTTTCCTGCAATCCGCCAAAGAATTTGATAATTACACTTAGCTTCTTTCTGTTCCTCTCCTCCCCCTGGCTCTCTATAATTTGTTTCTTTACTTGAAACCTGGGACTAGAATTCCTTAAAAAGAAATAATGAAAAGAAACAGTACTGGTATATCAAGAAATATAAATGAAAAATGTTTTAAGTAGTGCAAGTGTGTGTTTTCATTAATTCATCTGGCAGTGAGTAGTTTAAAGCTCAAAAAAAAAATTGCTTAGCAACCAGTATTGAGTGAGTGAACCAAAAAGCAAGTGAAACGTGCCACTGATACCCACTTCATTTCTGAGCTGTTGGGTTTACGCTTCTGTTTGCTCAGAAAGCTCAAACCAAGCCACCTGGGTTTAAGAACTCTCCAGTCTGAGGAAGAAGCCATTAAAAAATGTGTTTAGCCCCTTTTGCTCATACTTGATAATTCAAAAGGGTTTCCTTTTGAATCTAATTGTTTGTGAGGTGCAGTGTTCTTGAATTTATTTTTTCAGCTCTATGCGTGGGGAAAAATACCACCCTGTTTCTAAACCGACCAGGTTTCCATTTGCAGTTTCGTTGCTGGTGTCGTTGCTGCTGTGCCACGGAGGGCGCCAGGTCGCTCCCGGTGTCCCGCTGCCCCTCAGGCGGAGGGGCCGCCCGGGAGCCCGCGGGCGCTGTCCGCCGCCCCCGGTGCTGAAGCCGCTCCGCCGAGGGTGGAGGCTGCGTGTCCCGCCTTGCCTTGTTCTCCCTCGCAGTCCGTGTGAGCACAGGGGTGTGTGCATTTCTTTTCCTGCGCAAGGGGAAGGCGGTAGGACGGAAGTAAAGCCGTTTCTTCAACCCACGGATATAGTCGGAACTAAAGTGACACTTGGGGCGCAGGAAAAAACCTCTTCCTTACATGCTTACCACTTGCTTTCCATTTGGTGCATTCCATATCTACACCTGCTGCTCAACCACTGCTTACAGAGCTATTTTTCCTACAGCTGGTACAAGTCAAGCTGTGTTCCCCAGTCAATGTTTCCTGTGAGGACATGGTCAGAGTGTAGCTGTACATGCAGCTGCTTTGCTGTATTGTAAGTTAAAATCCACTTTTATTAATGAACCATAACCAGACGCAGTGAATACTGCTCTTCTCCACTCTTAATTACAACCACTAGTTAAGAACTATCAGGTTTTTATCTACTTCAGCTGTAAGTCATAATTATACCATTAGTGCTGTTATCTGTATTGTTGAACAACTGAGAGATTGCATACACAGAGTCAATTACACAATTTGGGTATAGCGCATATTTGGTCTGGGTTTTTAAAAAAACAGAATTTGTAAGTGATTAACAGTGCAGCTTCTACCTCCCCTTGTATTTTGATTATACCAACAATTCTGCTTTGTTTGATTTTTCTAAAACATTCCAGTTTATTATGTTTGTTTCTAATATTGATCAATTAACTCACAATTATTACCTAGCATGAGTTGACTAATGCTGTTCGATTAGTTTTTTTCGATATGTTTTTTTTCTGCTGGTGTTCCCAGACTGACTAAAATACCAAGTTGTTTTCCAAACTCAGGGTTATTCTCCCTACTATTATACATATGCAAATCCTATTAATCTGAGTTATGTGCTTATATTAAGAGGATAATTCTTCCCAAAGGATTCAAATTACCTCTTCTGCAAAAATTAATGTAGCTATGTAGCATCGTAAAGCCATAGAATGGTATAAATTCTTTTTTGCATATTTGATACTAAATCAGTCTGCATACAGAAATTAATTTTTAATTTTCTGAACAACTTCCTACAGTGCAACAGTAGAGGAATGGGAAATGTACTCTCACTTTTGGGTGGTTATTTTTTGTTTTCTTTATTATGATTAGCAATTTGGCATTGCTCCATCTCTTAACATCCATCTTTGGCTTTTCTTACAGATCTTCTTAAAAGCAGTTTTCAAATTGTCTTTCTGACTTTGTGATTCAGGCATCTAAAAGGTAATCCAAAATTACTTCTGAACACTTGGGCCTCCATCTGTCCAATAATGTAATCCCTTTCCTGGTCCTGTGCCAGCTGACAAGTTCAAGTGTTTTTTATAGGTTTTGACCTATTACAGGTTTTGACTGATTTCTATCCATCCTCTTGCAAAAACACTGCACTTTTAAAATGGCGATGCACGTTGGGTAGCTTTTGAGCTTGATAAATTGGCAAAGAATAGTTCCTGATAAGGAAATAGACCACCAAAAACCTCCCTAAACGTTCCAAGGTGTGTGAGCTTTTCTTTTGCCTCTTCCTTCATGCAGCTGTTTGGGGAATCCCTGTCAGAATTTTATTGATGTTTGTTAGGGGAGGAGGGACTACCACACTGAGTTGATCTGGTCAGGTTCTCTTAGCCCTTCAAGTGTTAGTCATTATTGAAAGTATTTCTATATATAGGCAGATACTCTTACTCCTTCCTAGCCAAAAAAATGAAGCTTTGTACTGCAATCCTTTGCAAAGCTGATTCTAGCAGACTGGCCTCTTGTTAAGTGGTGCAAGAAGTTGTCTTTGTCTCAGCTCCACGATCATTCAGGGAGGTCACCAATGTCAACCTTTGTTTGAACAAGGGTGATTGTCTACTTATTTAACCTGGGAACGGAGACTCAGGGAGAAAGCAAGCCAATGCCTTGGAGAAGGTGTAAGCCCAGAATGACTGCAGAAGCTGTACGAGGGGTCATCAAAGAGGGAGTGTTCCTTCAGAAAGAATATATTTAGCTTCCATGCTGTGAAATGAGGGGAGAGGAGCTTTTGAATGTGAATAAATCCTTCCCACCCTGACTTAAAAATGTGTACAGAAGCTAGAGGAGTGACCAGCAGATGGAGGGGGGAGAGAGGTAGTGACAGATAGGACTCAATAGAGATGGTGCACCCTGTGTTAGCTGTGGAACCCAGATGGCTCGCTTGGCCCTGAAGCGTAGCGCAGAATTTTAGTATACTGAAGTTGCTCAGTAATCTCACTGAAGTGTCTGGATCCCCTAGTGATTTAAGTCATTTGTTGACTTCAGCCGGGAATCTAAGTCAGACTGTAGAAGTACACATCTCTGCTCCCCTTCAGTGATGAAAAATCTGTTTTGTCTCTTTGTGGTATGGAGCTACATGTTCTCATGGAACGTGTTCTGGGAAAGAACTGAGTGGCTCTACATAATTTTGCCATGTGTACAGAAGAAAGGTCCTTGTGTCTAGAAAGGCAAGTGAACTTGGTACCATTTACTATTCTTAAGCGGTGACGAATAAATCACACTGGGGAGAGGAAAAAAATCTACATCAGCCTGTGTTAGTGCTGCTGCAAGCAGAATTAATTCACAGGGTGTAAAGAGGGAGGAGGATGCTGGCAGAAACTGCTGAATGGCTGAGGCAAATGTTCTCGAGCTGGGAAATGTTCATGGTCGGCTGTTTCTGTCATGCAGAGTTGGTGGGGGAAAGCCAGGACACAAAGGTTGACTGTTGGTTTTATATGCAGGAACTTTTCCGGTCTGAACAAGGCACAAAGTTGAAATCAAAAGCTTCTTACATTTTCACTGTCCTGGCACCTTCCACTCTGGGCCCTAGTGCTTCTTACAGCCATCATGGTAGGCTGCCTTACTGTTACTGTTTGTATCGCTGTGTTTACTCCATCATCTAGCTTTACAGCTATGCAGAATACTTTTCAGGGAGTAAAATAATGTATGATTTTCCTTTCTAATGGAAAGATACCGTTATTAGTGTATTAGCCTCATACATGTTGATTTGTCTGGAAGGATATGATATATTTTTCTGCAGTGATCCAGGACGACTTCTTGAACTTTGATATTGCCACTGTGTAAAATAAGAATATTTATACAGCTCACGGACATGGGTAAATTGTAAGTAGATGAAAATAAAGTGAAATGACTTGACTGGATTTTCTGCAGGAAATCTCCGTCACAATAATTTTTAATTTTCTCCAAAACCCGTCATTTGATTTAAAAGTCTGTTTTGAAGTTTCTGAGTTTACCCCTGGTCATTCTTACATATGATTTAGTGCACTAACCCAGTTAATTGTCTCTGCAGTCATTTGAAATGTTATCACATTTGGAGTTGTGTTGTTTCTTTCCTGTTTACCCAGTGTATGTGTGAATATATCCATAATAAAATACTCTGCATGGTTTCATGATATATGAATAAATGATCCTTAAAATTATATAAGAATTTCAAGTACTTTGGATTTATGGACCTCACAGATTAGAAATAATGTTAAAAGGGTAATCTGAAAGGCATATTTAAATTTTTTAAAATTCTTTCAAATTATGGTGGCTTTAAGATTTCAGGTAGAAAAGACTGGGCTCAGACGAACAGGGAAGAGAGAAATATGCAGTAGTTGGCCTTCTAATATGTGTGGGAGGTTTTATTTCTTTCTGGAGAAAGATTAGTAAAAATGCATGCTTGGAAAATTTCCACTTTCTTGCTCTGCTCTAATCACTCCCTCAGATTATTGTCATGGAGATCCTGTCACACTTAGGAAGCCGAATCACGGGTATTGGCAAAGCATGTTTAATGCCTTTATAAAAGGGCCTGAAGAACTGTCCTCCTTTGCCATCAATCGTTACCTTACCAAACCTTGTGCCTGCACTTTAAGTGAATGATGACTGTTAGTCTTAATGCTGCTTAATTTGGAGTACAGCTGGAGATCGGATGTGTGCCTGTCACTCATTTCCTGGCTGTTTTCCAGTCCCGGGAGCATGAGTACACACACCAGGAAAAATGAACATCCAAACTGAAAGCCACCCATCATGTGGCAAGGATAAGCCATTTGAGATAACCAGCCCTTCCCTGGGCTAAGTGAAGTGGCTGAAAGCATCTCTGTATCAACAGGGTATACAGTCTGTTTTGAGAGAAGAGATCTTAATAGCAACTGAGGCTTTAACTCTTATACTTGACTTTGGAGATCTTTGATTTAAGACTATGACCTTCACTGAGTGCCAGACAGGTTCTCCAAGTTCTTTTAAAGGGGAAAGATGCCCCTGCTTCACCAGCTGTCATCCAAAAGCAATTGTTGATGCAGCCCCTTGAGTTAACAAATATAACTGAAGGCAATTTGAAGGAAAAGCACAGTTAGATAAAATGATGGAACTGGCAAGAGAAAAATTATATAAGATCCATTTCTCTGAATGCTGAAAGTTTTGATGTTTTAACCATTCTAGTGGCACTGCACATATGCATCAACTTTCTGTGTCAGGGGGCAGCTGATACCCGTGCAGTCAATGGTACCAACATTGCTGTGGAACAACTGTGTCAGGAGATAGAAGGAAGGAAGGTATCTCCTTGCTTTGGGATTGGAATATGCAGACCTAATGCCTCTTACAACTGCCTGCAGTATGTGTGATTTTAAGGCTGCTGTAGTGCTTTGTTGTTAACCTGGCTCTTCAAGAAAACTGATGCTGTGAAATTTACCTGAGTAAGAAGTTATCTCTATGTTTGCATTTTGTTCAATGAGCTTGTTGGGTTAACACAACCTAGTTTATTCCTGCAAGCTGGTACACTGAAAAATCCTTTTATTTTTATTGGTTTATCAGAAACCATAGTTTTCTTCTTGGAACTAGATCTTTAAGGAAAATACATTTTTCCAAAACTTCAGATAAAATGTCAGAACTAGCAACCCACTTCAGAATTGTTAGCTGTAAAATTTAGTAAAAAGACAGGCCTAATTCCCAGTAACAGGTATAATTAGCTTTAATTCTTAATTACTCTGAGTCAACTAATTGGTTTCATTGGGACTACTGACAGTAATACTCGGAGTTAGGCATGTAAGTGCCTTCAGAATCAGTCTTAAAGTTTGTAAGTTTTTGCAATATGACAAAAGTCATTAGTGCAGAAAGAATGTCCTGGGCTGACTGTTTTCAAATATAAAATGTCAATGTTAATAAAATATGGTGTTATTAGTGGTTATTTCTTGTGCTTATACTTTAGACCTTAGTATCAGTGTGAAATGTTATACTTCTGTAGCAAAATAAAACTTGTCTGCCTTCATGCTTTCTTGGTGATGAATATTCGTGACAATGTATCTCTTGTGGATAAGGTGCAAAAAATGTCAGTTTTAACATTTTCATCATATTAATGTGAGGTATTACATTGGTAATACAATTTGTTGATATAGTCCACTAGAAATGTTTTCTTCTTTCAGAATACTGTTAGGGTAAAATTATTTATAATCATGCAATAACCATTTTTAATCATGCAATTCTGTTGCCTTCATTTAGAACGCATCAATGCTCTTGTTTTATATGGATATGCTGAGGCTACAGCTTGACCCTCAGTGTATGGCTGCCTTCCCTAGGTTTCATTGCAGAGCCAGTGTTAGTGAATATTTAAAAGAATAATTATTGCTTTACTGCAGACTTTATAATAATTTTCATATCTTAAAAATATAATCTATATAGTTCAATCTATATAAATGTGAATATGATGTTCAAAAAAGAATTTAATGAGTAGCAAATTCAGCAAGAAAATAGGGAGGCAGAATTGAAAAATTAAATGCCTGTGTTTCTTGTGCACTCCAGATTCACTGTGATTTCATTCTGGTTATGATGTACCTAAGATAGGGGGAGTATGCGAGAGGTGTTTGCATATACTTGTGGTTTTATATACTGTATGGACACATGCCATTTTAACTACAATGGATAATAACTGCAGTGCATATTTTAGTTAATCAAAAAATTCTTGCTATACATAATTTATGGTGCAATATCATTTTTACGGTTGATGCTTAGAGTACTTGGACAGATAGACATCTGGTTAATAGTTTATAAGCAAATTAAATACTTGATGTATTATTAAAATGAAATTTCATCAGGACTAAATTTAATTCTTTGCTAGAATGTTGGAAAGTCTGTTAAAATCTGACTCAAACTTGATGCCTCAAACTGGGGAGGACCTGTTTTGACTGTGGTACTTGCCTGCCTGTGTGTGCTTATTTCTGTTCTGTGGATAAAAGAGTAAGGAGTCTACTGACAGATTTGAGAACTGACTGGGGTGCAAGCCCTTGGGAAAAATGTTCCTATTTTCTCTCAGTCGGTCAAGTGTTACAACAGCGTAAGCCATCAGAAACAGTGTTAGGTTAAAAGAGTCTCTTTCAGGCTAGTCCCATTTTGCTACAGCTTTGCACTAAGCCTTAGGAATCTCTCTCAGAACAGAAAATATACCCCCAGTTAGGATGAAATGAGAAATTAAGAGTTATATTGCAATATTCCCTGAGAAAGAGATTACTCCCATATGTAATGGTCCTTTGTTTTCCTTGCTCAGATCACAATAGTACAGTTTTCATACATAACTTTTTCTTCTGCTTAATTCTCTGTTGTCTTGCACTAGGAAAGTGCTAGAAACAAATGCAGAGACCTTGACGTGGCTGTGCTTGATGCATGAGGCATCTATAACGTTTGGAAGAAATTGGCTCTTCCCCATGCTCAACCTCAGTTGTGGGAGCACGTGTGCATAAAGGTCATGTTGTGCAGTCTGCTGGTGAAGGGCTCTGCAGTTGACTATCTCTTATGTGCTCTCAGCTTCTGCCTTCTGTGGGGTTTTGTTGTTGTTGGCATCCCTCTTTTCCTGTCACCTTTTCCATTCTCTGGTGTTTATCAGGGCTACAGCAATAGGCAGCAGCAATATGTTGGCCTGCAGTTTCTTGAAGTCTGTCCCTACTGTGTTGGGAGAGTTGCCATACTAGCATTTGAAACTGTAAGTTGGGAACTATGACTTTAAATGATCACCCTGCATCCTCAGGACCTCTGATAAAGAGCTAATAATCCACACAGTGCCTCCAGGAATCCATTTAAGGCAATCATTCCCCAAAGCAATCATCGCTCCTGCTCTCTGCCTAGAGAGTGCTCTTCTGGTTGTTGTGGTTAAAGGTGGTTTATTGAAAATACTGAGGTGGAGAGTTAGGAATAAACTGCAATAAACTGCTAATGAGTAGTAATTGTTTATATTTAAAGCAATTTGGCGTGTTTATCCATTCATGGACAATTTAATTTTGTCTTACCGCTTTTTTTGTTCATCATTCCTTATGACTTACACTACACATCAAGGCTCTTTTTAGATTTCATTGATGTGCTGAATGTTTTTCCAAAAACCTCTAAAAGTATTTTTTCAAAAATTGCTCTTTTTTTAATTAATTTTTCCACAATTACTTACTAGGTTAAAATAGCCAAAAATAAATTAAAAACAATTGATCATTTTAATTTTCTCTCTGTGGAAGCATGGCAAAATCTTGAAGCATTTCAAAACTAATAATAAGAAATTAGCCAGGACTAACTTATTACGTGTAAAATAATAGCCTATAATTATAAGGCAAGAAGAAATCAATAAGGCTCAATCTGTATTTGAGTCTTATCTCAAGGCTTGGAAGAACAAACTATTCTGTGAGATAAATTTGATAAGATTGCTGCAAATAATATTTTTCAGAACAAATGAGTTGATAAATTATATTTATTTTTTAAAGAAAACAAGATAGGCATCACTGAATAACCTTGGAGTCTAACCTTGCAAGCTTTCCCCTCTGCAAGCAGTGTGTGTAACAGCTCTGTCAGTGCTAAAGGAGACCCAAGGGGAGAATGGCAGAATTGTTTGATTGGGAAGTATCATTACACGGATGGAATACAACTTTTTCCTTACAGCCTCGGTGACATAATAGTAGGAAGCCAGGAGAAAGAATCACCAAAATTAAGGCAACACAGGATATGTGGTGTCATTAAAACATGGCAGGGCTTACTAAACTTAACTGCTCGCAGTTAATGCTGCCCTAGGCGTGGAAACATGATATTAGCAGGTACCCACCTAAGTGGCTGTATATATATGTCTAGAGGTATGTGTCAGCAGCCCAAGAAGCGTGCAGGGACCATCTGTTAACCAGCAGGATCTTAAAAGGCTTAAAGTGAACAGCAGAGGGATCGCTCTAGAAGATGTGCAACTTGTTCTTTCAATTATGCAAGTCAGTGGCAGGTAGACCAGTTGGGAGCAGCGATAAATTCCTTCATCGTAGCTGTTTCAGGGTGGGTTTCTTCTGTAGCTTTTGGCAACAGTTACTGACATTTGTAACCAGTTATGATTTTAAATAGCGCCTCTTGTTGAGAGGGAGCAAAATCTAGGACCTGTTTGCTGAGATACGTCCTGCTTTTAAACTTCTTTCTTCCCTCTGTTACTAAAATAGAACATTGTATCAGCTATGTATCAGTGTGGTGAATAAGGAGCCAGTTAGCTTTCCTTAAAGTCACAACAGAAAGATTATTATCAGCAAGAGACGGAGGGATATCCTGAGAAAGTGAACGTGGTGGCAATATTAGACATAGTAAAATCCAGAGCTGTTTTAGCAAAACATTATTCAAAACATCTGACCTCCCAGGTAGCTTTTTGTTACTATGGTAGAACACATTTGGTCTTTTAGGTTCACTTATATGAAACTATGGGATTATGTTTATGTGTGCAATAGAGCTTTAGTGTACCACAGCCACTAGCATACATCCAACTTCCCTTGTTGAATGGTACATTGGGTTTGCCTGTTTGCCTATGGGAACTGACTGTTTTATCCCTTTTAGAATTTTACACTGGATTTAAGACAGAATTTTAAAGTGGATTAAGCAAGGAAATGTAGGTTGGATCTTGAAGAAGGTATTCTTAGTAGTTTAGACCCACTTTCATATTTTTATTTAGCTGGTTTACTATCTTAGAAAAAGATCCAGGACTGTATATAAAGGAACCCCTCATCTATTTGTTTTATTGGGTGGGAAGGGTAATAGTCCTGTTGTTCACAGTCTTAACTAACACATTATCCAAGGAACACAAGAAGATTTCCATTGTCCTTCCCCTATCTTCAAATGTGCCCTGAAGTCTCCAAGATAAGTAATCTCCAACAACCATGTACGTCCTTTGCGTGAGGAGGAAGCTCAGAAGACGTAGGAATTATATAGAAGGAAAGGATTAGAATGGTATTGAAGAGGACCTGTATTGTGTCTTTCTTCAATCACTCTGGCCTTAATAAGTAAGCTTAATAATTGTATTTGCCAACAATTTTTCCTTTCCAAATTTTAAGAGAGATCAAAACATTTTCTGGAAAGAACTGGTATTTACAGAATAGGGGGGAGAATAGCTGAAGTGGTTTCAATCATTAAGATGCATTTCTTTCCCTGAAAAGAAGATTTTTGGACTGAAGAAAGATCTTTCTCTGTCCTAGAATTGAATGTACTAAGGTTTTTTTCTGCTTACTGGGGTTTAGAGGACTGTATTTTGTAAATGCAGTATCTCACTTTGCTTCCCACAGAACATTACCAAACCAGATTCTATAAATGTCTATGCAAGTGTTTTATGTGAGCCAAAGATATTTTTTCTTGCTAGATCTTTTACACCTTGCTGTACAACTGCACAGGTGTTTATGTATATCCTTTAGAGTTTCTATTCTCATCCATAAATGAAAACCTAGAGTGCTAGTCTCTTTCTTCTGACAAAGATCTCTGATGCTTTTCCCTTAGGAATCCCCTTCCTTAATTCTGTGCCATTCTGTGTGATAAGGGGGCTGCTTTCTCTGAAGGACTTATCCTACCTTCTGAAGTCTGCATCACAGTCATCTTTCTTTTGAGATTGGAGAACTGTGAAGAAATGAGTTATTTGTAACAGAGGTTCTCTGTACCGGTCTTCATATTGGCTAAAGAAGTGACTACAAAAGGCAGTAAAGGTTCTTTTTCAACACTTTATGTACTGAGTCAACAGTACCCTGAAGCTACATTGGCCTCAGAGCAAAGGATTAAGCATACATCTAGTGCAGAGAACTTTTTTATGTCATTGTAATATCTTGTTCCTGCACTTACATAATTTATCCTGTGAGGATTACAATGATGTGTTTGCTTTTAGATGCACCTCACCGTTGAAACCTTTTCTGGTATCTTCAAAAATTCAGTAAAAGGGATGTCTTTGTAAATTCTTTCAGGCTTCTTTTTCTTCCCTCTCCCCCCAGGAAAAGGATACAAAATATGAGCAGGTAAATTTCCTTTTAATGAAGTTCTGTAATAGTTCACAGTGGCTTGGAAAAAAAAAAATTCAGAAAAATAGATCTGACTGATTTCTTGTTCATTTAAATAATGTGTCTATCCTATGGCCCTCTTATATAATGCAATTTTTAGTCCCACATGGGTAAGGAGTAGTTATCTATAGCTCTGCTTACTTTTTACGCTTTATTATAATGAATCTCCCAAAACAACCCTTAAATGGTTGCAGGGTAATTAAGGTTCACTAGTACAATGATAACTAGATTCTATATTCAGTTAGTTTCTCTGTAAAGTAGAATTGCTGCATTATATTTGAAATAATCTTCAATGATATTAATGAAATATGTCTTATAGGAACTTCAGTTGGATGATCAGTGTGGTTAGTATTTAAATTTTCTGCAAATCTAACTTCTATTACTCAGATAAACCAGCTTCTGATAGACCAACATTACAGCATCCTTATTCATAGAAGTACATATTCTGTTACAGTTCTGTAATTAGCCATGGGAAAGAACTGCTACCTCATAAATGGCTTATTGTGACCGTGGAAGGACCCAGTTCAGGAGAGCACTGATGCATCTAGATTTGTCATTAGCAAACATCAGAAGTGTGTTCCTGAATCGATGTCTTAAGTTGCAAAGGAAAATCTGCTCTGTGGTAATCATCGTTGAATCTTAGAATGGTTTGGGTTGGAAGAGACCTTCAAATATCAGCTAGTCTAACCCCTCTGCAATGAGCAGAGACACCTTCAACTAGGTCAGGTTGTTCAGAGCCTCATGCAATCTTACCTTGAATGTTTCCAGGGATGGTGCATCTACTACATCTCTGGGCAACCTGTTCCAGTGTTTCACCTCACTCATTGTAAAGAATTTCTTCCTTATATCTAGTCTGAATCAACCTTCTTTTAATATAAAACTGTTTCTCCTTGTCCTGTCACAACATGCCCTGCTAAAATGTATGTACCCGTCTTTGTTATAAGCCTCCTTTAAATACTGAAAGGCCACAGTAAGATCTTCCCCAGAGCCTTCTCTTCTCCAAGCTGAAGAACCCCGACTCTAGAAGCCTTTCCTCATAGCAGAGGATTACATCCCTCTGACCATTTTTGTGGCCCTTCCCTGGACCTGCTCCAACAGGTCCCTGTCATTCCTGTGTTGAGGGCCCCAGAGCTGGATACAGTATTCCAGATGGAGTCTCACCAATGTGGAGTAGAGGGGCAGAATCACCTCCCTCAGCCTGGGGAGGGAGAGAGCTGGCCATGTTGCTGTTGGTGCAGTCCAGAAGGCTGTTGGCTTTCTGGGCTGTAAGTGCACATTGCCAGGTCATGCCCAGTTTTTCATCCACCTGTACCCCCAAGTCCTTCTCCTGCATCCCCCAGCCTGTATTGATACTTGGGGTTGCCCCAACCCAGGTCCAGCACCTTGCACTGGGCTTTGTTGAACTTCATGAAGTTCCCATGGGCCCACTTTTCAGGCTTGGCTAGGTCCCTAGTCATTTCAGTACCTTCTTGCTTTGTCTTTATGTTTCAGGGAACAGTAAACCAACACCAGTCCCTGTAAAAGTGTTGGCAGGATGTAGAGCAGATGATTCTCATACATTCCTCTTAGGACTTTTGCATTGTCTTGGGAGGCACAACAAAGACCCTGAAATGCTGGCATCCATGCACAGAAGTGTGTAGGGAACACACTTTGGAGAGAATGGGGAAGACTTCATCACATCAACTCAAATAGTGGTTCCTGCTGCTCTCACTCATTGCTGTTCTTTAGGGCCTCATGCTTTCCCTACTTGCACACTGAGTTACTGTTGGGTCAAATTAGGTTTGCTAGATCAACCTCTTGGAAATCAAGGTCACAGATGTGTATGTCTGGTGTGCACGCTAATATTCAGCTGGGTTGTCCCAGTTTTAGGAGTGCAGTAGTGTTCCCTGGGTCTCTCATCACAGTATACCATTGATTTTTGTGTAGCCTCTTCCACCTGCCTTATACTGCTGGCCCACACAGCCTCAAAACAGCTCTCAAGTTAGACAGGTTTATGGTTGCCAGATGTGCTGGGCTTCTTGAGGTTTCTGCAGTTTCTCTATGGGAAAGAACCATTTGCCAGGTCTTTCCAGATCTGAAGCAACCCAGCTAGAGCAGTAGTATAAGCCTGTCTCTGGATACCTGTAAGTCTGCATACTTTTCTCTGCATTCAGAGAACATCTTCACAGATGCATGGACAATCTGACACATCCAAGAAAAGTGTATATTTCTATCTAGAAAAAACTATATCCCAGGGAAAGCTATCCACCCCAGCCTTACTACTGTCCTCAGGATGCCCTCTGGGAAGTAATTTGCAGCTGACCTCATGGTGTGTGCACTAAAAGGAGACTTTTCTGGTCCTATGAGAATGCTGATGTGCTATAAGCTTTGTTGTATTAGTACACTGACACACTAACAAGGTGAAAAAAATCACTTTCTAATGTTTCTAGTGTTTTCCATCCTAGAGGTGCTAGCAGATAAATATTGATTGATTATATTGAAATATTAGTAGACACTGGTGAATTAGGTGGATCCTCAGTTGATACTGAGGGAGTGAATGAATTCTGAGGTCTTGTTCTGTGGCCCTGAGCTCTTGTTCTCTGTTGTGTTTAAGGGACAGTTGATTCAAGGGGTTGTTATTGTTGCAGTACTTTAATAATTTCAAAACATATTGGTCATCCTCACTGAATGGTTAGCAAAATAATAGGCCAATGGAATCTCTATGGGTCATGGAAACAGTTTCCTTTTGGTCATTTGAAGTGCAGGGTGATTACTTTATTTCCTGATCCACATCTTTAAATATTTGGATCTTTTGAATTTGTGGAAGGGAGCAAAAGAAACAGATGTAACAGCTAGCAGATGGGTCCATTTCATTGGGCAAATCAAGATCCTGGAAGCTTAAACCTGTACAGCAGTGAGAACAGGCTTTGGATTTTCCTTGACCAGGCTTACCAGTGAATGGTGGTAGTGATGGATTCTATTTTCACCACTTCTGTATTTTTTAGAATAGTGTGACCCGCATGATGTCCAAAAATCAAAAAGCTCCTAGCAAACGGCTTATTTAAAATAAATGGAAAGGTGTGAATTGTTCTCCTGACAGATGGTTTGTTGCTTCAGTTTGGGCTTTGTACCCAATACTTAGAAACTCCATTGTAGCCTTCATGTGGCAGAAAGCTTACTTTGATGTGTGGCCTTTCAAAATCTTATGAAAGAGCCCAACCTATTCCCTAATTCAACACTGCCCTTCACTGGGTGACCTCCATGTAGTTTTGTTAATTGCATGCTTTCATGGAAGCATCCTGTCTTGGGATTTTTGGCATGGCCTCTGTTGGTTTGTTTGGCTGAATTTGACAGAAAATGAGTGGAAAGTATGACAGTCACACTTGTTCATTTAATTCTTGTCTGCTTGCTGCCATGGATCTACTGGAAAGTGGACTTTGTGGGTAGAAGGACTTGGAGGGATGAAGGAGGAATCTAGCACAAATGGTTTGTCACTGAAGGATTAAATAAAAAAGCTTAGATGTGAAAAATGGACTATCTCCTCTCCTAAGCCTCTTCACTGTCAGAGACATTTTCAAAGCTTCTAAGCTCCAAATATTAATGCACTTTCAAAACTATGTATATTATTAAAAAAAAATAAATAGCAGAGGTCAGAATTCCAGCAGGTTTCCTTTAAAGTAATAATAATAATAATAATAATAATGGCCAGTCTTCGCGAACGAAGATCTGGGGAAAGGTCTTTTACCTTTCCAGCCTGCGCAATGGATTTTTTAGGTGAGACACAGCCTGCGCTGAACTGAGCCCACCCTTTAATCCTAAGGTTCATCTGCCGGGGCCAAGCAAGCTTGGACAATGGCAGTGAGGTCCTCAGGACGTAGGTTTGTTTAGAGTGACCTTCTCATAGATGGATGGCCTCACAGGGCTAACGGGTTCCATCTACCCGGGAGACCGAGGAATCGAACCCGGGTCGCAGCAGTGAGAGTCCTGCATGCTAACCACTAGGCCACCAGGGGTCTCTTTAAAGTAATAATGACTGTCAGATTACACATTATCTGGCAGTTAATGGAGTAGCAGGGGGGGCCTAGTACTAGAATCTTAAATGCCAAGAAATGAAAAAGGCAAATGTTGTCACAAATACTCTGCACTCTGGAAAAAAGATGAAGGTGAAACTGAAGGTCTAAGCTTTGCCTTCATACTCGGGAACTCCTTTTTCACAGAGAGACTGGAGTTAGTAGAGAGATGTGAAGGTAAGGTAATATTCCATCTAAAGAAGTATGACAGATTCTAAACTTAAGTAATTATCAGTAATCAAGAAATTACAAGATTGCTTTTATTCTTTGTTTCTTTTTGTCTACCCTTTAAATTTTTAATGTACTCCTGCTCTGGTGTTCATAGAACAAGTTAGCATCTAAAGACCCAGAACAGTAATGAAAAGAAGAAAAAAATAACCACCTGTAATCATCAGATTTGTAATTTACAGTTACCTTCATTTAATGCAATGTGAACATTTAAACAAAAAAAGCTTGTGGGGAGGTAAAGGAGGAAAAAAGGGAAGAAAACTCTCACCTACAGCTGAGAACATACAGGCTTTTTGCTTGCTTTATTGCTGTTTCCATAAAAAAAAAAAAGATAAAGGAGGAATTTTTGTATCAATACTGCACAGACTGGTTTGTTATATGAATTGTCACAAAACTAGTAATCCTCAAAATTTCATGCTTTATGCTGAGTCCAAAGGTAAGACACTGAGTAGCAGCTACTGGCTGGAGCAACCCTGTTTATTTCAGTGAGACTACACAGATGATAAGTGTCTGCAGAACCAAACTCTGCCTTGAAACCCAGCTCTGATGTGCTGTTGTCCTGTCTTCAGGAAGGTGGGAGGGAAAGGCACTCAGCAATGTGCCTCCCAGAGCAGAAGGCCACTGTTTCATCTTTCTGCTTCGTGGGGTGAGAAGACCTGTTTTCCCTGTGTGGTCAGTCTGGACCCCACTGAGCAGTCATCTTTCTGCTGGGATTTGTGTCCAGCTGGGGTAGATGTCTAGCCCAAGGAGCGTTAAGGTCATTTATGTGTCTCAGAGCCAGCAGTGCTCTACTCACATGTCAGGGAAGAAATCTGCCCTTCAGGGCTTCCCTGCTGGGATGCCATTCTCTGCTGCTGCCAATGTGGAGTTATCCCTTGAAGACGCAAGAATATTTGTCCCTTAATATTTGTCTTAAAAGGACCAATGCTTCCTTTCTTGTTTAGATCTGTGTCAATGAATAAGAATGCCTGTGAACTAAGCTATTGTAAACCCAGTGAGAAGGACATGTAAATAATGCAAGCCCTCGTGTTAAAATTATCAGCTTTTTTCCACCCTCTGCCTTGCTGGTTTGTAGGTAAGATGTGTCAGTGGGTGAGGTGGTTGATAGATCTGTTTGGGCTTTTACTGGGTAATCCAGAATGGGGGATAACAATGCATCAATTGTACTTGAAGCTGAAAGAGAATGAAGTTCATGCATTTTTCAGCCTGGTGTAAGTACTTTCCAGTGAATATCAGTGGTCCTTCTGAGCCCCACAGACTTTGGCATCAGCAGGATCCTGCTCTGGCTTTCTTCTGAGTGCAGTTCTTAAGCTGTCTCCAGGGAGTTTTGTTTCCTGTTGGCAAGTAAAGTGACTGAAAATACAGTTAAGTGATCTTTATGAGCATCATTTAAATTCTCTGTATTGTATTTGAATACTGATCCCTGGCCAGCTCTGCGCTGTTCTTTCTAATTCCTAGTTCTCAGCTAGTGCATACATAGTTTCATGTTACTCTGACACCTTTCAATTCCTTCACCTGGAGGCTAAGGAATGAAAGCTGAAATGGTGAAGACCCCAGTCACATCCATTCAGCTGCTGCTAGGCTGGAAGAGGTCAATGTAACATGTTGATTCTACTTACTGCAGAAATTAATGACATTCTAGGAGAGCCCTAGTGTGCATACATTGAGTTAAGTTTTTATGATTTAGTCAAGGATAATCTGAAGTGAGGAGAGAGAAGATGGAGTTTCAAACCACTCATCATTCACCACCGTCTCTCAGACCAGTAGGGTTGCCAGATGAGTGCTGCCTTTATCTGTGGTTCTACAGCCTTGTGAATGAAATAGGAGCATTTACCCTAGGGATAAGCTTAAAACATCCTTTAAGGGTTAGGGGTACACTGCATTCATTTGTAGATGAAGTGCTGTTGGCTTTTGGGGTTTCCTTTGGTCTTGCTGGTGTATGGTTCAGCTAAAACAAAAACATTGTGCTGTTTCCTATGTGTCTTTACTACTTGGTAAAGTATCATCTAACCATCCCTGTACTTTATTAATTTCATGCTTTTCTTTTGATGCTGCATCATAAGATAGGTAATGTTGGATTCCACTCCATTGCCATTGGAAAGTAGTACTCAACTAGACAAAAGAAACACAGAAAGAATGTCTTAAAACTGGGATTTAATCTGCTGTTTTGCTGTACAAGTGTATCTTAAATATGTGAAAAAATATGCTCTCCTTCATACATTCACCTACACCCCCAAATCCTTTCCAATTTATGACCCTATTCCTGAAATGGCATTTCTAGCCTTAACCGTAGCTTTTAAGAGAGACAGAGTTGTTGAGACATTGCTCCAGCTAGTCAGGGTTTCTGCTGAAAAGCCCTTGCTAGATAAGAGTTCATATTAGCTTCATGCAGTGTTTCTACCCTGCATCACATCTGATGCTTGAGTTAGCTGTGCGGAGTGTGGAGGATTTTTTTTGTTATTCTGGGGTTTCGTTTGTTATACTTAGAGTGCCATAGGGACATGGACTTTTAGGAAATTCTTTTTCTTTTTGAGGGCCAGATTCTGGAAATTAGTACTAAAGCAAGTACCCTCTATTTTGTTATTTCAATTGGATAGACTTAATCAGACCTGGATATGTCTGCAATGGAAGAGAGTGTCATTTTGGAGAACTGTTCTAGAGATCATAAGGGGAAATCTACTTCTCTTTACAAAACCTCTGTTTAGAAAAGAAATGCTTTCCTGTTACCAAATGCAAACAAGTTCAGTACCACCATCTGCTGTAGGTATAGCAGATCCAGTATTTAGGAATGCCTGTGTGGCCATTCAATCAAATAAGATTAGTCATATATTTAGTGTAATTGGACATTTGTGGTAATGCATATTGTTGATAATTCATACTGACAGTAAGCTCTGAAAATATCAACCTGAATGTTTTCTGACAAAACTTTCCGTGTGGCAAAACATATATTTGCCTGTAGTTATTTAAAAATTGATGTGGTGTCCTTGTGTGGCTTCCTGGAGCATAGTGCTATTTTATAAGCCAATGATCTAAAGAAAAAATAGATGCATCTCTTGTGAAATGAGTGTTGAATGCCTTACATATACTTACATTTCTTTATATATATTTTGTAGTGCTTGTTGGATCTCTAAGGATGTCTTTGAATTCTTCCATTTATTTTTTTCTTAATCTAAAAGTATATAGAATACAGCTGGTTTCCATGCATCTCTCACTTTTCTCCTTTCAAGTGGTTTTTAGAGTTGGGTTTTCAAGGTAGTTCCATCTGTAGGTAATCTTGAGGTAGACAACAGAATCACAGAATTGTTAGGGCTGGAAGAGAGCTCTGGAGATCATCTAGTCCAACCTACCCCCAAGGCAGGGTCACTCATATCAGGTTACCCAGGAATGCATCCAGGTGGGTTTGGAATGTCTCCAGAGAGGAAGACTCCACAACGTCCCTGGCTAGCCTGTTCCAGTGCTGTGCCACCCTCAGCATAAAGAAGTTCTTCCTCATGTTGAGGTGGAACTTCTTGTCGTTTATGGCCATTTCTCCTTATGCTGTCTCTGGGCACCACTGAAAAAAGTCTGGCACCATCCTCTTGGCACCCACCTGTGAGATATTATATGCATTGATGAGATCCCTCCTAAGTCCTCTCTTCTCCAGACTAAACAGGCCTAGCTCTTGCAGTCTCTCCTCATAAGAGAGATGCTCCACACCCCTAATCATCTTTGTGGGCTTCCATTGGATCCTCTCCAGTAGCTCCTTATCTTTTTTCTACTGAGGGGCCCAGAACTGGAGATGACACTCCAGATGTAGCCTCACCAGGGCCAAGTAGAGGGTGATAGAGTTTGATAGAGGGGAAAGGAGGTGATACCAACCAACACATAAAACAAAAAAATCCCACCACCACCAAAAAAACCCCCAAGAAATATTCACCACCCTTTCAATTCAAATTATTTCCATGTGGAAACTCAAATATAAAGTGTTCAAATGCTGACTAGAGCTTACATTTTGCCTGATATTTTAATAGCTACAAATCAGATGTGCTTTATTTATACTTGAGTCTCTTCCTATCAGATGGGTTCCCTCTTGCCTAAGAGAACACACTTAAATCTGTTCCTTTCTTTCTAAAACAATAAATTTTTAAACTATTTCATATACTATGCTGATGCTTTTAATTGAACCGGTTGTTTTTTTTTAAAATCAAGATTTTATTTTCTGAACAAACCAAGGAGTTTGATTTGCATGTGCAAGCAAATACAGCACACAGTTGTAATTTCAGTAGATTTCCAAGCATAAGCCAGAGAAGCAACCTGTGAACAAGATTTAATAGGATGGACAGACATGCTCTGGGCAGAAAATTAGAACTGATTCACAAACAGCTCTTATTTATTTATTTATTTTATTTGCATAAGTTTGGATCTATCACCGTGTGCGTTCATGTGTTATCTGTCAGGAAGGACATTCTGGAATGAGGGAAAAGTCCCCAGGTATTGATTTACTCTAGTGCAAAAGTTAAATGAATTCTTTTTTAAATGGACAAATTTAAATAAAGCAGTGTTCCTGATGTCTAAGGAAAAGATACAGCAATGGAAGCTAAAAAATAATGCTGAGGCTGCCTCCATGGTCAGCAGTGAGGTCACTTTTCCCCAAAAGGTTCATTGGACTTCTTCCTGCAGAATCCCAGCCTTTGTGCAGAGAAACTCCTTAATCTTCTGTTGAAGTGGCAGGGATTTTGTGCTTTGGAAATGTACTTGATCAAGGAAATTTGCTTAGACGGTTAAAAAGCTGTTAAATCTCTTCAGTCAACTTGTGTTTTGCAGGCCTTGGGCAGCTCTGGATCCATCAAAACAACATGCTTTGCGGTCCAATGTTATCAGTTTCTGGACAGGATCTCTTCTCCCTCAACCAACTCTCTGAATTCCAGATATTTTGAAAGCTTCTCGGTGATGGAAGCGGCTACTCTTGGGATGTCTTTTTTCATTATGGTGTTACACAAGTACTTTGCTGCATTCCATCACTGGGCATGAGACATCTGCTATTTTAGTTGACATGGAGCTCAAAATTGGCTAGCTTTAAAAATTATTTTTCTCTACTTGCAGAAAATTATCTTCTTTGAAGTTGGTTTCCCATACTGCTTTTAAATCTGGGAAAATACTGCTTTGCTCTTTCACAACTTGATTAAAATTTATGAAAATTTTAGAACTGTAAGACCTTCCAGAACTACATGGGGGGGAAAGCAGAATGGGAAAAAAAAAAACAAAACAAAAAAACCCACCAAAAAACAAAAAACCAAACAAAAAACAAACAAACAAAAAACCCCAACCAAACAAAAAAAACAAAACAGAAAATAGCATGAGGCTGTAATGAAAAGCTTTTCACTTAGAGTGCCAAATAACTGAAAATGAATGCTGTTTGTGGTTTAAGATATACTCTGACCAAAAACTCATATCTGATAAAGGCTGTTATTTGAGAGAGTACAATGGCTGTGGAACAGATCCTTGCAGATTATGGAAGAAAGATTTCAGAAACATGATTGCCTTCTGTGGTCAGACACCATTTGTTTCTAGCATTCAGGAAAGAGAATTAAGAACATAAGGATGGCTTCTCTGACATCTAATTTCAAAGAGTTGTCAGCATCAACAAAGTTCATGTTTATGTGTAGTAACAAAGAATTATTGATCAGGAATAGGAAGAGCTTTGAAAGAGATCATTGTGTCCAACTCTCTGCTCATGTAGCTTGTCTGAGGTTTGACCTGTGCGTTCTCTCCCTGGTTCAAGAGCTTGAGCTCTTCTATAATTCAGAAGTGCTACTGGCAGCATTACATTGGATAAAGGTGTATGTTTTTCTTTGTTTGTATGCATTTGTTTTCCTAAACATATGTAAAAGCATGAATCATGTGGTGGGACACTGTTATTGCTGTACAAACATTGGTTCCCAAAACTGAAACAAGCTGTACTTGCAGCTTTTGTACATTTTTTTGTACATCCATATCCTCACTCCAGAGAATTTTGCTGCTTTTATCTACTGACTGTGTTCTAGCTAATGCAACAAAAGTCTTAAGTGTAATCTTAAAAGCTTGTCTGTACTTAAGTGTTTCAGTCGGCTGGGACCCAAGGAGTACTCTTGCAACAGTCCTCACTTCAGTTAATAGTGGATGTTCTGGCCTGTGAAAGCAACTTGGTTAACAATTTCAGCAGCAGGATTTCAACCATCATAGCAATTTCTCTTGCACAAGTACAAGTTAAAACAGTAACCATGCAATGGAAATCTGGAAAATCAGCTCTTAAGGCATTCAGCATTTCATTTGCTTGCTAAACTGTCACTTCCCTATGTTTTACAGTATCCATTCAGCCATAATTTTTGCTTCTGGGTATTCTTTATTGTAGCAATGTGCTGCTGAATGCATACTATTGCACTTTTTTTTTGTTATTACTTAAGGGATGGGTTTTCAAATTCATGGTTTTCGATGATAGGCATGAGTCTGAGACATAAAAGTTCTATTGACTTAGGTAGTATCAGCTAGGTCAATGATAAGTACTTTAGAGAATCCTCAAAAGAAGGTATAATAGGAATTATTTCTTAGTATATCAGTTATATGTTAGAGGATGTAAAAAAAAAAATTTCCAATTAGGTTTTTATAAAAGTAGTCTTTTTATTCATGTGCATTGGACTTGTATAATTAGCAAAGTTGACTTGATGTTGTTTAGAAAATGTGCTGCAGCTGTGCTGTTCAGAATAGGAGTAGCTGATCAGCCTAGCTCCTTTTCATGCGCTCCCAGTGCTTTTAAAAACTGTCTCTGTGAGCATTGTTCTTCTGCTCCAGCCAAACAAGGTGCCTCCTAAAAACAGGTCACTTGCCTGAGTGAATTTTAAGGTTGTTCTGGTCTCTGTATCCATTCTCTGGCCTGCAAAGTTATTTACTTTGAAAACCTGTAGAAAAAATATCATAGTATAAACTTTTCTAACTTTTTAATAATTATTAACAAGACAGACATTACTCAGCTTTCAGCTTCAGGAAGCGGAAGAGAGAGGGGGTTTGCTATTCTGTCTTCCCATGTGACTTGGCATGGAGAATTTAACTGGTATTGAAGCTTCAGTACTTAAAGGTGATGTAAGGCTTTTTGTGACTGTCATGGTGTGGAAATTGAGCATAAGACCAAAGCTGATGCTTTGTGTGTGCAGAGGGGCCTCCTACAATGTTAGGTATCGCTTCCTCCTCTCTGTTGAGGGATGAAGTGATACAGGTGATTCTCCCCCTCTCCTCCACTTTTGTGGACCCTGTCCAGATCTGGGTTCCCTGACCACCTGGTGTACCCTGTCCAGATCTGGGGTCCTCAATGAAACAAGGACATGGACCTGTTGGAGTGAATCCAGAGGAGGACCACGAAGCTGATCAGAGGACTGCAGCACCTCTTCTATGAAGACTGGCTGAGAGAGTTGAGGTTGTTCAGACTGGAGAAGAGAGTGCTCTGGGGAGACCTTAGAGCAGCCTTCCAGTACCTAAAGGGGGCCTGCAGGAGAGCTGGAGAGGAACTTTTTTGCAAGGGTATGTAATGATAGGATGAGGGGGAATGGCTTTAAACTGATAGAGTGTGGGTTTAGATGAGATACACGGAAGAAATTCTTTACTTTGGAGGTTGGCAATGCATTGGAACAGGTTGCCCAGAGAAGTGGTGGATACCCCATCCCTGGAAGTATTGAAGGCCAGATTGCATAAGGCTTTGAGCAGCCTGCTTTAGTGGAAGGTATTCCTACCCATGGCAGGGGCGTTGGAACTGGATCATCTTTAAGGTTCCTTCCAACCCAAACAATTCTTAAAAAGAAAAAAAAATATTAGGAAAGGATAAGATACATCCATTCATCCATTCCCTCTGCTGTTGGCAGAGTTCTCTGAGCCCAGTTTGCCCAGATACTGCCAGTGAGGAGAGTAATGGCCTCTGACTATGCACGAGGCAGTATTCTGCAGTTTTAGAGCCAGTGAAGTAGTCCTGTGAAGTAATTAGTGCTTTGCTAATGATATGGGAACTGCCAGTTTGAAAACTGCAGCTGTAAACTGTCCCTCCTACTTCTACAACTTGGTCTTTTTCTTTCCCTGGGCCCATCTCTTCATTCTTACACATGCCCACAGGTATGTTCTGACACAGACATGCCAGTATTTGAAGGGGATAATGTCCCTCCAAGTCTGTTTTCAGGTCATAAAGCCAAGCAAATGTTTGATAGTATGTTCTTCATTGCTCATACGTGCAAATGCTAGCCTTGCATAATAGTCCATGTTGCACTTAAATTTGTCTTTTAAGACCATAGTGAAAACAACCATGAGAGGATTATGGGCAACTTTTGAAAGTTCTCTCCGGGTAATAAGGTTGACAACTTAAAAATAGGAACCATTAGCTCCCCAGTCCCCAAACATCATCATCACTATTTAGATTTGAGCAGAAAGGAAAGCCTTTGAGAGAAAGGGAAGACTTAGGGTTACTGTGTTCTTATGACAATCTTAAGGTAAGGGAAATATCCCTAGAAAGGACAAACTGTTCATTCAAATCAGTGCTTGTTGATTTTTGCATAGGAGACAAACCACAGGACCAAAGGCAAACACATTCTCCATCTACTGAAAGTCTCATCTTGGCACCCTGTTTTTAAATATATCACAAAATACTCAAATATAGTCTGTAGTGCCAGCTAACAAACCAAACCAAGTGATCCCTGAGTGTTTAATTTAAGTATTTGTGCATTTAGTTTTGAAATTTGAATAATCCTGAGTCAAACCATGAGATTGTAAAAGCTGAAAATTATGATTTAGCAGGGACTCCCCAGCTGGGGAGTGACACTGGCCATTTGTCAGGAGCTGAAAGACTCCTGCTGAGGAGCTGACAGCGGTTACTGATATCTTTGACAGCTAAGTACTGACAGCACTTCTGAAGGCTATCTAATGCATTTGCATGATATATTCTCCAGGCATTGTACACAGGGACAATGATCTACTTCTGTGTACTAAATAAGTTGTTCACAGAAATAGTTCAAGTGGGAAGGGCCCTCTGGAGATCATCTAACATTGTTCAAAGGAGAGTTAACTACAGCAGGTTGCTCAGGGCTGTGTCCAGTTGGGTTTTGAATGTCTCTGTGGATAGGACTCCACAGGCTCTTGTGGATGTATATATCAAGTGACCACAAAGATGCATGGCAGTAGGTTTCAGGGTACTAAAAGTACATGCATCTCCTGAATGTTCATAGCTGCTCCTCCACCTAGTTCATTCACTGCTTGTTTCTGGACGGCCACCTCGAGCCTGGCAGCTGGCTCCCCAAGCCAGCCCATCTGGGTGGATCTAAGCCCCTACTCCTGCCATTACACCAGGCATATGTACTTGTGCCTTCCTCATATGGAGGCAGAACGATGCCTGGCTCCACGTCCCAGCGTCTTTCAGCCTCTACTGATTAAAAGACTTCTCTGCCATTAGAGAAGGATTAATTAATTTGCTTATTTTGGACTCAGATAGGGGTTTGTCACCAGAGACAAACCTTTGGTATGTGCTGAAATTTGGGAAGAGACGTGAAAGCAAAGGAGCTTAGATGTCAGTTCCACATATTTACTTCTTTCTCTCTTTTGCCCTGAAGATATCAAAAAAGGAGGCAGTAGGACTTCTCATAAGTGGAATGCTCACAGTGCTCCTCTGCAATATTTAAAAGTGCCCCTGTAGAGCTTAGGTTGTTGTCAGTCTCTGAAAACTGATTGTGAGCATCATCTTTAGATCTCTTATGAAGACAATGAGAACTTTTCATGATAATATCTGCAGTACTTTGATACAATCAGGTGGAAAGGTATTTTTTTTCCTGTAAGCAGGTAGAGGATCTGTATTTTTTTGTTATGTTAATAGAAATTACTTTTTTAATTACATTTTTCTCAAAGTGAAGACATGTGAGCACTAAGAAGTGCTAAGAAGAGAAATGTAATGATGCAGAAGCCAGAAAATCATAGGGCTGCTGCTGGCTGTCACTCAGATGGTTTTGTGTGACTTAAAATTAAAGTGATGTATATCGAGTGGCAAGAGTGAGTCACCAGAATGAGGATGACTCAAGTTGTTGCTATGAATTCAGTGAGGAATGTTAAATAATGGGCTCCTACAGTGGCAGTGCTGCAAGTCTCTAGGTGACAAGAAAGGAGATTAAATATTAGCAGTAATATGAAATTAAAGTTAAGATTAAATTGGGATACATTGGGAACAATAAGACTTTTACCAGTTGTGGAGTTTTACTGCCTTGGAACATCACCTAGGAATGTTACTAAATCTTCTCATGTAATGCTGTCAGTAAGGATAAGAGTAAGGAGAGTGATGTTTAATACAGTACTTCCGATTGTACTTAGTTGTTTATATAAATAATTTAACAGTCTTTAAACATGAGCCTTTCTACAATGAAGACTTTTATGAATGGAGAATTAGTCTAGAACTCCAGGCATCCTGGGCATGAAATGAGAGCTGCTCAGTGAAGCATCATGGTTTGTGCACCCAAAAATGATTTTATGTTTATGTCTAAAATAATAATCCCCACAAAATTACCTTTCTTATGTTCTATTGACATTTCTGAACAGGTAAACAGGCTCTGTTCAGCAGTCAGCTGTATGGCCGGAAGGCTCTGGGTCCCTTAACATGGGATCAAGGGTCCCTTCATTCCTGGATTGTGTGAAACAGGATAAGGCAGAAAATGCGCTCGTCTTCAGGGTGGTGTTGATGTGTGACAGTCCTAAGGTGCTAAAGCTTCACAAATGTCTATAGTTGTAGCTATAATGTTATAACATATTTAACTTGAAGTGCAAATTTCAGCTATAGAAGAGGATGTAAGAGAAGGATATCTATTCTAGATGGAAAACAATTTTACTACTTTTCTAAAGTTATTGACTATTAAGTGATTACTCTGACTGATCTAAGAGCTGTTCAAGACCAGTGTTAATACTGCTGTGTAAACTGCCCTTGCAAGCTTATTTTTGCAGTCCTTGCATGTACAAATGTCTTTTTCTTCCAAAGAACAAGTGATTTCCTAGTATTCTTACCTAAGCCATTGCTGTGGTCCTTATGTCAGGTCCATTTTGCTTGTTTTCCTCCCAGACCTCCTACCAACACGGAATACCAGCTTCAAACAAGTCTTATGCACAGGTCAGGTAAAAATGTGCCTTCTCAAAGGAGAGCGAGGTAATGTCAGAGTCCTGGTGCTGCCCACAGTGTTAGCATTGACTTTCTTTGAAAAGGCCAAGAGTTAGAAGCTCTCATTTGGTTCTTTCTGATCTACTAAGTTCTTAGGGACAGTTCTAGATTTGTGTGTTACAGAGTTTCATGAAAAAGTTTATTGATGACTTTAATGTAAAGAATTTGGCTGACTAGGCTAATGCGGTTTCTGAAATAATACGCATATTCTTCTGGAGAACAGGAGATTCAGCTTGAGCTGTGTCAGAAGTGTGTCTCATCTAACCAGGTGTTCTTTTCTCACCTGCCTAGTAAAGGTTGAATGTTTGGGGGTTTTGTGGTTTTTTTTTTTAATCCTTCTGTTACGCACCTCTCTAACTGTGCATGGGAAGAGAGACATTTCACAGGTGTCTTTTAGCCTTGGCTCTAAAATGTCATCGTGTCCTTTTGTTAAAATAATTAAGCCAGAGCAATTCTCTGTTGAAAATCCAAGACCCTTGTTGTTCTTACCAATGTTTTGGCTACTCCACTGAATGGTGTGTAAGCCACACATGTTTCCCAACTATCTTTCAAGGCACTGAAGCTCCACTAAAGATATAACCTTATCACATAACAGGTAGCCTCATAAAGAGCTTCATGAAGAAATTGGCAATCGAAACACTTTAGAAACTTTTCAGCCTTGACTACTCCTACTCATTTGCTATTCTTAGCGCACTCTCTGTTGCCGTCAAGAATCTAGCTCAAAGCTCTGAGATTCTTCTCACTTCATCAGTATCGTAAGATTCCTTTTTTGTGTGTTTATTTTTAGGCATACAGTTCCTGGCAATTAATGTGCAACCTCCTTTCCTGGGGAGAAGTGTATTTGTTAAGTACTGTGAAAATAGACCATGCTTTGAGGGTAGAGAATGAACTCTCTCCCATTTCGTTCTTATTTTGCAGTGAGGGCAGATGTTGCTAGTGCAGCTGATTCTGCTTCAGTTCTTTCAGTTGGATTATCCACACTCCTAAAATTGTGTCCCACACTTGCTTAAATGTTTTACTGGCCTGGAGCTTAGTCTGAAACAATGACTAGGAAGTCTGTTCTGAAGTAATGAAATATTCATCAATGAACATGTGAATAAACAGAGCAGATTGGAGAGTAAGAAACACGCTGTTTAAGGAAATGAACTTTGCTCATTTAATAAATGCTGTTTGGTTTTTTGTTATAATTTGTGATTATACTCATGTAAGATACTCGCACAGAGTGATCCTGCGTAGGACAAAAAACGGGCTGCAAATATGAGGAGAAGATGAAAGAAGCCAAGAGTTGAACAAGGGAACCCCAAGGAACATGATCCTGCCTGAATGAAAGAAGTGCTGCTGGCTGCCAAGTTCCCTTTCCTTAACATCCGGAGCAGAAGAGGTTACAATGACATTTATTATTGGTTATTATATGGTCGTTATTGAACAAGATATAAAGAGCTTGTGATTTGAATAGTAGCTACAGAATACCACAGACCCTGAGGAAGGAATCACTTAATATGCTTGTATTTTACATTTTGCAGCAGCAGAATATTTTTTGAACTCTTGAGAAGTAATAATGATTACTCAGGAAGACAAATCAGAGAGTAATTTTTGTATGGAGACAGAAATGGTGGCAGTTCAATGCATCATGTATGTCAAGGAGATGAATATTTCCAGAAGATATATAGTCTCTCCCTCTCTCTTTTTTCCTTCCTCCCTCCCACTAACAAATAGTGGTATAACTATTATATATTAAAGGATCAGTTTATAAATATGTGCTGACCTTGGTGCCTTTAAAGGTTCCTTCTTGACCTTCCAACTCAAACTATTCTGATTCAATGCCACTAGGATAGTGCAGAGAAGCAGCCAATCTTTGATTGCAATTGCTTAGTTAAAACTTTTACCTACAGAAAACACAATTTTGCTGTGCCAAGTCCCAGTTAGTGCATGTCTTGAAAGTATTTATGCTAATTCCCTCCCTGCAGGAGCAAAGCAGAGATTTCTAAAATGACTTCCAGATGGAGTGTGCATCCCTCATCATACATGATACAAACAGACCAAGTCAGGGCAGTCCTGAGGCTGTGCTTGCTTGACTAAAGGGAGGAACAATCATCTTGGAACTCAAAGTGGAGGGAGAAAGCTAAGTGACACTCACCTACTTTAACTGAAAAGTAAATAGGCAAGAACAGGAGCAGACTGTGGTGATTAACTGAGAAGCCGTAGAACAAATTGTTGCTGTGGACTCTGTGGATCTTTCTGAGTTCCTTCCAACTCAGGATATTTTATGATTCTATGAATTTTAAGTTTTTGCAAAGCATTGCAAAAACACCAGGTACAAGTGTAACATCTGCTGTTGTTCTGACAGTCTGTTTCCTCCTGGATTACTGTTTTACCTTCAAGTGTCAGTAAATATGATTAAAAATAGGAATGAGGAAATGTGGGTGTCATCCATCTGATGCTACAGAGTAAACACAGTCTGTGAAAATGAGATGACTGATAGGACAATACTCCAGTTGATGATAAAAGGGTTCAGCTGTGTGGGGAGCAGAGGCCTTTCAACTGGATAACCACAGTCTGAGACTGTCAGTATGAAATGAGGGAAATGCAGAGGTAGAAGGGGAGGGATTCGTCCTTCAGATTTATTCAACATACTGCTCCACTTTGGAGGGATAATTGAAAGTTTGGGAAAAGTCTCTGTTCTTCTTAAAGTGGTATAAAGCTTAACTGAGGAGCCCTCTCTAGAGCTGTAGCCTGCATACTGCATGTAGGTCAGCTTGTTTGAAAAGCATCTTTGCATCTGTCTTTAGCTGATGTGCTGGGAAGCTATGCAGAAAAGCACAGACTGATCACAAAAATGCTACAATTAAACTGAGTAGAGAAAAGCCAGACTAACCTGCTGGAGTCCTTTGAAGATCTTACCACAAAGATACAGTGGGTGTCAATGTGCTTAGCGATTTGTCTCCAGCTGCTAAAATCAAAGCACTCAGTGCTTCAGTATAGAAACCAAATGATCACATCTGTACTGCATAAATATTTAGTATATCACCCACCAGATCATTCAGAGCTCGAGCCTCTATGACTACAGCCAGGCATAAAAACCTTGGGTCAGACTAATTTTTGTTGTTATAGCTATCATTATAATTATTATTATCATACTTTTAGTCCTTCCCACAGGAAATATGACTGTGATAGTTTACTTAAAAACACATCTGAGAGCCTTCTCCCTCGATATGTGACTCAACAAACAGAGAATCAGGAACGCTTTTGTTGTCTGCTGCTACAGTCCCCTGTGCTAGAAAATGTGAATGTAGTTGTTACTTAAAATGAATATTCCAGTCATGTTCTTCCCAGAAATTTTAATATACTTGAAATTACTGCATCTAATCCCACTGGACTGCTTTTATGCCTGGAAGAAATGAGGAGGTCACGTACAGCGTGTGTTTTATTTAAAAAAAATTTTAAAACCAACCCAAATCAGAGTTGTTCAAAAACCCAGACCTATAAAAGGAGACTTTCTTTTTCAGTAGACCAGGGAAGTGACGGTATAATTCCTTGCTGGGGTGCCTCAGCTCCCACCGGAAGAAATTGCCCGTAAGGTTATTTCATTCCTTCGCTCGTTCAGTTTCTGGCATTTCTCTTGTGGATTTCATGATGCAGTGTCCCTCAGGCAAAGTAATACCTTTTAGTCACCACCACCAAAGTGGCCTGTGTCTGATTTGGACACTCAGAGCTCAAAGGCTCCGTAGAGTGTTTCCATGTCACTGAGCAAGCTGTTCATCTCTTCACAGAAGCTTGTCATCGAGAAACAATCCAGCTGGATTATCAGTTTTAAAACTGAACAGTCTCCTCCCTCTTTGCTCTGGGCTAGTGAGACATTCATAAAACACTGAGTTTTCTAAGTACTCTGAGAAAGCTGGAGGAGCTTTAATACATTGGTCACATATGTCTTGAGTTGCATTTTGCCTACGAACAAACACACACACAGATGTCATATATTTGTGTGTAAAATGGCACCTTTCTTAGAAATGACATCAATCTGAGACATCAGGTGTGTGCAGACCTGCACTTTAATGATCTAATAGTCAGAAACACACTGAATAGAAATATTTTCCCTACTTTACTTGGTGACAAGTAAAATAAGAATGTGGAATAATTCAACAACCACCAGAAGGTGTAGTGCTGCCCCAGCAGCGCTATTTTTGGGTTGACGGTAGCTGTGCATTTGCTGGTTTTCCAAGTGCCACAGCAGCTGCTGACCTATCTGTGCTCCAGTCCTGCCTAAGCCAGAAAAGCTATTTTATGCAAAATTATTCTCTAATTAAGTTCCACAGTGGTAGAGCCAACACAAGCTGTACTGATAAGGGATGCCACTTTCCAGTAGGTACCAGAAGCTCAGCATGACATTAAGCAAATGGAATAACTGGCTCTTCACAGCCCAGTGCTCACTATATCTGACCTTGCACTGCCAGTTGTTGTATGTAAGCTAACAATACCCTGGCTGTACTATTAACAGGACCCTGATAGTGACCCCAGTTACAGTAGAGTTATGACCCAGCCATATTAAAATGTGAGTTTTGATTCAAATGGTAGGCTGAGATATACAGTGATGTCTCATAACCTCAAGCTGCTCTGTCATGGTGTTATCACCTGAAGAAACCTGAGGAGCTGGAGAGAAGATAAAGAAATAAGAAGTCTGTAGATATGTACGTCCTGTTGCCTTCACTGTTACTAGCAGGTGTTATGTAATTTCCATTAGGAAAACATACTCTTTTGCTCCTGATCTTGACATTTACATGACTATTGCATGTAAATTGAAAGAACGTTTCCTAAGTTGTAAATGGAAAATGTATTAAATCTTCTGCTAAATGAAGTAAAAATTATATTAGGGAGACAGATCATCCAACTGCAGAAACTATTCACCTTGAAGTGAAAGAGGGTGAAAGACATTAATCTGGTAGCATTATAAGACTATGTTAATTATCTGGCCTGGTTACAAACCAAAATGTAATCAGATATGGTTGGTTGCTTGAGGTTGCTTTTGATATCGAAGATGGGGGAGAGGAGACGTTTTGGAAACGAGGAGTAATGAGGGGTTACTATAGAAGGGGTAGGGAAGAGCTTTATCAGACTCAGTGCCTACATGACCATTGCCTTGGCATTCTGTGCCCTGTGCTGCCAGCTGCTCTGCTGCATACATACCCATTCCCAGCTGTTTCTCTGCACCTAGGAATCGTTATTTGTAATGCAAACTAAAAACTCTTGGAGTGTTTCTCTTGGGGAAAAAAGAAGTAGTGAAACACTCACAGAAGATGTGGAAGTAGATCCAAAGATATTTATGCAAGTACAGAATATGTACTTGCGGACAAGTAATGGGTAACTTGGTGATTTGCAGTGGAAGAAGGTGTAGTGATCATAAAGCTGCCGTACAACCATCCTTGGCTGTGGCAACTTCTCACACTGCTCCAACTAAGGATAGCATCCCACTGTGCTACATTAGAAGCAGAGAAATCTCCTACAACCATTGTTTCACGTCCTCCGCCATTTGTTCAAGGATGAGATTAAGTAATATTTGTCGTGTTTCATGGGGCTGGCACACAGGGTGTTGGTTTAGTCAACCAGCATGGACATGGAGTTGGGACATTGCAATCTTCTCTTACATGTTTCACCTTGCTTGTTTACTTTTACCCATCCCTGGTGAGATACAAGGAGGGTAACAGATTTCCCAGTCCTTTCTCATCCTGTTGCCAGAGTCAGAACATGAGAAGAGATGGGGAATCCAGCTCCTTCATGGGGTTGCCCTGCTTTATACGGGAAATGGCCTGTGCTAACGCAGTCCCAACTGTACTTTAAAGACTGACTTCTTTCTTTAAAGGCTCCAAGTCACAGTGTATCCATCATAGCTTTCTTGTAGGGAAGCAGAGGTATTCATGAGCTCAGTGTTCTTGCCCAGAAAAATCCTTAGGTCTTGCTCATTCTCAAGGTTTCTCTTTTTTCCCCTTTAGAGTTGAAAGGAAGAGGGAGAAAGTGAGAGGGAATGTACCTGCAGCAGGTGCAGAGATTGAATCGAGATGCTGTCTGTCATCATTTTGTTTAGACTGCCAAATAAAATAATGATTGAAAATTAAGATTAAAATTGGATGTATTCTTTCGTATCTAATGAAAATCAGTAATCTTGGCATAACATATGGTGCTGCGTTCAACTCCTAGTGCCGTAGGAGTACTTTGCAGCTGACAGCGCATATGTCCATAGAGTATGCTTCAGAATCCCCAAATTTAGATGTTTGATTGAATCAGTAATTTTTAAGCTCAAAACGTAAGCATATTCCTCGTCTCCCAAAAAGCACCTTGAAAAGTTAAGCATTTCCTAATGCTTTGGAATTATCTCCTGTGGTCATTGGGAGCAATCCTTGCTCTCATGCTTCCACTTTGCAAAAAAAGAAAAAAAAACCCAAAAACATTGCATTTCTGTTCAGGAGAACAAAAGTTTCCAAAGAATCTCAGGTGCCATCTCAGAGGTCAGAAAAGCCTACTGCTGCAAATGCCAATATGGGTTGGAGAAAAAAGGGTGTTAATTATATGTACAATGTGATACTGTGTGTGTCTTCCCTGACTGACATGGTAAAACTTTCAGGATCTCTAAACTTTCCTTTTGCAGAGGATTTATTAAACCCATTTCCATGTTCTTTTCCATATTCACCATGCATTAACTCTTACTAATTCATCAAAGTGTGCAGAGAAAGAAGAATTTTTTCTTCTTTCCAAGAAGAAAGAATACAGAGTTCTCTCATTAAGGTCTTACTTCTCTTGGATCTCTTCAGGGTAAAATGTCAGATATATTTTTCTTGTGGCATTAGATTTTGTTTGTGTATCATTACCAGTAGCACTTGTAACAAAATTTTGATAAATTTATATTCTGGCATTTGGATTCCAAAGCAGAAGACCATGTGTACATCAATTAAAACTTATTAAAAAAAAAAAAAAAAGAAGTGATTTAATGAACACAGAAGTAACACCTCCTTAGTCTGAATCAGAAGCCGGGAATAGCATGCCTTTGCAAATTCATGTGCATTAGCCCACTCTTCTTGAAGGCAAAATCTAATGAGTAATGGAGAAAAGAACTGTTCAGCATGAAGTCAAGCTTAGGGACGAGGTTTAATGACTTCTAAGGTAAGTTAGATATGGTGAAATATTTGAAGAAATATTTGGCTGCAAACATCTGCATCTTGAAACAGCCTGTATCAAGATACCTGAGTGCAAACTTGAATGTATTTCGAAGGTACAACCTAGGTGCGCTTTCCAACTTACGCATTTTGATACTTAAAAATGGAGGTTTTCTCTTTGAATATGCAATAAGACTGCAGGAGGTTGGGATTCATTTGCTGTATTCATTTGCCTACACCCATCCTTTGCAGAGCTGTGGCACACAGGTTGTGTGCAATTGTGTACTGGCATGTGAGATGACCCCTTTTCAATCTGTTTTATCCCTACTGAGGGCTTTTTTGCTCCCTTCACTCCAGCCTGTATATTTAACTCCCTTTACTTCCAGTGTCTCACTGTTAACCATTTTCATTGTTCCCACATGTACCTAGCTTAAAATCCTCCGCACCGGATCTGCAAGCCTTTCAGCAATGGTACTTTTACTGAATTTTGTCAATTGGATCCTATCACAACTCTTCTTCCTCAAAGAGAGATCCTGGGTGGTGACGGCCAAAGCACAGCTTGCAACTCTGGCTGCAGAGCTGATTGTTACTTCTCAATGTGCATCCACACCTATCCAGGCTTTTTCCATCACCTGTAGGACCACTGTGGTCATCCCCTGGGCTCTCGTGTTTTCTGCCTTTGCTCTCAAAGCTCTGTAGTCATTCTTGTTCTAGTTATTCCCACTAGTTGCACATCAAAAAAAGAGATAAAAACATATTTTGGAAACTGTGTTTGCTTGATATTTCACAACTTCAAAATATCTGTTCTTTTCTTAAAAGACCAAACAGACTATACGAATAGTTCTAATTATTTCAAGTAAATAACTTGAAGGATGTTATTGTATAAAATGTGGAGAATTGATTATTGCCTTGAATAACCCAGACTTTCTGGAAATGAAAAAATTGCTTTCCAGCGGAGTTGTCTCTACATATATTAACTTTTTTTGAGAAAAAAATTATATATGTAAAACTGTATGAATCGCTACAAGTCAGAGAAGATTTTGGGAAACGGGGTTGAATCTGGAAAGAAACATGTAAAACACTGTCTTGAAAACAGGAGCCAGAACACTTTGATGGTATTCATGAACTCATTCATTCATTTTTCATGAGGAATGACAGAAGTGATGTTTTCTCAGCAGGAATGTTTGCAGAACTCCACTTCACTAGCAATTCTTCAGTAGTCTTTCCAATACAATAACAATTTATAATATAAATAAATCCTTAGATTTGCCATTCTGATTTCATAAAAAGTTTCAGCAAGGGAGCAGAGAAAGACCACAAAAAACCAAATCACATAGGTAAGCAGCTTTTGGACTATTTATGTGATGAAATTTGTTTGCTCAGGATATTGGATAAACTTAAGTAAATTAGGATAAATCAGTGTAAAGCGAAAAAGTAGCCAGATACTTCTTGGCAATAGCTCCATGCTTTATTTCATGATGGGTTTATTTTTGGAACTTCATATTTTCCTCTTCTGTTCCCTTACTTCCGAGAGTTAATGTTTTCGCTACCTGTGACAAAAATTACTTACTCTTTGTAGTGTGATGTTCTGAGAGAGCTGGCTGCTGTAATCTCTCTTCCTTTCAGCACTCATCTGCTCATCTTGGATTCTCATCCTGATACACTATATCAGGGTCTTAGTACAGTCCATCAACATATGTTGTATCATGAAGAAACAGTTTATATGCCTGATGCAATCTACAGCAAAGGTGATTAAATTCTAAATAAAGCTCAGATGATGTTTAATAGCCAAGGTTTTTTCACCTTTTCCATGGCATTTTCTTGCCGGCTTTTAGGAATGTGTGTATGTGCTGCCCTCTAGCAGGGCATCCTATCACACAGCTGCTGTTTCTGTCACTCAGAATTTCTAAAATACCTGTCCCCACTGTCCCTTTAGAAATACTGGCAGTCTCCACCTCTTCATTAGCATGGTGTTCTTTGATGGATGTTGCATATAGATAAGTAGTTGTGAGGAAATTTCCATGCACTTCTTTTCCATGGGTTGGGCAGTTTTCTCTGGATGTCATGACAATTATTTGTGCTGCCTTTTCTGAAGAGCTCAAGAGCTGCCCCAAGGGCTGTCCTTGTAGTGGAAGCTTGAGCTCTTTAAAAAAAAAAACCAAATCAACCACCTTTGGACACCAACATATCTCTGCTGGGACCAGTCCTTTACTACCTTGAGGTCTGCTACAAGCGTGGAAGGAATCATCTATAACATGAAAATTATCAAAGGGTAAATGATCACTTGACCCAAACACCAGAACAGAAACAGCAGCCTGTTTCTTCTCAGGGACTGAAGCATTCTCTGCATGTCTTAAATAATACTGGAGAAGTGAAACATCATGTCAATGACATTAAAAGTGCCAGACAAATGACGCAATTGTCTCTATCAAGATTTAAGGACGATGTAATACAACTTTTATTAGGGAAAGGTTGGAGGCTCAAACGCTGTCATTTTTTTCATATGGGAAGTTTTAATTTCATGCCAAATTTTAATTTATTTCTCCCTGGCATTTGAAAAAATGCTGTCTAATTACATCTAATTTTGATAGGGTACATCTTTGAAAATGAACCTTCACTTATGAAAACTTATAATTTATGCCATTTATAATTACACAGATTGAAAACTTTGTTTAAAGTTGCATAAGGAGGAACCAATCACTAACTTTTTTTTCCTTTTTCTGAATTTGTATTAGATTTATAAGAGAACTTTCAAGTGAAAGTGAAAAAAATCAGCCTCAAGTTGTTAGCAGTAGTACCCTCCCCCTCTCCTTAATATTCTTTTCAAGTTTTCATATAGATATGAAAGTAAATATTTCTATTGATGCCTTAAACCCCTAAGGTTTTTTTCATTTTTCTAATTTTATAAGCCTTATAAGTTTTATAAGTAATAGAAGTAGATTTTGGAAACCCTTTCTCCCTCCTCCCCGTAGTATCCCTTAGTTTATACATTCTTTAATCCTTTCACCCCATTCCATACTCCCTATATCAACCCTATTCCCATATTCAGCAGATGATGTTTAGTCTCTTAGTCAAGGCAAACCTGTCTTATTTGGAGAACGCTTATATCTTGGCCTAAACCGCAGGACAGAGTCAAAGAACTGGGTCACCCTGCTCTCTGTATGCTGAAGATGAAGAAGATGATGAAGAGAGGGTCCCAAAAAGCACCCCAGACCCAATTCCAAGAGGCGGGCCAGGGGGTGGACCAGGCCAAAAGTTATAGGGTGGACACACTTAGGGTTGGCCAAATATTGTTATAAATGTAACATCCCGGGCACAGCCCGGCGCGCGCGTCGTAACATCTATTGCCTTGGCATAATTAAACCCTTTCTTATCTCACCCCAGCTTACAGCTCCTAGATTTTTTTCGTAGCACCAGCTCAGCAGGCATCACTATCCTGAGTTTTTTTGGTTGGTTGGTTTGGTTTTTGTAGAATGAGACAATCATCTATTTTCTTTGTTTAGTGTAACACCATGCAGATGGTACAGATGTCTTGAAGAAAAAGAGGAAGAGGCGAGGATTATTCAGCCAAGATGAGCCAAGTGACAGGTCACTCAGGTTTGTAGACAGGTGTAGGAGGACAGAATAAACCCCTTTTTTCTCTTAACTGCATCTGCTCAGAGAGCGACTATCATCAGGTGCAGGGTACATAGCTAACACTGCAAGCCATCAAGTGAGTAGAGGATCCTCATGCTCCCCTCCTAGTACTATTTCTCTTTAGGGTTCCCCAGCTGGGCCTGTTGCTGTGGGTTTGGGCTTATCCCCGTATGATATTTAGGGAAGGGGAAGAGAGAGAGAGCACTTTAGTCTCTGCAGTTGCTGTTCTCGCATTTCTCTGCCTCTACAGAGACATAATGGCACACTAAGCCTTCAGAGGTACTGTAAAGCATAAGTGCAGTCTTTTGACAGACTATTTCTATTGCTGACAGTTATCTTCATTTATTCCTATTACTGTGTCAGTTACTTGGGAGTTTCTTTCCTTGTCTTAAAGTTTGGGGAATTTTTTCTTCTTTTTTTTTTTTCTTCCCTCTGATCTGACTTTATGTATGGAAAGGGAGGGTAAGGAAGCTGTTTACCAGGCAGGGCTTTTAGGATTTGCTATTGGGGGCCCTAACCAGGAGGGACAGTGTATTCCTGATGTCATTACCCTGCATGCACTTAGCAAGACTGGGGGGGAAGCAAATGAGATAAGTGCTAACTCCTCATAAAACAAGCAAAACAAAATGAGAGTGCTGAATGCTGTGAAAGCATTGTGTTTGAGTAAGCCTTGTTTGTTAGGAGAGACGCTTAAAGGTGTATTTAGAGTGAGCTTTTAGGTAAATCACTCTGTGGCAGGACTTGGTAATGTTTTTCCAAGTGTCCTTAAACATACTTAGGAAAACATTTTTTAATAATAGTATTGCTAAAATGAGTGTCTCCTGCATCAGCAAGAGTTGACAGATTCATCTTTGAACCTTCTTTCTCTTCTTCATCCTGAGTATCTTGCCACTACTTTGGAGCATAGGGCGGGAGGACAACTGGCTCAACTCCTGAAGCAGTTTGCAAATTTCAAGTCCCACAGTAACCTTGCATAGAGATTTAATTCAGAGTGAAATGGAAAGCATTTAGTCTTGGTCTACAAACAGTTACAACAACATGCTTCCAGATAAACTTTGAGGCCTTTAGTATGAAAGGCAAAAAGTTTTAGACTTCAACAATGTATAGGGGAAAGTTCACAAAGATAAAAGAGTAAAAATATGTATTAGTAAAGCCATTTAGTACTGCGTGGGTATTGGAGCTCCTCTAATACCTTTGTAAATGGATGTTTCATACCTAATTCAGACCTAATACCTGAATCCTGGTGCATTGTATAGCTGAGTGGACAAGAATATTATTCCCACAGAGCTACTAACTGGCCTGGAGGCAGCCTAGGCAAAGCTATGGGAGGTGTGGGGGAAAGGGTTAGGGCCTCATAGTTAAAGGGTTGTATCTCCTGTCATAGTCTACATAGTCTCCTCTGCTGCAACTGTAAAAAACAGCAATACCCATGGGAACAATAAGAATGTGCATTAAATGGTAATTGGAATAATAATGTGAATAATTTGACACAATAATTTGATTAAAGTAGCAACTGAATTCAGTGTAGATCTTTTTAGATCCAGCAGTTTGTACCCAAGTCTAAATTTTAATGGGCAACTGTACTTAAACCCTAATATGATAAATGTTGCATAGTTCTTCCACTAATGTTAGAAAAACTTAAATGTCCTTATCATGAAAACCGTTCTTGAACAATTCAAGGAACTGTCATTTTCTGGATAGCAGTGGTGCTATTGCTGTTGATTGAGATGCGTGATTGTCAGTCACATAATAGCATTTTTGTGTGCTATTGCTGTTGTTGTGCAGAGACCTGACTGAGCTAAAGCTGAGATCAGCGGTCCAAGTTAAAATAACCAATTCTATGAATTTGGCATGAAGTGTTTTCCTGAAACACAATGCATAATTTAACTTACTTTAAGATTTTAGTATGTCTGCATACCTTTTCCAAGATCATATTGTGATTTGACCACAATCCCTATGAGTAGGGCAAAGGGAGGTGATTTTTACACTACAGTTTATTTCAGTGCTACTGCCTGAGATGATGCACAGCAAGAAGCAAATTGTCTTGCACTCAAGGTCATGTGTCAGAAGGATCCTTATGTGTGCTGCAGTGCAAGAGGAGATGTAGTTCCTCTGTCTCTGAAAATGCACCTTCTGGCAGGAAGACCCGTCAGTGGTGGTGCTCTTGTTTCTTTTGCTGGAGGGGACCCCTAATGCCACATATAGTCAGAGTGGGAGAGAACTGTGAAGGTGCAGCATGTATGTGTGGGATACAGCCAAACAAGGGCCATGCAGAGGAACTGTCACGCTCTGAGCATAGAGCGTGACATATTTTATGCTTGAAAAAGTTTGCGTCCCCTATTCTGTCTGGCATGTTAAATAAGGGAGAAAGAAAACAGTCTTCTGAACTTGTCCCCGTGCTCCTGCCCAGGTAGCCAGTAAGGTGTGATGGCCTCCTGATTCTCCAGTCAAAATAAGAACAAGGCATCATTTAGGTCTGTAATTTTGCATTGCAGCAATCAAATTAATACTTGGCTAAAAAGGAATAATTTTTATATTAGTAGTTTTTTATCTTTCCTAGGAATCTCCTACGAATGTCTTCTAGTTCAGCCTAGTAATGTCACTTGCCTGTGGTCTTCAGGTAGGCAGGTTTAGAAGGTAGAATTTGATATCCAAGAGCTGCTTTTCTTGATTTTTCTCCTTGTCAATGAATAGCATTATTTTTCTTTATAGGGGAAGAAACAATAGGAATTAACATATTTTAGTTTGAGGAAGATTCTGTGGTTTTTTCTGATATTTGGGGTCTTTCAGCATTTTTGTGAGCAGCTATTGCTTGGGGTTCATTCTCAACCTGCCCAAGTGGGCTGTAATGAATGCTATATTTAAATAAGAGAAGCTTTTCTCTCTAAATACGCCTTCTTTGGGAACATGTACTTTATGTTCAATTTTAGTTTGCTAGTTTGGTTGTTTTTTTTGCCAGTATGGATAACCAAAACATTGCTAAACTTAGTGTGCAGTGGTGGAAAGTTGCTCTGTAAGTCACCCACAGGGGAAGGACTGGCTTGAAATAGGGTTAGGGTAGTGTTATGTGTGTGCAAAACTTGAGTCCTCTGCATGTCCGCTTCTGAAAGCCTGTTGTTACTCAATGAAAATAGCTTTTTTTGTTTGTTTTTAATGAGTAATAAACTTCCTTGTGCTTTCATTCCACCCCCCACAACTCTCCATCTCATAATTATCCTTAAATGTGAAAAATCTGAGCAGATTTTAAGCTTGTTTTCTAGCATTGAGTTACAGATGGTTTTGTATTAATACAACACCATTGCAAAAGCCCACGCTATCGTGCTCTTACAGCGGGTGTGGCCTGGGGCCAGAGGCTTTGCAGGCAAGAGCAAAGGGCTTGTTCTGTAGTTCAAAATATTTGCCATTAATATTTGCCATTAAACAACTGTTACAATTTTGAGCAAATAAACTTGAAATACTGTATCAGCTTCTCTTTTACATTGTTATTTGCTGCTACTTGATACTCCATAAAGGAAACTGAAGTGCAGGAGTTATATACCAAGAAGCTTACTGTTGATAACTGCATCCATGTTTCTTTGCACTGAGACCTGAATGTGTTGACCCATGTTTCAGACAGCTGTTGATGCTCTGCCTGGTTGCTCTTCTGCAGAAATGAGATCTATATACAACTGAAATCTGACTGGAGTAGAGGGGACCTCCAGTTCTATGAGACTGTATAATCTGACTGGAAGCAAGCAGACTGTGTTTAGATTTTGTGATAAGCTGCAGATGCTCTGATAATATCAGAAATTGAATCAGATGCATTTTCCAGAGTGTTACTAATTCAAACATGCACATGTATTTTATTAAATCAGGAGAAAGCATGGCAAATTTAACTCCAAAAAGCGAAAGAAAAAAAAAAGCTGCCTGATTCTTAGATACCATTGTAAAAAGATGCCCTAGAAATTAGATACTGAATTTAATGTAATATGGTAGTTCGTAATATAATTACATAAGAATTGCTAGGGTTTGTTTTGTAAATGGAACTATTGGGGAACTTTAAAAAAAAAAGAAAAGTATTCGTCAGCATAAGATATAAAAGCAATTTCCTTTAAACTTGAAAAACAAGAAATCGCAGCACTGTGCATTCAGTCCACATAATAAATCACATCATATTGAATGCTTCAGATTTGAGAGGTGACATTGAGCACTGGAGACTTTCCAGGAATCAGCAGTAGCTAAATGGCGCAAATGGGCAAGATATCAGTCTTTTGTTTCTTGTCCAGTTTAAGGGTAGCCCCTTGGAAATAAAAAACAGGATTTCCCTGACCTGTGTTCAATCCAGTATTCATCTAAATACAAAGAAAACAGGGATATTTTTTTTAGTTAAACACCCCAAAAAGGAAAGAAAAATAGTCTCTGGCAACTGTATTGCTCAAATTCTGCCAGTTTTAGTTGTAGAAGGCCTGTTTTGAAGCCGTACAAATGTGAGGAAAAGCAACGAGCTCAGGGGATATGAGGGCATTGAGCCTGTGGTCTTTGAAGCACAAGGCTCTTACTGTTGTATTTCACCTTCTAACTGGTGCCACCTGTCCAGTTTGAATTTTGCACCTTTTATAAATTGATCAGTGTTTCCTGTTCCTTTCTCCAGTGCATGACTATGGTCCATGTAAAGCAGATGACTGCTTCTTCTTGGAGACTCACAGGAACAAGCTCTTACAATCACAGGAGAGGGTCTCAGAATACTCTGCCAGCCTCAGGTGGGAGGTGTACAAAGCAAGCCACACTTGATGGTATTTTCATGTTTCCTTCAAAGCATAACCTCTTTTTGCTGGAGTGCTCTTTAAGTCACACAAAAGGGACAATATTTAAACCTGTTTAAAGGTTCCTGCATGAATGTATCATCTCATTTTAGAACAGACTGTGTCCTGTAAGTAGCAAGCATGGGCTAATCTGAAATATGTATATCTGAATTCAGCTGGGTATCCTTGCAGGATTTAGAACTAGTTTAATTCTACTGATATAAAATTGTACCATTTAATTCTTCCAATGTAATGTCTATACAGGTGTAAAATCACACCCATAATTAGGCTGTAAATCAGGTGTGCCAATGCTGGTGTAGATAACGAAGGCAGTTTTGAAACATATCTCCTTCTGGTATCCATTCATCATGAGTTGGCTGGTGTCATGTGGGAGCATTGGAAAGTCCAGAGTGGAGGTTATTGAGAAGGCAGAGCCAGGCTCTGTGTGAAGGAGCACAGAGCCAGAATAACTGACAATGGTCTTGGACTGAAGCAAGGAAGGGCCCCATTTACCAAAGGGAAGAAAAAATAGTGATAAAAATCTGTCACCATGACTACAGTAAGGCCTGAAGCAGGCTGTCCAGAAAAGCTGTGCAGCCTCCATCACTGGTGTCTTTCAAGACCAATTGTACAAAGGTCTGAGCACTCTGGTCTGTCTTCCCGAGTCCTGGGCTCATCTCAGATTAAACTAAACCGGAGAGTGTAGTCTAGGAGTAACTGACATGCACTACCCATTGGGGGCTGTTCCTACTGGGGTCTTCAGAGGAGATCTGGAAGAGGCTAGAGGAGCATGGATGGAGTACAGGAGCATAGAAAGTATTTCTGGGTATGGAGAGCAGAACAGGAGAGAGTGCTCCCTTGTTTGTGAAAGGCAGACGTTGAGATCACTTCTCAATGTACACTTCATGCCTGTGACACTACTTGATTGCCAGGGTACACCGCTTTGCTAAACTGAACATTCATTTTCAAACACAGATTAATAAAGCTCATAAAATTGTTCCCTCATCACCTGCCTTCCCATGCCCATGTAATTATGTTGGGCACCTGTCTCCAAAATTAGAAAAGTCATCATCTTATATGATCTATCTTACTTGGAAACACTTGGGTATGCCGATTGCTTTCTCAGAAAGCAATTCCTCACAACACAAGCACATTTACTCACAATTTAGCTGACCTTTCGCTTCTGAGCCCCAATAGTAGTGTAATTTCTGTTTGTTTTCAGGAGCACATGCTGCAGCTGTCAGACTCCAGTGCCGGCTTTAGTCTGAATGGTTACAGGAAGAGCTGGTATGCACATTTCTGTGGTACAGACTTGTGTGGTGCTTGTTTCAGTGTTTCTGCATTGGTATCTTTTGTAGTCACATTAAGAAGATTCAGAGTACAGAGCATCTCTACACACCATGCTGACTCTGGCATCTGAGTGACATTTAGCACAAGTCACGGAAAAACTTCCAGTTATTATACTGAATGAGGTATCTCATCTGGTATTATCAAGCTTGTTCCCAGAATCATAGATACCTGAATTTCCAGTGGTGTGCTTCTTCCATTTTACTGACCAACAGTGTTCTTTGGTGGGGTTTTCCCCATAGTGTTTCCACACTTCTGTATTTTCTGAAGCAAATAAGTATTGAAATCTAAATAAAATAATTACTGCTGTTTGTGGAGGACCAGAATTAGATTTTACAACTGCATTACAAATATTTTGAGAGGAATGTGGTGGGATCTCTATTTTTCTCAGAATGGCTGCCCTATATACAAGGTTTCTAGTCCAAGACACAGTTAACAAAATCTAGCTTTTAAGGTTCCCAAATTAAATTTAACAGGTACACATTATTACTTCTATGAAATGCTTTCAAATTGCCCTGATTACAAAATACTTCTTGTAATCAGATCAAGTTGAACAGGAAATCCCAAGTAAGTGCAGTATCTTGAGAGTAATTGCTGTACAAATCCTTTAAATAAATTGTGAGCAATTTCTTATGCAGTGGCTTTAGATAATGTTATTAGGATGCTTAATTGACTTTTCTCTGTGTCAGGTTTAGCCATAATGGTGAAATTTGAAGAGAAGTAAACGTATGAAATTGAGGTGGAGAACTTCATTTACATTGAGGCATGAGTGACATTTTTCTTTTGCGGATCTGTAAGCATTGATTAAAAATGAAAAAGAAAAAGCTTCGGGGAAAAAAAACTGGAAGCAAAAAGTTGAGGAATGTTTGGAAATATGTGTTTGGATATGTGGAGAAAAATATTCAGGGAATGGGGAGCATGTGCAAGAGGAGAGGATTATCTGTAGATATGGAATTTATTTTTTTTTCACCTGTGTGGAGAAACTCGAGTGGCAAAACCAGACCCAAGATATGGAGATGAGCCTTCAAGCTGGTCCTGAGTGAGCAATAATAAATTCATAGACTGTGGTCTCTGTCCTGGTGGGAAGTGGATACCATTATATGGTGAGGAGATTCTATTTTTGAAATTATTTTTCTTTTCCTCTGATAAAGCCTTTAAAAATTTTGACTTTGTGTGGCGTAAGGAAATTTCTCAGGTAGCTTCCACCCTACCTCCAAGCATTTGTAGAACACAGACTTGTTTCCTGCCAGGTTTTACCAAAGTGGCTTGAAGGTTTCTGTTGAGTTGGCTTTGGTTTGGAGGGGTAGAAGGACGGGGGAGATTGTGGGTTTTTTACTACACTCTAAGTTGAGTTCACTGTGAAAATGCTTGATTGATAGGAAAGTCAACTCTTTTGGTTTGTGTTTAAGAGTTCTTGTAGCACATCTTTGACATTGTCAGCATCTGGAGACAATGTTGCACACAAAGACAATGATGTAATGTCATTCTGCTTTCGTTTGTCAAATTGATTTAGTTGTTGAATTTATATCTAATTCACCACTTCAATGTTTAGTTATACAGACAAATTTGTATCAGTTATATATTTTGTTAACAAACTAGATTGCTTTGTTATAATACAGGAGTATTTGTCCAAAGATAAGGACAAAGACACAAGCCAGTGCACATTGTTACAGCTGTGCAAAGACGATGTACTTCTATGAAGTGAAAGTGAAATCAGTAATGTCATTCTGTAGTTTTTTAATGTCAGCATTAGCGTGTGTTCAAAGACTATCTTAATTTAAAACACTATGATATCCACATAAAAGGGAGCCCCTTTGGTTCAACTATTGATGTTCAGGGAGACAAAAGCTGTAGAATTTTGCAACCTTTTAACTGAATCAAGTCAGTTTAAAATAAACTTCAAATTACATGTTTTATTTCAATATCATTGCAATGTGAATCTTTCACATAATATTAATAAGTATTGCAACTTGTTCTACAAGATAGCACAGTAGTTATTTACATAATGCAGTAAGATGAAAAGATAAAACCAAGGGGCTTCTCTTATGTTTGCTGTTCTGTTTTAAATTATTTCCACTTTATAAAAAAAAGCAAAATATATGCTGGGAATTGCTGTAAGTAAGTGGGAAAAACCCTCTTTTAATATGCTACCCCTTCTCCCCTTGCTTCTCCCCCATTAAGACTATTGTTGATAAACTATTTGGAATATGCAGGAGTATTGCTGAGGAGCTGCAGCAGATACAGATTTAATAATTAATGCACAGGAATTATTTATTTCCCTAATATGTTGTAAAGCTTCATCATTTCAGCAATGATAAACAGTCTTGGTGCTGCTGGAGCTTTGAAAACACAAAGGAACATGAAAATAGTCTCTGAGATTTGTTTATCATTTGAATATGTGGATTTAATATTTTTAAATGAAATACTAAAGCTTTTTCTATATATTCATTACCTATACATTGTTTTTTAGTGGTCATTTGCTAGATTTCAGGAGGGATCTTACAGAAATAGTGATCAAAGTAAAATTTTGCCTTCTCAGGAACTAGTTCCTTTCATTTAAAAAGAATCTGTTGGAAAATACTGTCCCTGATTTGGCATGCATTATTGTCTAGCTCATTATATATATATATATATATATATATGTATGTGTGTATTATTTCAAATGTCTATTAAATATTTATTTTTCACAATTAGGCAGTTATTCCAATGTTCATGTTCTGCTTTTGGTTTTTTCCTTCTGCAATGTAGTGTTTTTACTTGTCTTCATTTTGTTTTATTGATATGGGGCTGCTTCATAAATTTCTCAGACTTATTTCTAATTCTAATCTCATTCTCTAAACTGCTTGCAGCTCCTTCAATCCAAAGCAATCTACAAATTTCAGATGCCTTCTCCAATTCTGATATTAGAGTAGCTGCTGAAAATATTGAATGCACCCAAGCCCAGGAAACACTTCTCCCCAAGGAACCTACTTAAAACATGTTATTGGTTTATGCTGCATGATTAGTAGATACTTATTTAGATGATGCTCTCAACAAATCGATCAATCCAATAGTGATTTAAGGGAACAATGTCAAAAGGCTTAATGAAACGCAACACTTGATGTCACCTCTTCTGTTCCCATTCTTCTTTTATTCTGCCCTTCCCTCCAACTCATGAGGTCAAGAAGGAAATTAAATTGATTAGACTTAACCTTATTCTTGACAAATCTGTGACATTTGGGTGTTGGGATTAAGGAAGGTGGTATACAGCTGTTTATTTAACTATTTAATATCATTCCAAACAATCAAGTTGACTTGCCTGGAACTGTGTTTCTTCCCCATGTTTTTGAAGACTAAACACTATTTGTTTTTTACCCAGAAATGACCTTGCTGGTTTTTTCACGTTTTTTTCCAGCTTGTTCCTAAATAATATGGGGTAAATATTATCATCCTGTTGACGTGAATAAAACTAACTTAACTAAATATTTCTTGACCTTTTCTTTCTGTATTTTGACCTGTATTCCTCCTTCATTGTTAAAGGTAATTTAAGTACTTAGTTATAACTAACTGTTTTATGATTAGGAGGCTTTAAATACTTTAGGCTGTCCTTGCCCTTTGATTAATAGACCTGTTAATTAACTGAGATGATAGTCTTCCTCTTGTTCCTGGTGTACTTAGAGAATCTTCCCTAGCTGTAAGCTATTTTATCTCTTTACCTTTCTGACTGTTTTTTTCCTTTATATGAATGGCAAGCTATGTGGTGTTTACTTCATGTTTTCTATTACTTACTTCTGGTTTTTAAGTCTTTAAAGTGTCTCGTTGCTCCTTATTAGCGTAGTTGTTAGTTTGCTACAACTTTTTAAAAAATGTATTTGTCCTTATTTTGTAATTATTTTCTTGCTGATAAATATTGGAGCACCTGCTCAGGCTTTTTTTTAGGATGCTACCTGTTTTCTAGCTTTACAGACTTTACAGATTTTCCTCCTGGACAATGCATTAAAGGTAGGATGGGGTGGTGAACAACTATGAAAAAGACATGGACATACTGGAGAGAGTCCAGTGAAGGGCCTTGCAAATGATTAAAGGACTAGAGCACCCATCCAGTGAGGAAAGGCTGGGAAAGCTCTCTCAGAACCTGCAAGAGAGGGCTTGGGGGGGGTCTAATCAATGTATATAAATACCTGAGTGGAAGGCATAAAGGAGATGGAGCCTGGCTGTTTTCGGTGGTGCCCAGTGACAGGACCAAAGGCAGTAGCACAAACTGAAATACAGGAGGTTTCCTCTGAACATCAGGAAACACTTTTTCTCTGTGCAGGTGACCAGAAGGGTTGTGGAGCCTCCATCCTTGCAGATATTCAAAACACTGCTGGACATGGTCCTAGGCAACCAGCTCTAGGTGACCCTATTTGAGCAGGGGTGTTAGACCAGATGGCCTCCAGAGGTCTTTTATAACCTCAAACCTTCTGCAATTCAGTGATGGCTTGATACCTTAAGATTGTGGCACATTCTTATTCTCTTAAGGCTGCAACTGTCACTCACTTCTGAATACTTCTGAAGGACTATGGTTTAGTATAATCCTCCATACGTGATTAAACTACAGCAATTTTGGAGATAAACAGGCATTTTTGGGGTAGAGATAATCTGATGGGGAGCACTGATACTGCCATTGGAATGATTGTGTCTGGGTTTTCTTTCTTTAGCGAATTTTGTTGTAGGACTTAAGGTGTTTTTTGGTTTTGGTTTTTGGAGGGTTTTGTGTGTTGTTTTTTAATTCTTTTAATATATTTTGAAAAATACCTGCATGGTTTGAGTCTAAACTCAGCAGACCTGGTCAGACTTTCTTCAGGAATACAGACTTAAAAGGACACTTTTGGTCATCAAATCCAACCACTATCATAGACATCACATCTAAGATCTCTCCTCATAAGCAGTCATCTTCCCTCTATATCTCTTCAGTTGGAGAGAGAGGTGGCAGGCAACTGTTTCATTGACAACTATTAGCAACAAAAACAGTGTTCCTGGCTTACTCTGACTTCAGTTATTTATAGAAGCCTGAAATTAGTCATTTGGAGTGGCATTAAATGCGACTGTCATTAGCGAGAATTTTTGTGTAGAGCTGTTCCAAGACCTATTTTTTCTCCTCTTTTGCTTGCTGTATGTGGCATACCAATTATAATGACATTTTTTGCTGATATCACTTCTAAGTGTAGTGTGTTGTCAAGTAAGTGTCCATCTCTCATCTCAGGAATCCTAGAATTCATTTGGTTTATCTTTTTTGGTCCATCCAATTGAGAGTCAATCAAAGCAACTTCATTCTAAATCCCAGAAAGCTCTTATGTGTCAGGACTTAAAGCTAGCATTGCTCAGGGAACAGGTATTTTCTGTTTTCTGATGAGCAGGCAACAAGTTCACTTGGAAGGCTGACATTAGGCCAGTAGTTTCCTCCTTTGTAATTCCATTTCAGTTGAACTGATTTTAAGGCTGATGATACACTCTGGACATGGGGTTTTGTAGTAGCTTACGTGATTTGTTGTGGTTTTCAAAGCACCACTCTAACAGACAAGATTTTATAGTGCTGTTCATGTGTTTGTAGAAATGAAGCTCATGACTTCAAACAACTTGTATTTAATTCTCTCTTTAAACCTATGAATGTTCTCTCTTAGGCAATCCATGATGTTCTTGAAAATGCAGGCCATCATGATGAGGGAAGCTATGCCCTGTGGCATTCCAAGAATCCCCATGGTGTATTTACCATTGTGTTAAGCTTGTTTTGGATGAAGCAGTGGATTGCTGGTTTGGCAATGACCGGAAGGATATATATGCTCACATGCCATCTACCTTTTCGTGATTACACTGTGGTGCCTTGGGTCACCCAGTGAGAAGGTTTTTGTTATGGCCACAGTACATCTGTGCTCTTCTCCAAACTTTAAGATTCTCTTTGTTGTGAATACCAAAGCCCACACTTGCTGCCTTTTTTTCGTTCGATCATCAGTTGTTGTCCTTCTGTATCCAGACCTTAAGAGGTTTATTTGTTTATTTATGTCGTTCAAGGTGTAAAGGAGTTGTAAGGAGAGAATGAGAAATATCTCCTTAACGTGATATTAAGGTAACCTGTCATAAAACACAAGTTTAGGAAATGCAAATTATTCCTATTATAAAGTTGTTTTGACAACATTGAACATGAAATATGACCACTTTGTTTAATGTAATAGAAATGACTTAACTTTTCTTAATGAATTTTTAGCTTTCCTCATTTCATATGTAAAATCATTCAATACCTAGGGCAGAACATCCCTTGTACTGCAAAAAAGGTTGAAATGTTCCAACTGTGTGTATGCAAACTTAATTCGGTAAATTATTTATTAAATAAAGAAAATAACACATCTGCTGAAGGGAGGGAGAACCTGCATATGTCAAGCATTCCAGTGAATATACCCCTTAATAGACTTGGAAGACTACCTCTGTTATAGAGAAGAAAACTGAGGAAAGAGTATTATTACTGCTCAACAGTAGCATAGTAGAAAGATTTTAAGATGGGTGGAGAAAGAGAGATAGTACAGGCTTGCACAGATTTTGCTCAATAACTTGAACAGTGCAAGTGTTTTTGTGCTCAATAATGTTTTTGTGCTGCTGTATTTTTTTGCCCAAGATGTGCAAACATCTGTAACTACGGTTGGAGAACCACAACACAGGCCCCATCTTGCCAGCTTCCCAGGGTGGGCAGTTCTCACTTTTGCCCTGAAGCAGCAACTAGTTTCTTCTCTTTCCTCTTTTCTGTTGATGTTGCTGCTGAAGGGCCTTTTTGCAATCTGACACGGAGAGCAGGCAGACCCTGCTGGGTCCGTAGAGAGGGATGGGCATCTCATCTGCTGCATGGACAAGATCCAGGTTTCAGCAAGAGAGAGGTGAGGTATAAACTCCTTGCCTAGCATCAAGACAGAAGCATTTTCAGCTCAGCTACACGTGCTCCAAGGCACCTCAGAAAGGAGGAGGTGTTCAGCCATCTGAGTTGTGTTTCCTCCTTAGGCATGGTTGTCTGCTTCTGGGGCAAAGACAATGGACTGGATGGAAGCAAGCTGCCAGCCAGATCTGGCTCCAGGCCTCCCACTGGACTGCACTAATACAGACTTGTTGGCTTATTTTAGAAGTAAATTTGCACATTTGAAGTTCATGTGTTGTGTGCATGTGTGAGTGGCTTTCTTTTCCACCAAGAGATATTTGTTGAGTCGCTTCTGCAGGCGGTTCCAAGTGTGTAGAACATATTAGGCCAGATAGGCACTTTAGAGACTATATTGCAATGAAGTTTTAGGTCATCCTTCTTCCTCAGAAATAGCTTATTTTAGTTTTTAGTCTGTATTTAAAGATTTTTCTTGCTTTCAAAATTTAACTAACAAGGTCTACAGCTCTAGTTATTGCATGGGTGAACAGCCCACATCGCTTGCCACAGTAGGTGTTCTGGACCAACAGCATATCACATTAGCCTGAACTGCATGGTACTGCTTGAGGATTTATTGAAGAGTAAGCAAGCCTAAAACTTCACACTTCTCAGCCATCTATCCTGATAAGTTTACTCTCCCATTCCTTAGTAACTTTCAAACAAGTGATAGAATACTTCCAATTTTTAATCTATTTGTTAAGCTTTCTGTCAGTTGAAAACTGAGAGGAAATGTCTATTCTGGAGCAGATATTTTTGAAAGGGCTTTAACATGTATGAGTTGATGATTCAAAAACCGATTGATTGATTTAATCATAATAAATGACCTCTATAATCCTACCTTGTCTCTCCTTGAGAAATTTTTATGCAACAGACAGTCATTAGTGTTTTCTCTCACACTGTGTATTTGCCAAATGATATTGTCTCTAATCTAGAGTGGCACTAAAATAAAATCTACTCTTAAATGAGAGAATCCTGTATTGAAGCTAATAGAAGAAATCCCTACTTTAAGAAAAGGGTGGACTTCTCATCTAAATACTTCATGATAAAAATACCACTCTCTTAGCTTCAGTGGTGAGATAACTAAGGTCTAGAGAAGCAGCATGGCTTGCCAAGATGTCAGAGTGGGTTAATGGCGGGGCAAGAAGTAAAACCAAGTCTCTGACTCACAGCATGGCTATTTGATACTTTGAACCATATTGTCTTGAGTGACTTCTTGGAGACCATTGAGGAAGTATTTTGCAGAGCAAGAAATAGCTCCCATTTATGCATATTCTAAAGATCATTTCCTTAGGAGTGTTTTCTTATCCTCTCATATTCTACAGTCTCATTTGTTTTCCACTGGTTCTAATGAGCTTAATCTTTTCCTTAAATCATGTGCTTGGCTGCTTTCCTGGCCAGCTAAGGTTTCTGACAACAGATTTTTTTCCCCTTCTTTTCCTTCTTTACCCGAAAAAAAATTGGAGTAAAAGTTGCCTTATTTTTCTCGCTTAATAAAAGTGCAAACTGGGAAGACTCAAAGTTACTCTCTTAGGTCTATTAGCACAATTTGTGCAATGGAGGAGGGCTTCTTCAGGTTTGTAATAAAAGGTTTATTAAGCCTAAAGTTTGATATAGAGAACACACTGTCTTCATCAATCCAAATGGAAATATATGCATCCTCTATGGTGGAGTCTTAGCATTAAAAAAAAGCAAACAACCCTCCCCCAAACAACCCCAAGTGTAGGTTGTTTTTTACTTGGCTCCTTTACAGTGTTCAGATTCTTATCTGTGATCAATATTAGCAGAATTGACTCTCTGTTCTGTGGTTTCTCAAGTTTATGGTGAGAGTAAAAATCATGTTTCATGTGTCAAGTTTCCTGGTGTATCTATTAATATCCCGTCATTCGCATTATACAAGTAAGGAGATATTTAAAAAGTTACTTCTATGTTAGACACATCTATTTACACCCTCCTTGGCCCTGTAACAGAAAAAGCATTATCCTGTTTCTCTGTGAGGTTATTCAAATTTAGTCTGTTATGAAAACAAGTTATGACAGCCACTAAGGTTTTCATGGTGAATAAATGCTTCATATAAAGGTATGGAAAATGTGCTTCATTGCTATTTGAGTTCTTAGTATTCCTGAAGCTTTATTATCTGTGTCTTCTGCTTTTAATTTAATAAAGTTGAAAAACTTAAATGCTCTAAGAGAAACTGTCCTTGTAAACAGACAGAGTTTGTAACAGACAGCTTAATCCGGGGGGCTCAAGAACTTCCTCCTGTGTAAGGACGTCCTGCAATGTTTGGCTGTAGGAGGGTTAGCACTGTTTGCATAGCGTCCTAGATAAAGCACCGTTCTGGTTTGTGTTTGTAACAGCTGGACCGGAATGACAGGTAAAGTGTGTAAGCCCTATCATGAAAATTCCAGGCCTAGGCAAGAACAGCAAAAGTAGCTCTTTCCTTTGAAATGTGAAATACAAGTGCTCACTTGGAGTTTTACCTGTATTTCTACCCATGTGTATCACTTGTTCTAGGAAATTTCAGAAGGGATAGAAGGGAATCTTTTGTGTACTAAATTAATGCTTTCCAGTGATTTCTGTCTTGTATGAAGGAGTACCTAGACTTCTATTTTTTCAGGCACTTGAGGCAGCTTGCAAAGCTCTGACATTTGTCCAGTGACAGAGAGTTATTTAATCTATTAAATGATTAATACAGTCACAAACAGAAGAGTTTTTGCTATTCACAAAGCTTCAAAAAAGGAAATTAAACAGCCGCAGGGAAGACACCCAATTAAAACTATCTGCCAGCTGTTCCTTTTTTCTAATTTAAAAATAGCTGTATTTAAAATGTAATAAGAAGAAATTTTGAGTCTGAGCACATACAATCCAAGTGATTATTGGCCATCAGATTTTAGTGTCTTTTATAACAGCATGTGGAAACTGCTTAACAGCTCCTTAATGGGCCAATATCTTGTTCTTATTCGTGTCTACAATTGTCTCAGTGTACTGTCCATATTTTGTCATAGGTCTCTGTGCAAATGCCTTTCCCAGGTCTGAGACAGACATAAAACACTGAGACTAGGTATATTCTCAAACAAAAGAATGAGGAATCAAGGAGTTTCTCTCTTTTAATTTGCTATTTAGACCAAAACTCTTTATTGAATAAAGTAATGAACAGGAGATGATTTTGCAGTGCAAATTATGAAAAAGAGAATGTGAGTGCCAAACTTTATGGTTTTGAAGTTCATTTTCCGAACAGTAAAATGATTTGTTAAATCAGAAGTACAAAACAGGAAGAAAGTACTGTAGTGAGTTCAAGCCCAGAAACAACCAATTTTGTGGAAAACCCTGCACGGCCATGAAGAATTTGGGCTCACTTCCAGCAGGAACCCTGTAATCCAGCTGAAACACTGATGCTCAAGAGGATTTCTCTGCCACAGAGGAAGCTTGCTCTTGCTCATCCTTCCTCTCTTTTGCCAGTCGTGTCAAACTGACTCCTTGTGTGGCCTATCTGACAGGTGGAAATCACTTAGGAAGGAAGAGGTTGAATTTTTAGTACACTTTTTCTTTTCCAAACTAAAAATCAGTTACGTTTCTAAAATACAATATTAATTACTCAAAATGATCAAGAAAAATATTAACATTAGCCAGTAACAGTTAGTTGTCTCCTATTACTTCTGCTGGTCATGGAAGTGTCTCCTGTTACTCTGGAGTCAGTAGTACTTCTCTTCCCAGTGATGTTACTGGCTTGACCTGGATCTGTAATGGATCCTGATACTGCTTTTCTTAATTTTACTAATTATCATTAAGAAAATGATATTTTAAAAAAATGACTTCTTTATCCATTCAATGCCATCTTGTTGATTTATAAACACTGCTTTTATTTTCTGAATATTTCCTGTGCTTTTTTATCCCTGTTACAGTTATGATGTTGAATTTTGGTTTTGTTACTCCTATAGACTACAAACTTACATCCTAAACTTACAGTTGAAGTTCTTAAATAATACTTGAAAGAATTAGCTATATTGTATAAATCCTACCCTCTCCCCTGATGGATCCTAGCTGATATCCTGGTCATATTAGTGAGTCCCATTGCTGACTATTTGTGACACCTGACTACTCTTCCCACTAATATTTAACAGCTCTTTTCCTTTTTCAATGAGGTGTATCTTCTGCCTGCTCTGTATTGCCACATTCTCAAATAATTGAGTGTCCCTTCTCAAGGTAATAAGAGATGGACTTACCTTGGTGCTTTTTTTTTTCATTTTTACTTCTTCAGAGTCAAATCACACTGTCCCATAATACCAAACCAAAAAAATTGTTATTTGGGTTTTGACTTTACCTGAAAGTCGGTGTTTGGATTTGGTCTATAAATAGATTTGTTCAAGCAAGATGTACATAATTGTTCCATTTAGAAAAAAATGCAAATAGTATAACGAATGAAAATTTTTCTCTCGTGTAACATTTGTGTCAATGCCATAGAATCAGCATTAATGTAAATAATTAGAAATGAACTTGTCTAGTGGGTTCTCAGTGCAGAAGATTACTTTCCTTAGATTAATACTTCTGTTGGAAAGACCAAATATTCAAGTTTCTGCTTTTTTTTTTTCAAAATCGGATGTCTCTTTGTATAATAGAACTTTTGTGACAGGTATGTTTCTTAATAACATGTTTTTAGGTAACCACAATGAAACTGATACCTTTCTAAGTGCTATGTAATTTCAAGCTGTGTCATAAAACCAATATATTTTAGAACTAAATCTAGGAATCTAAACACTGCAAGATTATCTTTCTTTTATTAATCCATAGCCATGTCTATTACAAACATGTTTTTATATTGAAATGTTATTTTCCCATTTTCCAAACACTACTAGTTTCTTTTTAAAAGCTATTTAGCACTAGCCTGCCTTTAAGGGCAATAAAATAGTACAATATATAAATTGTTCTCACTATTTTTCCAGAGCTTCTAAGCTTTCTTAAAAGAGCTGGGTTTTCCAGTCCAGTTAGAGGGTGTTATAGCCACTTGGGCATATAAAGTGAGGTATTGAAAAGCTGGTTGCCTGGATCAGGCCACATGTCAGTGTGAGTGGAAGTCTTTCTCTCCTGGATGGGCTGTTCCAATGCACCTAATCTCTCATGTGGAAACTGCAAATGCAAATCCAGCTCCAGACTTAAAGACGTTAAATTGAGAATTAATATCGGGGAAGAAAGGCTTTAAGGGGATTTTTTTCATTCATGCGAAATAAATCCTCCATGGAATGGCTGATCCAGCTTGATACCCTTAGCAGAAGGGCTGTTGAACAAGCATGCTCGCTGCTGAGACATTTCTAAAGCTGTTTAATTTTATCACCAGGCTGCTGGAATTAAAGGCCAGGAGACAACTGTTAACTGGTGCCTGTCTGAGTGCGAACATCATCAAGAATTATGTCCTGCCTGTAAAGATATGTCAGCTTACAGGTGAAAATAATTTTATCCTAAAGTATGATGGAGTGGGATTTGGTAACATTATTTTTTTTTAATTCCTTCAGGACTGGGAAGGGAAGAAGGGTTGCTTTTTGATGGCATCAAGGCACTGACAAGCAATCACTAGCGGGAACAATAGTTAGCACCTTTGCTATGCTTTTCAGTATTCAAGTACTTCACATGCATCAGTTAATGTTATTCACCTCTCTTGATTCAGCAGCCATTAATTTTCCTCCCTTTCTGAAATGGGAACAATTGCCGGATGTGATTGATGGTTTATTCAGAGCTAGAATTATCTGTACAAAGAGGGAGCTGTGGGTTGGGGTTACTTAACTAAACCTCTCCAATCGCAGCGGACTGAGTGGGCTGCTGGTGCTAAGGCGGCTCTCTGGCACCTGCATCCAGACGTGACAGCACTGCGGCAAAGGGACAGGCACAGGTTTTTTGTCGATGGTGGATGAAGAGAGATTTTAATGCTTTGCTTGGCTTTCAAAGTTCAAACAGAAATTAGCCCATGCAATTATATTTCAAGTAGGTAATACGGGGCTGGCCACATCTTTACATACTGAGTTCAACTCTGGTTATGAAACTTATTTTGGATGTGGCACTCTTGAAGATAATTGTGGGCTTTAGCAGATTTAGCTGCTGGAGACCAAGTGTGCATCCACCAATCTGTATGAGCAGTGAAAGGGGAGATTGCATTAGAATTGAAATGTCTGATGTTTGTTGTTAGTAAAAGTCTTGGAAAATTCAGGAGAGGGAAAACATTTCTATAGGGTTGTGTTGTTCTGATTTTCGTTGTTTAAACCATCCAGTACAGCTAAGTGCAGAACAGTAGTCCTAACAAATGTGGGAAGTTCAGAACTGAATAAATCTTTTGCGTTAAATTATATAAGTAGATAGCTGGTGGTTTGGTTGGGTTTGGGCTTGGTTTTTTTGGTGGGATGTTGTGGTTTTGTTTGGTTTTTTGGTCTTTTTTTAAGGTGTAAGCTAAATTTACATTCACCTATACTGTTAGGCCGTCTTTTACCATTCAAACCAGTGAATTTTCAGAGTAATTTCTGTCCCTTCCCCTACAGTAATTTCACTCTGTCCCTTTCTTTCATTTTTCCTTGTGGATCTTATCCATAAAAGCACACGCAGGAAAAATGATTAACAGCGTGGCTAAAATGTTTCTTGGCAGCATTCTTCCCCCCCGCAGTTTTGCAGGAGGCAGTATTTTTCTACCATGTCGTGAAAATTCAGGTCATCTGATTGATTACATCTCTTACACAGCTTGAATTCTGCTACATCAGCATGAAGAAGAGAAGATGGTATGGCAGAGTATTTACTTGTACATGTTCAAAGCTCCTGATAGAAACAGAAGTTAACTTGGTTGACACAATTCTTTGCCACAGTTCGTTGTAGTGAAAGTTTTTCTCCCTGAAGGTTTGACTTGGCACAAAGATGGGACTTGGGTCTTGACTTTTATGGATCCGGAGAGGAGAGAAGGAAATTCTTGCAGTATAAGAAAATATGTGCAGCAGCTATGTAACTGTGCAAAATCGATTTTTGCTCTCAATATTTAATGCATAATTGGAAAGAAGTCTGCCTCAGAGACTGGTTCCCAAGTGGGTAAACTGAATCAATGAAAACTAATCAGTTTATTCCAATAAGAAAATCAAGATAATCTGCAGAAGCAGATGGAACATGCTTCCTGATATAGTGATAACTGATTCGTATTTCACACTTTACTTTCCCTTCACTTAATTTTTTCACTTAGTTTCATTCATTAAAAATATTAGAAATCTATCCTTATGACTGGCAAGAGGACCAGGCCCAAATCTTGCAACAATCTCCCCACTTCTGTACTATGTGAAAGGTGGGCAGCACCACCTCTTTTTTTTTTTTAAGGGATCAAATATTACAGTATTTGACTAGCGTGTTCAGCAAGAACCCACTAGATGGGACGCTTTGGTGGGAAGATGCTTATAATGAAGTGTCGGGATACAGAAATTGTGTGAACAATTTGTATTGCATTTCTGCGACCTTTGCCTTGGCACAGCTGGGTGCAGATAGTAAAAAACTACTATGCCACTAATATGGCTGCAGGCCTTGTGCCAAGGTGAAGGAGGAGTCCTCTTGGCAGGTAAAGAAGTTTTATGGACACCTGCTGTGGGCCAATTAGTACTGCACAGTGCAGTATGTTTTCCTTGTGTATCCAATGTAGCCTGGGAAGGAATCACATGTCTGTGTGTGATAAGCAGTATATAAGCTGTCTTTCTTCTAATAAAGCTGACATATTGCCGACCAAATTGGTCTGTGAGCATTTATGTTCATGCCCCTCTGCCAATAATGAAGTGTCAGGTCAGTAAGAGTGGAGAACTGTGGTACATCTGGGTGTGCAGTTCAACACATCAGAAGGTTAAGGTTCAAAACCAAACACAAGTTGTTGTATAGTTTAGCTGGCAGCTGAATCTACTCTCACTTTTTATTTTCTTCGTATCATTCTATTAACATACTTAGTCCCTATCTATACTTAAATTGCATTTAGTTAAATTTTATCTAGCTGTTAATTTCTCCTAACCCCGTCTAACCTGTACCCTCGTACATATGTCATAAAATTGTTTTACCATAGTAGCAGTTTTGCAATGTTTGTAAAACTGCTTTGAAATCTGACAGAAAGGCTATAGGTTTTTACTTACATTCAAAACATAATTTTCCAGTTAGTTCTATATGTTATGATGTTATTTTTGAACATCAGCCACTGTCCTGCTAGCCTAAAAGGTCAATATGAGCTACATATGGAGAAAAAAACACAAGAAAAAGTTGTCCCTTAAGACAAATCTGAAGCATTGACTGTTAAAAATACTTTGATGTAGATGATATCCATTTAAAATTAATTTCAGATGATGGAAATTATGTTAACATACTACCTGTCATTTTACAGTGTTCCTTATGACAAGTAAGAAAAACTGTTAGAGTTGTCTCAAATTATTATTTTATTGCTAACTACTTTACTGTTCATTAATAATCTGGGACTTCCTGCCATGAAGGAATACTTTAATTTTAGAAAATGTCAAAGGACTGAAATTTGAAGCAAATTCTTTTACAGGAGATGGCTTTCTACATGGCAGTTCACAAATGATACTGTGGGGCAGTTTTTTAATATATGTCATGGAAGTTATTCATTAATATCCTGGGAGATTGTTCTCACTTAGAGTATTTAATTTCTTCAGTCAAATTCAGAGCGCTCTTTAAAAATGGTATTTGCTCCATAATATAGCTGAGATTTTAAATATAGAATATGCATTTATGCACTTCATATGAATATGCTCTTCTGTGCCTTAACATTTAAAAACTGCAAGCATGGGAAAGGGTTGCAAAGGTCATTTATGTATAGTCTTGTCAGAATATACCTTACAACATGGTGTCAGTCTGGAATCCTGGCTCCACAAATTTCAGCTGGCACAGTTAAAAGGAGTCATTTGCCTACCACTGTGTCATAGGTGCTAAACAAATTGCAGCATGCTTGTGTTTGCTTCCAGTTAAGCCTAGATAATAGGAAATTAGCTCTGCCTCAAAAAAAAAAGAAATTTAAAAAATCAAAAATCTATTGTTATCGTCTAAATGCCTTATGAAGCTTGTCACTATACTAGGATTAAAACCAAGACTTATTGAATCCCTTTTTATTCCCTTCTTTGTGATGTCTCTAAAGCTGCCTGGTTTTGCAGAATCTCTGTTGCTGCACTGATACTGCTTTTTTTGTCTTTTAAATGGGATTATAGACTAGTCCGCAGTTTCTGAAGTCAGCTACTTTCCAACAGCAATCAGTATGTTTTTAAACAGAAGTGGGCATTTAAATAAGATGGAAAATTTGTTGACTTATAGTCTGAATTTATCAATTGAAAGGGCGAGAACAGCTTCTTTTGACACTAATGACACAGATTATATTGATTTAAGTAGAGCCTCTACTAGAGATGGTTCATGAGGGGTTTTTTGTTTGTTTCATTTAATTGGAGCTGATCAGAAGACAGCAATTCTTTTGTATGGCTATTGTAAGACTTAGGAATTTTACTTTTTTTCTGCAATGAGAAATCCATTTGAAGCATTCCTGCCTGTTTTGAAAATGTCTGGCAGTTTCCCTTCTTCCAGAAAATTATCTGGAGAATTTCAACTATCCAATTTTAACAGTGCTGTATCTTCACTGTATGATCCAATGACAGAATCATTTCATCTATAGTTTCTGATGTTCTCTAGTCTATAATTCTAAAATACTTGCATGTGAAGAAAAGGAAATACTTACACATCAGAAGCAATGGAAAGAGATGCAGTTTTGCTACTTGATTTTCGTACAACCCTGCTAAAGTGGGCACATTTTCCTTCCTTTAATATGTATTTCATTAAATAACTCACTGACTTTAATTACTGTAATCCATTGCTGATGGACTGGGAGGTCTGAATGTAGTCATTTTTTCCTAAAAAAGAAATTCTTAAGATGAGTGCATAATTACTCTGGAAAATAAAGATGTGCATCTGTAGAAAAGATGCAATGACACAGCTGTGGTTTCATACTAAAATCTTGTAGATGTGGAATTGTTCTAAGATGAAAAATACAGACTATTGCAGAGAATTCTACTCAGGTGATTTCTTAAGTTCACTATCAGTATATCCTTCCCAATCATACTAAAACTTAGAGCACAGATGTTTGTCATAAAAGTGGAGGATTTTTATTCTTTTTACTGAGTGAAAGTGCATGAAGTGGAACTATTATGACAATGACTCTTGAATTCCTTTACTTCTGCAGTACTATCCAAAATAGACATATCTTTAATCACTGGAACCTAGCCTAAGTGTGTCATGGCAAATTGTAGCTTAGATATTTTGAGACATTAGTTGCAGGTATCATTCTGGAAATAATTGACCTCTTTTATACTGCTCTCTTATACCAAAATTTGCCGATACCCTCCTTTCTTTCTGCCTTGTAATGTTAAAATAAAAGCTAGAAGAGCAGAAGGTAAAAATTAATGTGTGTGTTGCTCAGTAAACAATTTTGTCCAAGTAAAAAACTTCTCCAAAGCCAAATAATCTTAGTTAGAAATGTCTAGAAATCCATGCAATGTCTCCTTAGAGTTGAACTAGTTCCAAACTGCATATTTGCAAAATGCCTGTAACTAATTTTCTGATTTCAAGCTCAAAATCAAACCAAGATGTAGCAGAAGAAATCAGCTAGCATGTTGGTAAGAGTAGTAAAGATACACCATGCCTATTCAACTAGCCAATGCTTAATTTGTCATTCTGTCAGAAATTTCTCCAAGAGTTGTTTCTCCAATGTAGATAGCCATATAACATGAGTAATTATTTGTGACATGTACAGTCAAAATTTATGCCCACCTCTTTCCTATTTATTCTACATCTCTGTCCCATATTGATGGTCACAGCTAGAACATAAGAGGAGTCGAGGTTTCACTGGAGGAAATAGTTACACACTCATACAGTAGAACAGAGTTAATGCATCATCTTTGCAGTGAATTTCATTCATAATCATTGTGTAATTTTATCCCATCAGTGCAATTAAAACAATAATTTTCCAATTTACGGAATAACCCATAAACATTCAAAGCATCAAACAAGATGTTTCATGTGTTGCATTACTGTCTTTGCTCTTTTAGATCAAAACCTTGTTCAGAGTTAAATTATGACATGGGAATGAGAGAAGATGCATATTCAGCGTAGAGCTGAAGATTAATGGTGTTTCAGCTAAACAATTCTACTTCCCAAGAAAGTATTCTACACCTAAAAATATCATGTGAGGCTAATGGTTGCCTAGCATTGTTGAACACAGCTTTGTCTGAAACAGTAGAGGAATTGCAATAGCTGCAGTATTTTCTGAGCTTCAAACCAGGGCAGACTTCTTTTTTACCCATTACCTACTATGAGCAGAAGTGAGTATCCCGCTTTTTCTTAGTTTGAGATGCCTATTCATCAATAAGCTGACAGGAAAGACAATTAACATACTGTCTTAGTTCTCTTGTTTGTTGACCGTCATTGCAAAGAACTATCAGAGCCATGATGTCATGTCACCTTGAGTTGTGTACAGTGAAAGTGGGTACATTTTTTTAGATATTGAAAACTGTTTCCTTTGCACTTAGGTTTTCATAATAATTATTGAAAATAATTATTTAAAGATGCTTTTTGTTTTAAATCATGCCAGTGTTGAAGTATGACCACCTCAAATGGAATATATTTCTGCTGTTTGACTGGCCTGGTATATCAGAGCATATTCTGTCCATTCTTTATATATTTCTATATGCACACACTTCTTACATGCAACTCTTTGAGAAAGTTGCTGGTTGATCCTAAGTTTCATTTTCAAATCTGAAGAGACTAGTCAATCCATGCTCACATCTGGATATTATGTGGCACTGGGAAGTGAAATCTGATATTACTAAACAATAGGTATTATCATGAATACTAGGATGTTAAATTTCTCTGATTTTGAAAATTTAGAAGGCTACAGTTTCCCACATACCTGCATGTTTAAAAACGGCATCAACAGCAGAGTTGAAGTCCTTGACAGCTGGGAAAATACATCCTCCTTGACAGGCTGGAAGAAAGCTGTCAGGTGATGTGGCAAAAGTGTGTTTCCAATGTGGAGATTTCTGTGTGGACCCTCTCCATGGGTTGCTCCTGCCTGAGAGCTGTCTCAGAGAAGGTATTCTCAGTGTCTTGTATGACAAGAGGGAGGAAAAAATCTAGCACCCATGACTGGGGAGAGTAAATGAACAAAGTTCTCTGTAGCATTTAATTACAAAACAAAACAAAAAAATAAAAACCTCAAAAAACCAACACCAGACCAAACAGGCCTACTTGAACTTTTTGTCTGTGAAATATAAAATCACAAGTGACAGAAAAACATCATAAAATATGAACTACAAGGTAATTCAAGAAGAATAAAGTATCTTCATACCTAGAATTACCTTCAGGTATCTGTCTTTATAAATAAATTAGTGGTATTTTTTTTTAAGCCTAAATTTTAAAGCCAGGATAATGGGGAATCCTGCCAGAATTTTCCATTTATGTTGTCTGAAGTTAAATTTAACAACTGTACCTAGTGGGCTGCTTTCTGGAAGTTCTGAGCTGTGCAGCTCTCATCGGATGGGTCAAATGTACAATTTCAGCCTTCTGTGCCATCCAAAACTTACTTTATTCAGAACTTGATTTGAAGAAACACATAGAATGTAGCTTGCAGATGCCAGTTATTGAGCACAGAAAACAGTCTAAGGATCTGCTAGACAGTATTTAGAAATTACTGGCTCTGTTTCTCATACATCTGCTTTAATTATTATTATGAGGGGACCTTCAGAACCAAAGTTTGCATGAAACTTAATATTATTTAAATATCTTTCTAAATAGACCTATAATTAAACAAGCAATGAGATGCCAAATAAAGCAAATATTACTGTATAGACTTTTCTCAGTCATAGATTTACCTAGAAAGATATCCAATTTTTTAATTTTGCTTTCCTTTTCATTCCCCTGTACAGTTTTCTAGAAAATTTACCGTAGTAATCAGAGCTCAGTAAAATAAAATACTTGATCAAAAGATGTGGTTCATTAGTGAGTTATGTTATTTTCAGTTGAACAATTCTAACCTCAGTTAAGGCTTAGAGATGCAAAGTATCTGAGAATAATGTAATATTGGAGCAGCAAGGCCTGTGTTTTAAATTAATTCTGGATAATGCTGCATTTACTAACTATTCCCATCAACTTTCAGTTCCTCAGGGAAAAGGTTTACACCAAGTACAGGGCAGAGCCCAAAAAGCATTACATCAATCTGCAGCACTCCCATCAGAAATGGTGGATACAGAGACAAAGCCTAAAAACTGAAGAGAATTCAGATTCTGCACTTTTCTGCATAATTAGAACAAATTTTGATTTCATATGTGCTTAATCTCATGAGTGCCATGTGCAGTCTTCCAAACCTTGGTCCTGCTTCCTGTGTTGCTTTCATGGCTTCTGTATGTGTCCATGTAATGTGGGCAGGGCAGTTGGACTTGTTTGTATGGTCCTTGTAGAACCTGGCCCAAAATAGCATGAGATTAAAGAACAGGCTTGTCTATTTTCTGTTTCAAAATATGTAATATCTCCTCTTTTAGTGTTTATTTACACAGCTTTGTGGTCTCAGACCAGGATTCGTTTGAGCTCTGCTACTGTATAGGTACAGAACAGTTTAATGGGTGTAGCTGTCATCTGCAAAAATTCCATTTCCATTTAAACAACCCTTCTGCTGAATTTAGCTCCAGGTTGTTCCTCACCACTTACGCTCAACAGATGAGGAGCACTCTGAAACTGCAAGGAAACTATTTATACAGAGGTGATGCACTGATTCAACTAACTCACTTTAATGTAAGTTAATACAACTTTGCTGAGCCTTTAATTTCCCACTTAAAAAAAAAAACAACCAACAACAAAAACCCCAAACAAATAAACAAAAAACTCCCAACACAACTGACCAAAAACCTCCATACTTTGACAAACTGGATCCTTTGGGGATCTTGATATCCAGGGCAGTAAGAGTCATTGAATGCTACCTCGGGATGGGAGAGAAACAAATTTATCTGGAATATATCCAAATGTCAAGAGAATGCATGATTTGCATTGATGTTTTGTTTGATAAATGATCTGCCTTATCTCCCTGTTCTTCTATTAGTAAGAAATCATTGTCTAATGCGAATGTATTTTTCCGCTTACATGGCTTATGTAAGCTGGAATTCATTTCAGATAGCTTTGGCATTTATTGCCTTTTTTACAGAAATGAAAGAACTCTTTTAAAACCAGTTGTTTTGTTGAGATGCACTTGAAGTTGCAGCGTATGAAAAGAAATTGTCACTTAAACTGCCCCTGAGGCATTTAGTCTAGATTTTTCTGCTTACTACTTTAGGAAGCCTTTGTATTTAAAATGGGGTAACTCTTGAACTTACTTCAGACCAGAGGTCCACCTCATCCACTGTCCTGCATGGCAGTGTCTCTATCACATGCTTCACGAAGCTTTTCTAGAGTTCTCCTGCCCTAGCACGTAGCTAAGGCATGTCCTGATGAGTGACAAAGCTCTGAAGAGGATTAAGCATATATCTGTTATCTTAAATTGGACTTTTTACTGAGAAAATGTGTTTGTTTTTCAGATGGAAGGAAACAGCACAATCTTACTAGAAGTACTGGTCTCAGTGTGACATTTACTAAGGGACTATCTCTCAATATTAATCCAGTGTACCGGATAGAGCTCATTTCCTGCATTGTTGCAATGATACAAGCCTTGGTGGTGGTTTTTTCTGTGTTGTAACCATAATTTAGGTAATGTTCCCCAAGTTTCCTCTAAACCAATTAAAAGTAAATCATGTGTATTCAAGAATTTTCCAAGTCTATATTGTAATATGAGCCTGCTCTGCTGGGTTCATTTCTGGGTCTCAACATGAAATAATTTTTTAATATTCCTATTTATAAGAAGGACATGAAATTTGTTTTTTATTTTGTGTATAGAATTTTTTTGCATTTACTCATTTATATCTTGTTTGGCAAAGTGAGAGGAGTTCTTTTCATATAATATCAAGAAATGCATTTGTTCAAGAAACAAACATTCATATCTGTAGATATGATGAGAAGGAGCAGCATGTTGTACTAATTGGATGTAAAATAGTTTCAGCATCATAGACCGCAAAGCAGGGATTTTCTCATCCTGAGAAAGTATAAAGCTAAGTTCCAGCTCTTCCTGCATTTAGGGAATACTCTAGTACCATAGCACAGCCTTAAATAGTAATTATGCAAAAAGAGCAATACAAATGCTTGAATAAATAAAACCTAATTTTAATATAGACCCATGGAGACAAGCTTTCTACCCAGCCTTGCCAGCTGTACATGTGCTTAGGTTTTCTGAGCACAAGGGAACTGAATCTGCAGTAAAACTAATAAAAATCAATTCTACGTGATCATGCTGTGTTGATTCCAGAGCTGTCAAAGCCTTTATGAATGCAAGAGGTTTCTGTTGATTCCTAGAGGAATCCCCAGGTGAGAATATAAAGGTCCTCATGCATTCTTTCCCAGTTGTGAGTTGTCTTTCAAAGACTGAGGAGAAGCTGAGTGATAGTTTACCTTATGAAGAAGGGGAGGAAAAAATATTTTGCCTAGGGGAAAAAAATAGGGGAGGTAGGGCTGTACTTTCTGATTGTAACATTTAGTGCCACTATGAATTTCAGGTCAGATTAGAACATTAAAATATGCCCTGGTCATACTTGAAGAAATGGTTTGAAGCACTCTTGCTGCTTTTCTTTAGTGTATTTTTAGCTTTTGTGTCATTAGCATGCATGTGGCTGAAGTTTTAGACCATGGTTTCTGCCACCTGGGAATGCTGATCCAGCAGTCCAGACCAGAGTCTGCTATTTATCACTCCAGAGTGATAAATAGCAGCCAGGTCCTGAGTGAGGCATCACTTCTTGCACATGTGGAGTCAAATTTGGAGGCAAGCGATGCAAAGAAACTATTCCACCAGCCATCCCCCTATCCTGCTCCTCTTTCTATATAACTCAAGTCCCTAGCAGGGCTTCTGCTTCTGCTGTTTCACAGTTCTGCTAATTGCTTTTAGCAGAACTGTTTGGTTTTTTCCAGTCTCCACCACTGCATTTACTGACAAGTATTTCAGCACAATCTGGCTGCTCAAAACAGAGTCCAAACATGCAAAGGATTATCTTTGAAAACCTTCTTTCTATCAGCAAACCCATAGGGTCTTAGGTGAGCAGATGACTGGGGTTTTTGTCAATACTCTGTCATGTGAATTCACTGCATGTGATGAAGGAAAACGGCAGCGTACCCTCCACTTCCTTAAAATATCCAGATGCCCAGCATGCTGGCTCCATCTCTATAAGAGGGTAATGTAATGACTGTCACAAGTAATAGAAGGTAAGAATGCTTTATCTGCTTTTAGTTAAAAAAAAATAAATTTAGAACATTATTAGAAATTACTTGAGGGTTGGGGAAAACTGGCAGGGAATATTTAGTTGTGGAGAAGAAAAATAATCCCATTTTAGTGTAGAAATAAGGTTATAGGTGGGCCCTAGAGCAGCACATACAACTGGCTGCATAAGTTTTTGGGGTGAATGAGATCAACACAAAGCACCTAAAAGTCTCCTGGGCACGTGTAGTAAGCATGCTATCTGCATTTCAGTGGTTCTGCAGAAACTCATCTTAAGTGGTAAAAAAAAAAAAAGATGAAAAAACGAGGACACATCAGTCAGACCAAAAGAAGAAAACAGCGTGATAGATTGGCTTAAATTTAATGAGTTATTGAGAAACTACTGTGGTAGTTATCAGAGCTGCAAAATTGCTGAAATATAAATCCTATAGTGCTATTATTATTTCAGTCATTCTCACAGGTCCTTAGTTTTCAGTGGTGCACTGGTGAAATAGCAAAATCTATTAAACCCTCACTTTTGCCAAATCCTGCCAGAGAAAACCCGAAACATTGGAGAAATTGACCTCTTAAATTTATAGCAAAAACCAATCACAGGAAATTGGCCTCTCCAGTGCCATACACATTAACTGAGTTATGAATCAAAGTCAGTTGTAGTTTCTTTTTGAAACATGAAGAATGCTGCTATAAAATTGTGCTTAGGAAAAAAAAATTAAGTTGTAAAGATTCCTTCCTATGGGAAAGTGGTGTTGGGGTGAATGTTTTGCTGAGACAGGTTTTACAAATTCTCTCCAGGGCAGTAATGGATTGGAATGAACTCTTGAGGACTCCTTGGAGTTGCTCATAAAATGTCATAAATTTTTAAAATAAATATTAGGAGTACTTCTTTCCCCTGATGTAGATGGACTTCACTTTCCTAGCTGTAGAGTGCTGGAGCATCCTTAGCAGAGGTTCCCTCCTTGAACTTCAGTCTTTGCAGAGCGGCTGTTTGCCTTCAATGACTTTTGCTCAGATACCACACATTGCAGTGGAAAATAGACCAGGAAACGAATCCTCTAGGTTTGTGTGTATCTCAATACACACATATCATAAAGTATGATGGTCTAAGCCACTGCTTACATTATGGTACTAATCCTAAAGGCTCAACACAATGAAAAAGCCAAAAGAAAGCAGTACCAGGCTTCTCTTCCTCCCCAAAAGCACGTATTTGTGCAGTACTTCACGTGCCTGGCACATGGCCAGCATCTTTGGGTGGGATTTTTGTATGTTTCTCTCTATGTGGATATTTTGACTGCATAAACTAGGAAGAGCAAGAAGAGAGTTGAAGCAACAGGCTGACAGATCAGGGGGAGGTTCAAGAGCTTTCTCATTACCATAAATCAGGTAGACTATTTTTGAGACAGCCCATTAACACTCAGGAGACCTGATTGTCTTTGTGCTGCAGTTTTTAGGCAAAGAAAGTTAATAGGAAATTTTTGTTTGTTGCTCTAAAAATACTTGGCAGTTACTGATGTCTCTCACCAATACAAACTCTATTGTTCTCAAAATTTCTTTCTTTTTTTAGTGATGTGTCTTTCTCTACATTATTTTATCCCTGCACAGTTTATCCAAAACAAGAAATCCATAACTTAAGTAGATTTACCGCCTCAGTGATGACTGTTTAAGGGTCTTCTGTATGCTGGGGAGGAATGGGCTGGTTCTTCCCTTCAGGCCGCCGTGTACTGCAGGCAGAGGACCCGTGCTGCAACGACTGAAACATAACAAGCTTGTGGGGGTGAACCGTAAGAGCCAAGGGCTCCTGACTCCCAAAGCACCCGAGAAAAATGTAGGGAGGCTTTCTCATTGCTGAGAATAGCTGGAAAAGGCTCCCCTTCCCCTCAAACCAACAGCCAGAAAAATCAAAATCGGATAATGAAACCAGCGTTGTTTTAGGTCAAATTGTTTTTACTCTAAAGCCTGTATATTTTTCCCCTTTCTTTCTTTAACACATTGTGTTTGCAACCCCAGGAGTTACTCCTGATTTAATATTACTGTAACGGGATAGGATGAAATCCTCGGGATGAAATATTTCTGTTAAATAGCCTAGCAAAGGTGCAGAGCTGTTGGTTCTGCTTATTAGGATTTGCATTTGTCTTGCAGCGGCTCACGGGATAACAGGGGAAGGCCCAGCCAATCTAGATGCATAACAAAAGGACGATTTGGATAGGATTCACGTCCCTTAACAAGGGGTATGTCCAAGGGAGATATCTAAATCTGAGCTAATCCTTTTAGGCCCCATTCACAGACAAAAGAACTAAAGTGACACTTCAAGGCCTTAAAGGAGCAATTCATTTTCTATATTATGATGCTTCCTTTAAGGGTAGATGAGCTACTGTCATCTTCCTCACTGTCTTTAAAGGGAATTTAGAGCAACTACCTCAGATGTAGACGCTTATACTCTGCAGTGCCTTACATAAATACATGCAAAAGAATATTTTTTAAAATCTTGATAACTCTACTACTGTTGAGTTATTTGGGACTCATAGCACTTTAATTGAGAGTAGAGTGTGGTTTTCTAGCTAAATTCTTAGTTCAAGAATTCTCTGTCCTTACTGAATGTACCAAGCCCAGTCCTAGCCTGTGACTTGAAACCCTGCTCCTTCAGTGGTGTGACAACAGTGATAACAAAAAAACCCTCCAAAAATCTGACTAGCTTTATATGGAATATCTCAGTGTTCTGGGGTTTGGACTTTTTTGAAACAGACAAAACAGTATTTTTTTATAATACTTAGGAGACTACAGGATTAAATGTCTTTCTTTTTAAGTTCAAAATAGAGGCTTTCAAACATATCTCTTGGATTTTCTTAGCTCTTTGTTTTGAATCAAATGCTAACATTTCATTTTAAAAGTAAAAAAAATAAAAAAGTGTGTCTGTCAAGAGTTCGGGCTGCTAATGAAGTGCTTGATTAAAGTCCCATGTTATCTCAGTCTGACACCCACACAGCTGCATATGTCCCTCTGATGAAAAGATAGGCTAGCAGCCCTCAGCTGGATTCCCACCTTAGAGGCTTCAAAATGAGAAGAGTAGTTTTCTCATGCTTTTGCTTATATTCTGGACTTTGGACTGTTTTTTCAGTGCTTGTAATGAGGAAAGAGTTACTAGTCACTGTGTTTTTCTTCTGTTCTCCAGTGAATGCTACCTATGTTGCATGCTTTATTTAAGTAAAACGTGGATGTTAATTTGATATAATTTTTTAAAACAATTGTCTGTTTCAAGGTAGGAAATAAAATGCTATTTAATTGCAATCTTTAAAATATATTTCCAGAATAAAGTGTTGTTTTGCTCTGACAGGTGCTAATACCCACCTTTCAGATACTCCAGGAGGGGAGCCTATGAAATATCATTGCAAATTCTTCTAAGTAAAAACTTTCCTGAGTGAATGGGCAAGTGGTTTTAAGATCTCTAATGGTTGCTGCAGGGACGGAGCAAGATCCAGGTTCTGAGTGGCTAAAGACACTATAAGACAGTGTCTTTTGTTCCACTAGTTGAAGAATGGTGTAGTTCACAACCTGGAGCAATAAGAAGGTAAAAGTCATTTTTAGTCTTCCTGAATATCTGAAGGCATTCTTCTCATTTGATGAGTAGTTCACTAAAATTTGAGTAAATACGCAGAAACAGCAAATGCTGAACACAGCCCTGCAGCTGTTTATATATGAAGAGATGATTTGCTGTGTGTAAATGGAGTGTGACAATTAAATGCATGCCCAGCTGAGTGTGTTAGAGACAAAGATGTACATCAAAGGTCACCTCTATTAGTTAGAAATTAGTGTACCTGTTTTTTCCAGTTTCACTTGCTTGTGCATTATGCTGGGTAAGGATGTGTTTTGGATGTTCTACACATATTTAGCCCAGTGTCCTAGTGAAGTGAGCAGATAATTATACTTGAAGGTGGATGAATATTGTTCCAATGTTTAATCATCTTTGAGCTAAGTGGATTAGCATAGAAGAGGTACTGCAATGATCTGGTACTCAGTACAGGTAGGTCTTTGCAGACGTGTGTGTACTGGGTATGTGCACAATGGCTTCTGGAGAACCTCTTCACTGTAGCCACCTTAGTGCTTAAGATGTGGATTTATTCACATTATTATTGTATAGCATTGAAGTCAGACACTGTAAATAGTAATTATGCCTCCCATGCATCTCCTCCTCATGCTCTTTTTTCCACTTCATCAATACACTCAAGTAATGATATCTCAAGTAATCATTTCTTCAACATCTCCGCCTGTTCAGCATGTCTAGATTCCATGTCTTGCATACAAAAACCTAGTGAGAGAATCTACTGCATTTTCATCTAAATTGCTTCATCTACATTATTAAACGACAAGGTGCCTGCAAACCATAATTCACTGTAATGAAACTTCAGTTAAGTACTGTTCTTATAAGCAAACTACTGTCTTGGAGGACTATTTTAAACTGCCTCTGTTTATTCTTGTGAAAATCTGCTTGACCTTTACTTGGAGACAACCCTTACCATAAGACCTGATGCAGGCAGGCAGAGTCCTATGAGAAGTCACACTCCTCAGAGCATGCATCTGTGGTGAGCACTTAATTCACACCTTTTCCTCAGCAACAAATCAGTTGGATGTGCCAGACCAATCCAGCAATTTTAGGCGAATTTCTAGACATACGGAAATCAAAGGCTAAGTTTCTTCCACTAACTTCTGTAGGACCAGATTTTTATCCTTGCGTGTTCTTGACAGAACACTTTTTTTAGGTACATGACAACAGTGACATTTAAACACCTGATCTGAAGATTTCCTTGTGAGTTCTTTAGCCCAACCTTTTCCCCAGCCAAAAAAGCATGTCATAGAAGTTAATAAATTATTTAAAGAATAAATGACTGGAGCAACTTTTGAGTAAGTTTCCGAGAGATTATGAATCCTAGTTCATAACCTGAGATGCTTCTGTTATTTCTGATTTTCTAATGGAAGACGATTAGCTTCTCTGGTTCTTGGCAGCACTGAGAAATCTCAAAGTGTCTGAATGAATAAATGATGGAGTAGTGCAGCATTACTCTATATTCATTACTCAGCTGTAACTCAAAACTAGCTTGATTATTTATTTTCCTCAAGGAGGGGAGAATATGAAATTATTGATTATACATTCAAAGTTTCTAGCGGGTGAATGATCTTGTCTGATCAGAAGACTGTAAGGGGTTCTGAGATTCAGCTGTGTCATTTATATCAGGCTTTTCTGTGACTTTAACAAAACAAGGACTGCAACACATTCTACTATTTTTTCCACTATATTTTTTCTCCTAAAATTCATATGAAAGGCACACCGAGCTGCAATTCTAAAGCAGTATTAAAACTGTCACTTGTCTTTGTTTACTTAAGCTGTTATCAAACCCAGGATAATAGGAGGGGTCAATCAGAAAACTTCCAATTATAAGGTAGCCTTTGACTATTCAGCTCAATGAGAATCATATGTCAGCTTAAGGCACAATCTTTCAGCAGAATTGTTTCTTCTGTTGGCCTTTTTCTAGAAGCTGTTTATCAGTACTAATCAGGAAAAGTAATTTCGTGACACATTGATATTTAAGTACACATTATCTGATGTTTTCTCTTATCCAACAAGAAGAGTGTTGCTGCTGTCTAGTGTGAAACTGGCTGCATTGTGATCTGCTGAAGATGAAAGGTCAGATGCATTACTAGTTTAGATCGGTGTAGCTATATTCATCCCAATCTGCATGAGCTGAATGTACTTCTGAAGTGACACTTCTTTCATCAAAACACACTCAAATAAGTTCCTCTTAAATTCTTTTCAATTATGAATACACAGAAAAAAATAAACATTACATGTTCTTTTGTAGTCTGTATTAGCCAACAGTAAAAGTAAGTGGCTAGAATGACCCCGAACTGTAAATCCAAACAACAGTAATGATGAAGGTGGAGGCATGAATTGGCATTACTTGTTAGCTGATTGTCTCCTGAGGTGCTCTAGTCATGGGATGCTTTGGTGTGGAGTCCTTCTGATGCCAAGGGGGAATAGCCTATCCTGCAGGAACTTCTGTGACTGTAGTAAGCACAATTTATCCCAGTCTAACAGCTTGCTTTATATGTTCATGAAATGTGCGGTTACTGATTTACTAACAAGGCTTGATTTCCTCCCCCTCAGCATCCTCCCTCCATAAGCTTTGTAGATGACATCAGAAATCATTAGTTGCTGGCACAAAGGAGAATCAGTAGGGACAGACATAAAATCAGGAAACTTGGATCGTGCTAGTTTGGGATTTTTGCTATTCTTCTGATGGCATGTCAATGGAAAATTTAGGGATGAAGGAGATGCTGAAGATCCGTTTATTGCCACTAGTGTTGCTTTCTCCCCTTCCAACATTTTGCTGTTATGGGAAACAGTTAATTTCAGTGGTTTTAAATAGTTCAAATAGACTTGCTCAGGGTGTTGTATTAACTTGATTTTGAAAGGTTGATTGACATCCTACTGAGAATAAAAGCCAGAATAAATGATGTGAGTCTGTGCTGTACCCGGTTGAAATAGACTTTCAGGGTCCAGTCTCTGAAGAATTCTTCTGTTACTCAATCAAATGAGTTACCAAAGGAGAGCCTAGCTCTGCTCCTAGTGATACAGGAGTGCTGGGCAGCCAGTCATGAGAGGAAAAGAACAGCTTGAGGAAATGAGGTCTGTGCTCGTACAAATTAGTATGCTTGCACTGAAGCAGACAGGCCTGTACTGATACCCATCAGCATAAGAGGGCAAGTGCATCCAAACCTATCAAGTGGTTTTTACAGTGGCTTACTGCAAAGTGTGTTTCCTCATCTGGTCAAAACACACTGGCATATCTCCCTGATAGCATGGAGGAGGCCTCCTCCAGATTAAAATGTATTCTTTTGCAGAGCAGCTGAGGAAATAGATACTCTCTTGGACAGCTTTTGTCTCCTGGGCTGCTTATGACCAAATGTTTCACTCGCTTCGCCAAAGCACTGAAAACCCCCAACCATTGGCCTCTTTTTTAATATTCTGTCTGGATACTTTGTCACTTAGTGTTCAAGAAAATAGCTTATCTCACTTACATGTCCCTTTCTTCTTTCCACATCATATTACTTGACACCTGTCTAACACCACTCTGAACTTTCTTCCTCACTTCTCTTCTCTGATTGAAAAAACTCCCACAGTGGAAGAAGAGTAATTTTTCTTTCTTTTTCTTCTTTTGAGTTAGAAATCTTTGTGACTATATTTGTGCTTGCTTAGCTGTGTTCCCACTTTGTCCAAACGTTGCTGCCTGCAAGTGCATAGACCACTGACTGCATCCCCGTTTGTGCCCAGTGATTAGAGCAGTCCCAAAATAGATTTCTTCGTGCTGGTGCACACAGACTGCTGGTTTGAAAAATTAGAGTTAACAGCACACATGGGAAAAGACAGTGGCACACTTGACTCTATTTATGTGATCGTGTGCAGACACTGTTCTAAATAATGGTGGTAATGAGACTAGGAGAAAAATAATGTTAATGACTGAAAATACAAGGCCAGGCCCTTGAGTCCTCCCCAGAGTAACACTCTTCATAAACACTCTCAGAGTGTCAGTCTCATTACTATACTGTCCCTTCAGAGAAGCAGCCTTACACCTCTTTGCTACAACACCAGTGGTCTATCATCATCGAGTCTTTATCTAGCAGGCATGCCAGTGTTTGCCCAATTTTTTTCAATAAATGCTTTCCAGAGAAGAATTTACTACTATCTGTAATGGGGTGCAGGGGCTTGGTAGCTAATGGCTGGGTCACAGTCTCAAGTGAGATTTACATTCTCAGCTCCTACTGAGCTCAGAGAGACCTGAGCACCAGCTGCCTCTTTTGTTCTTGCAAATATTACCTCTTGTTAAATTGTCTCCTCTTTATCCTTTTTGGTAGATTATAATTTTTACTGAATTTTCCTGCAGGTGATAGCAATTGAGCAGGGCAGGGAATAAGGACAGAATGGATCCAATGTTAATCATCACATGTGGTCCTACAGCAGGAAAAGGATGAAGTCAGGTTTTCTGCAGACTTCCTGTCACTGAAGTCTTTGCTGTTGAAGGAGGGCACAATATAAAGCGGAATCTTTCCTCGCAGCTCTCCCACTCCTTGCACTCCCTCTGGCTGTGTCTATATCAGTAAGTTAAAAAGGATTTGTTTCTGAGCACTTGACCCCAATTGGAGGAATTCTCTTTTGTGTTTGTGACTGTGGCCAACAGAAGCTTTCCCAGACAACCTCTGGACCTTATTCAGGAGTCAGTGCAGTACAGGAATCATTCCCATGGGGCTGTTCACTTGTGGATACCCCTTATAAGAATAGGGGAGCTGAAGAGAGCAAATGAAGACTGTCCCATGCCCACTGTGACAGAGATGTGTCAGTGGTGCCTGTGGAGGGTGGGCTGCTATCTTGCTCTGGGGAGCCCATTCATAGTGTCTCTGTACCAGAGTCAAAGCCTTGCTCACTTCACTGATGTTGCAGGAAGGGAAGGATTCTGGTTGGGTTAGATGAATTTCAGCCACTTGGGTCCACCTTGTCCAGTAGTACAGGTATGACAGCTGCTCATAGTGATGCCTCAAGGCCCATCAAAAATTGGGGCCAAACAAATCATCCAAGTATTTTTTCCTTCCCTCTAGAAGCACTAATGCTACTAAGATTGTTATGCAGTGACAGCTTTGGCCACCAGATTCTTTAGTTCCTGGGAACTTAAGGATAAAGAAGCACATACAGAGTGTATCAAGTAAACTTCATTTCCTCAGGCCACTGATGAAACCAGCAAAGTTGATACTGCTGACTTATCTTTTAAAAACACCAATAACAGTTGCTGGTGAAAATGTGCTGACAACTCATGGGTTTTTGTCTATAACTAATTAGTGCCTAAGAACTTCATGTTATTTTTGACAGTCCACTGAAGTTCTTGAATTGATATTTCTTGTAAATAGCTTCTAAACAAAAGGAATGTATTTACAGTCAGAGTTGATGGATTTGAAATCATGATTAAAATAGATTATTTAATCAGCCAGCAGAAATCCCTTACATAAGTTGTTCAGTTTTGTTTTCTGTTTCATTTGTACTTGCAAGTTATTTTCCAGAAGCAGCATGCATTCTTAGGGTACACATGACCATTCAAAACATGCTGATTTACAACATGATAAAGCTTTTGTACTAAAAATCAGGGTTACTTTGCTAAACTGGCAAATGCATAATATATAATTGTCTACATACTTTAATTCCAAATTAATGCATACTAAGTATTCTTAACTTTCAGTATTTTTAATAGATGAGATTTATTGGAATTTTTTTGTGTTTTTTAACCTCTGTCTCATGTCAGGCAATCTTTGAATGTGAACTAATGAGTGCAATTGAGATTCATGGAAGCATTTTGAATTGGTTTTATTTTCTAAACTTAATAAAATGCATTTTGCTACAGACAGAAAGTCCATTTAGCCTAGTCTCTTTTTAATACCACCTAATAGCTGATGCCTAGGAAAGAACACAATAATGAGGTAAGTATTTAGTAATACTTCCCCAGTGCACTGTACTAGTCTCTGGAGATTTATAGCTTAGGGACTATGTGAGCTAAATTAGCTTTTCTATGTTTAATAGCCCCTGATAGATACATTTTCTCCCCCTTACATTTATTTTTCTGAATGCTTAATGAAGCTGGTAGGATTTTTAGCATGTCTTCCAATAGCACGCAGTTACACTGCTGAATAGTGTGCTGCATGAAAAAGCCTCCTTTTTCTGTTTTTATCCCACCACATGCTGATCTTATTGATTTCATTTTATTTCTATTGGAAGAAACAGTGAACAGCTATTTCCTATTCACTTGGTGCAAGCTAATGAGGATTTTAGTCATCACACATTTCTCTAGATCCTGAAGAGTCCTGGTCTGTTTAATTGATCATTATGTGCAATCTTCTCTGTGTCTTTGATTGTCTTTTTGTCTTTTTCTGTACCTTTTCTGATTGTCCTGCAACTGTTAACACGTAGAGGGAACCAGTCTGGCCACTGTTCAAGATGTGAGTGTAGCATGCCTTCATACAGATAGCAGTCTCCCTGGTTCTCTCTTCCTTGTTAAAGACAGCTTTATTTAATATTAGAGTGCTAGGAATTATTACAGTGCTTTACAGACAGAGGAGAGAAATAAGTTTGCCAAAATGGATTTTGTGTTCAAAGCTAACTGATCCAATCAAGAACTCAACTATAGTTAGTGAATTGAACTAGCAGGTTTTGGTCATGCATTGCTCATATATTCAGAACTAAAAGTTCTAGAAAAAAAACTTCTGCTATGTTTTTTTCATATGTTTTGGGTTTATTTGTTTTTTTTTAATTTCCTCGAATCCTAGTTGATTTTGTTCAAAGCAGAATGACTTAGCTTGGCACCTGTAAAGATGATTTCATTTGTGTCAAGGTTTTATTTGTCTCACGATTTGTGTCAGGATGAACTTTTTTTCGCCTGATCTTTCTGGGAAACAAATGATGCCAAGTACCCTTGGAGAGAAGATACCGGGTAGTAAGAATCTTACTATAAAATAAAATGGCACTTTCTTACTCCTGGTTTCTTATAGGCCTAATTGGACACATTTTTAATAAAGGTTATTGTGTGACAGTGTATTCTAGCTCAACCCTTATGAGTTTCTATAGTCTTTCTTAACAGAACATTGTTAACGTATCTTTATTAATCTAGCTCCCTTTAATGTATTCTTCAAACCATTACAATTTTATACACGTCAGTATTCATAATGTCCCATGTCAGTATTTTTAACTTTTTTATTATTTTACAAAAGTCTTCGTTGCCTGGACACAATTTAAATATAACAGTAGACACATGAAATGTTTTTTGCCCTAATATTCAACATGACTAAAAAGAAAAGAAAAAAAAGTGGAATAATGACATTCCCCTTGGCAATGAAGTTTGATTCATTTGTATTGCCATAAAAAATTTTGCAGAGGCTCACAATACATTCAGTCATCTTGTTTTCTTAAAATTTTTGGCTTAGCAGTGCCATTAGTTTTGATAGGACTTTGGACTGGCAGAGCTGTGGTAAATATATGATCTGTCACTAACAGCACCTGATCTCTTGCATGCTGAGAAGTTCAGTTCTTATGAATCTGACACTTTCTGTTTGGTTCCTTAAGGCCGCCTTTGCTCAAAGTGGTGCAATCAATCATGATGTGATTGCCTCTACATCTAGGGAAACAAGAGTGCCAGCTATATTTTCTTTCAAGTTATTGCTGTGGTTAAGTAGTGATGGCCATGATAAAGCTATGGTAAAGATTTCATTTTTTTGTACCATAACATTTCAATGATGCTTTTTTGTCATTTATAGCTGCCGAATGCTTAAGTGCCGCCTAAGTCCTAGAAGTAATAGTTTATTTCAGTGAAACTGTGTAATTTACATTGTTTCTGGATTTTTTTTCATTGTGCAGTGTTCCATCATACACAGTTAACAAATCCCTGGTTTCTTAGGAGTATGTCCATTCCTTTAAACACAACAATGCAAGTATGAATTTGCTACAGTCAGATGATAGAAAGCATAAAATCAATACTCAATTTTGACTATAAGCAAGTTGAGATTTTCACAGAGAGAAAATATTTTTATTAGATGAACAGAAATAGTTGGAAGAAACAGGAAAGCTTTCAGGCCCACAAAGTCATTTCATCTCCTTTATCCGTATAGGAACCTATTGCTCCATCCAGGAAGACATATTACAAACCATGTTACCAATAGGCATGTTTAAAGTTAAAAACAAGTAATCAAGCAATCTTTTATGTTTTCTTAAAGAAAATTGTAGTGATGCTTTTCCTTTCCAAGGCAAAATCTTTGTAACGATGAATTGCACCATACTGTATTTAACTAACAGTTTCTCTTTCAATGGTTGCCTGTCTTCCTATTTAGGCTGTATTGTGCATGTTAGCCTCAGCTGGGGATTTGAGTTTTGATTGTAACTGTGGAGTGAACTGGGATCTACATTTCATCTGCTCTAGGTCACCCTGTGTAATGAAGGCATTTAGCCAGAGGGTGAATAGACAAGGGAAACAATGGAAAGTGACTTCACTAACCTATTGAATCAGACTGCAAATAAATATCAAATGTTTTACAGTTGTTTTCTTAAGAAATGTTTTAAGAACATGCAGTGTTTTATATCCTGATGAAAAGGTTTTAAGGACGAAGGCTGCTGATGCAAGATATAATGTATGAAATATGTGATTTTGTTTCAATCCTTTCCCATTCTGGTCTTTGTAATTATAACCCTGAGCATTGTGTAGAGAAGCTGCCGATTTTCAAAACAAGCTGGTACATCTGTTTAAGCATATTAGAGAAACTTGGTATGGCATGAGAGCTGGGTATTATTAATAACATAGAGCTAGATATTATTAATAGTATGACTGTTTACAGTTGTCAAGAATGACTGGGAGGCAAAGGTAAATGACAAAAGCCATAAACACTTGCTTCTGAAATCTGTAGATACCTGTCTTGCAGGAGCATCTCAGACTTGTCAAACTTGCTATAATGAACCACATTTCAAGACTACTCTGACGAAATAAGGGTCTGATCAATAAAGAGAGTAGGATGACTCCTAGTGGTCCAAATAAATTTGTCTTATGGTATTGTACAGAACTACCTGAAATGCAAATCTCTCCCCTTTCTGTCTGTCCTTCCTCCTTAGGTTTTTCCTATTCTTGTTCTCCCATAGCCTTGGGAGCATAATCAGCAGGATGCTAGAGAAAATTAATAACTCTTTAAGATTAGTTAGAGTAGGTATCTGTGCTTCACCTTCCCACTCACACACTGAACACTGTTTCCCAAGCAGAGGGGACAGTTCTGTCTACCTCGGGATCCTGTCCTACAATCATGATGTTGCTTTAGCCTGAGAGGTTAATCCATGCCTTACACAATATGAGAAATGAGCAGTGAGGCACTCCATGCTATTCAGGGGGTCAGATTGATCCCAGCTGTTCCTCTGGGCTGAGAGGGAACGAATTCACCCATTTGCTTGCATGTAAAGTCCTCAGCTGTTGCACTGGGGTTGTCAATGTATCTACTCCTAGTCATTTCAGTGGTATTTTCTTCCCCTTACATCAGTCAAAGAACCACTGGTGGGTGCTGAAGAGACAGCCTGATCCTCTTGCCCACACAAAGGATGTCAGTAATTAACAAGCTTGTACACTGAAAGTGAAAAGAAAAATGAGAGGGAAGGAACACATTCATTAACAACCTGAATGATCACTGTTGTCAGAAAGTTGAATACTATGGATTTACAATTTTGGCTAGCACCTTCAAGGTTTTCAAAATAAAATGATGATGCTAAATGAGAGAGACTGTCACAGGGTACAATTAAAGGGATGTAAAAGAATTGTGTTAAGTTTGTGTGCACAGAATATAAAGGAGTTGTGATGCAGTAACAGGTCTAAGTGTGAATGTGGTTCTTTGCAGTAGGAGTTCCCTTTCAGTGAAGTTTTTTAGGAAAAATCTCTAATAGAAGTCTGGACTTGCTACTGTAGTTTTCATGTGCCATACTGCCAGGGAGAAACCACAGCCCTGACTTAGGTGTCTCTTCCATCTGCTCTGCATCGGAGCTTCTTGGCACCTGAAAATGAGATGCACTAAAGTTCTTGTTTTATTAAATCTTTCACATAATATGCTTAAAGGTTAGCTGACTAGGGAGTGCTGTGGCTGCTGGGTGATCTGCTTGTTCTTCCATTTCTTCAACAAGTATCTAATGAGGCCATTGAAATGGAACAGTATCAATTGCAGTTCAGTAGTGCTATTGCAGAATAGTGTTTGTCCAAGACGGATCACATGCTGTTATTTCCTACCCATATTTCTCTCTGCTAAAAGTTCATTTGAAATGTTTCTTAAATCATCCTTCCATTAAAGAAAAATATCAATTTGGCACTCTATACAATTTAGGTGATAGGTGGTTTCACTCCGGTTTGCAGATCATTATGAATGTGATAACGTTCCAGGTGACTTCACGCAGATCATATCATTTGGATAGGAAAACTGTCAGTCTACTCATCTCAATGCAGCTCTATTAAATTTGGTATATAAAATCTGCATTCCCTGGTGTTTGTCCGGTTCAGTAGCATTAACCCACAGGAGGCACTTGCAGGGGCCCACTGCAAATGGACTTTGATTAAAGCAGGTTTTTTGCATATTCCTTTCACAAGAGTGTGTGAAGAAAAGGAGCCACCAGAGGCCTGAATCTAAGGATATGGGTTACCAGCTAGCAGCTTATTGCCTGCAAGAGGAAGGTTTAGTGAAATAATTGTGAAGTTATATTTCAATTCAGACTGCAGTCTTTCTGAGTCTTTCATATAGTCTTAAAAACAATACCACAAAGATGTAATAAACTTGCAGAGTTAGACCAGGAGATATGTACAACTTCCCACATCCTGGAAAAAACCGCATCCATGGGTTTGTGTTTTCGGGTTTTTTCCCTCCCCGGGGCACACGTTACTCGTACATCCAAGGAGGAAAATTAGACCACTGAAAAACTCGAGAAAGTATGAGTGTAGCAGAACCAGACAAGTCAAGCAAATTGCAGACATAAAGAATTCACCTGAGAAACCCCATCACCAGCAGCTGATGGTGCTGTAGCTTAAGGCTTTCTCTCCCCTAACTCTATTGTTGGCTACCGCGAACAGTAGTTGTCATTTGTGCATGTGGCAGAAGGCCACTCACAAAGTTAATTTATGGTCCCTTTCAACAGACCCATGTTAGCTCCTTACAGTTTTGTATTTTAATTGTCACTCTTGCTAGTTTTACCAGATAAGTCAAACTAAGTGAACATGGACAGCAACTCTCCTGGGAACATTTACTCATGTTTTAGTCATAAGACAGCTTTAAATTTTGGGTTAAGATGTGAGCACAGGCTGGACAGATGTTTACTTGTGAAAGATTTGGGGCATGTAGCACACACTATTCTTGTGCATAGGTGTTGGATGTTTTATCGTGACTCCTTAGGCTGTTGTGAACTGCACCAGATGTTCCATTAGTTACATTTCACTTTTCGTGTCTGTGTTCTGCGTGGTCTGTGTGCCGTGGCTAGTAGTGCAAAGTTCCTTTCCTGTTTGCCATATGATAACAAGCCCAGGCTTTCTACCAACCACTGTTTGGTGAAGTTCTCCAAGGACTTAATTTCTTCCCTTTCCTTTCAAGTTTCTGAGCTGGAGTGCAAATGCGTGAACACGTCAAGAGAAAAAAAACTATTTTTGCACTACTTCACACCTAAGTAAAACTAGGAAGAACTAGCAAATCTTTCTCTCATGCACACACCCACATCCACGCTTTCCATTTCATCTCTGTGCACACACTCCTCCTTCCTTCTTACATAATGCTCTTGCACAGAGAAGAGTGGGTGGGCTGAAATAAACTGGCCTAAAGAGCTAATTCTTTCAAGATTTTGTTTCCCCACTGCTTAATCACTCCACCATTGTCTCTACCACATTTGGTAATCGTGTGTACACATCTGTCTTTTTCAAACTACCCTTTTCTGAATGGTTACATCCAATAACCAAGCCTTATCAGGTAAAGAATTGCAATAATCTTTCTATTGAGTAGTTTTCTTTGTATTATGAAGCCTTTCAAATTTCTCTTACAACTGTTGAGATGTGGAGATTATCTAGCTCTGGTTAGTATGTTTGTTCTCAGTCAACGCAGGCTTAGCAGCTACATTAAAGTTTGGAATACAGCAAGGTAAGAGCTTTCTTTTACCTTATCAGAACTTTTCAGCACTCAATAATATGGGCCTATTGAAGACCATCAGCACAGGGCATGATCTCAGGGCTTAAATACCTTGCTAGTACTTTTATCTCCTTGGTGCCATCACAAGGAACTAGAGCAACGATGAAACATCAAAACTAGTATTCTGTGTAACAGCTGCTTTTGTAGAACTTTAAGAATTTCTTCCTCGGTGTTGGATTTCCAGATCCACATCCATCTCCATCTAATCCAGTGCTGGGCTGTGACCAGCATTGAGAGGTGTAAGGAGGTGCACAGAGCACTTCAGGGTGTGTAATCAGACATTAATTCTTCTCATGATCAATCTGTGAGTCTTTGAAAGAAACATCATCTCGCTGTAGCCTCCTGCAGAGAAGCTACTGCGTTCTTCCACTGTGTGCAAGTATCCATCATATTGATTGTCGCAGCAGGAACTTGCTGCTTACCCTCAGCACATTTTCCTGGCAATCTCAGGCATTTCTGTAAATATAGGTATCCAGTTGTTACAGAATGAAATCAACTCAACATATATTTGACTGTCAAGTCTTGTGCCGACCAAAGGAAAACATGAATGAGCAGTCTATGCATACATAAACAGCTTAGAACGTAATATTTTCACAGAAAGCATAATTGTTAGACTTCTGTGGCCTCCTAGCTCTAAAAAAACATTGATAATGTTTCTGGGGTTTCCTTCTACTTGCTGCTATTTTCAGTCAGAAGTCTAATTTGTACGATACCTGTAACATCTCAGGTTTCACTTCATCTTCCTTATTACGCCCACTCTTTATCATTCCTGGGGACCTCAACCATTCTGTTCTGTAACTTACTAGCAAATACAGCGCAAATTTACGGATACCTGATTAAATAAAAACAGGAAATGTAATGAGCTTGCACTGAGCCTTGACAAGCAAAATAGATGTGTTTCTTTCTAATAAGAAAATGAATATAACCTGTACAGAATCTTTAAAAAGCATGGAAGGCTGTGGAATTTACCTTCTGTGTTAACAATGGAAAACGTTTTTATCAAAATCATTAATCATTTTTGAGTGAACATAGCGTGTGGAAAAGCTAGTGGCGTCCCAGCTCTGGAAATCAAAAGTCTCTCTCTCTGGGAAACAGGAACACCGACTTTGGCTGTTTTCCGAGGTGCTCAAATGAAGGATTTCCTGAAGTTAAAGGTTGATTCTTCCTGCTTCTTCTGAGTTTTAGCTTCCTACTGAAACTGCTACCAAATTATGATACTCAGCTTGTTGTGATGGTGTATTGGGGTTTTTGATCCATATGAAGAGAAAAGGACTAGGAGAGGACTGACATTTTTACAGCCATCAGGTATATAAGTGATTTAGATAAGTGTGTATTTATAAATAAAGATGATGTGAAACCCGGAATTGAAATACTAGCAGATTATATAGGGAGTTCAAGATACAGGCAAGGAAAGAAATACAAAGGCATAGTTAAAATGAATGTTGAAACTCATAACTACACGGTGACCGTGCTTCTGTGGTTTCAGAGCATTATCACCTTGCAAGACGATAGGATCTTATAAATTTTCCTGTTAAAATAATGTCTTTTCAACCATGGTATTTCTCAGTTTTATGTCTAACAAGATTATCAAGTGTCTTCTATGTGTGAAAAATTAAATTCTGAAGTTGAAAAGTGTAATGATTGGATCTTGTTTGTTTTCTTAGGAAGCCTGTATGGCAGAATGACTATTCATGAGAGCTGGAAGTGTGTAAAAATCAATCATATCTTAAAGTGTGAAACTCTGATATTTTTACCTCCCATGCCTGGCATTCAAAGCCCATTTTGTTTTCCTCCCTGCCAAACCCTGCATGGTGATCGGCCTCACAGGAGCACTGGGACACTCTGGATATAGGCATAAGTTTTTTGGACTTATGCACAAAGTCATTAGGGTTGGTTTTTTTCCTCTTTAAACATTACAGGTTTTTAGAAATGCCAGTTTACGGAAGAAGTTTAAGCACAGTGTGTGGTTTAAAGCTGGGACAATTGCAGAACTCTGTCTTACCAATTCTCTTTCTTTAATGACAACACTTCTTGTCCACCCTTCATGATGCAATAGTCATAGAGTCATAGAAAGGGCTCAAAAGACAAAGTATCCACTATTTTTTTTCTGGGTAATTGAATCAGAATTTTCCCCTAATTGTTGTAGTCATTTTGGTTTTAAGTACATTTAATTAATTAGATCCCACAGAACATGTTTAGTGGTAGAAGTATATCCAGTTCAGACCAAATTGCAATAATCACACAGAAATTCTGCAATGTTGACCAAAAAAACCCATCCTTAGAAAGGTATTTAAAAGGATTAAGTTGGCTCATGACAGGTGTAATGGCCTCTCGTGGACCTGGGCAGCCTACCAGGCACTCATCGCAACAAATACACTGACAGGTCACCACGGTTTATGTCACAAGATTAAAATTACTCACACTTGTCTATCTCTGCTGATTAATTTTTTTCCCTCTATTATATTCTTCCCAGTCTGGAAATAGGGAACAAAACCGCAAATTTTACATATAATTTAGTCAGTATACAGAGAGATTGCATTTTCTTGAAAGAAAAGAAAAAATAGAAAAATTTAATTATTGAAAATAAATTCATTCCAGAGAATCATTTTTTACAGAGATGCACACAAGGAATTTAATTATAAATTTCTTTGCCTATATCATGATGAATATAACCCAAGAATACCTCTTCTGTGGGGCTTTTAATTTTTACACCAATAAAATTCTGTTTTGTCTTCTCTCCTATCTTTGCTACTGCACCTTCATCCTTTGAAATGCTGTCTTGACCATCCACACTTCTTTCTTGTAACCAAGAAATGAAGCTGCTTTTCTAGATCAGGTTTCCAATGCTGCTAACTGTACACTTTGGCTCTTTTCTGCTCACCAAGTTATTTATGTCATTTTGGAGCTACTTTTTATGTTCTACAACCCATTGAACTCTCTCAGAACATTTTAATTCAGGTTTATAACATGTCCCCGGTAGCCATGGAAATGCAGTCTTATGTATGGTCCGCACTTCCAACGCAGAATAACCCAAAGAGCGTCCAGAGTAAATGGGAATATGGATGCAGAGAGGAGGAATGAGCAAACACAGTGAACAGTATGATGGCTGTAATGGAGATGGTTTTGATATATTTTGTGTGAAGCTGCTTAGGTTTAGTAGTCAGCTCCCCTGATTTGAAGAAGTGAGGAAAGGTGGGCAATGCAAGGAAGTGAAAGGAGAAGAACAAGGAGGCAGGAGGGAGGAGCCAGCACCCACGAGAGACAAGTGAGCAGATTCAGGAGAAGCACTTGCAATTTTCACCCTCCCTTCCTGGCTGCTTTTTCAACTGTGCTTCCCAAAGCTACAGTCTGCAGCCAGACTCTCTCATCTCTCCCCATCTTCTATCAAACGCCTCCACGTTTTCTCCTCTCTCCATTATGCATAGGAATGCCTTTCACAAAGCATTGCAAAACTATTGGTGCTCTTCTACCTCAGATTTCTCTCTCAAATGTAGCTTTTGCTTGGGGCCCACAAAATTCTTGCTGATTATCAGGCCTTTGTGGGTGGGCATGTGTGCACACATATTTGTACATTGAAGGAACAGGGTCTCTTCTTGGCGTGAAATTTATAGTGTTTATTTTGGGTTGGTTATCTGCAATTGCTTTCTGTATCTGCATGTTGAACCTGAGCTTTACAGCTGTACTGTGAACACTTGTGTGCATGGACAGTGTTATAATGTGCCTCTGCAGTGCTCCTCAGAGAGTCTTTCTAGGCAACAACATACTGTTGTGCCTCTAAGAGCTAAAAATTGATACATTTTTTGTCTCTAATAAAATAACTAAGATCTCCAATGCTTTCATAGTCCTATTATATTTTGCAGTGTAGCTAATCCCTGTCTGCTGTGGGTTGAGCTCATTGTTTATTCTCTGCAGAAGCAAATAATCCCTCATTTTCCTGTTTGTACTACACAGCTTTGTCTGTCTTTTCTTCTCCTTATATTCTCTTCTATGTCTCCCACTTCACGTTTTGACCCTCTTTTCCCTCACTGCAGCCTTCTGGGTTTGAGGGAGAGATTTTTTTTTTAGAGTAGTTGGAAAGTTCTTCTAAGATAAATCTGTTGTGTTTATCTTCATTTTAACTCTTCCATTCACACCAGCCGCCCTGCCTGCAGTTTCACAGGTCTCCCATCATCACCTTGGGACCCATTTTGGTGGTCCCTCTGTATAACTGATGCTATGGTGTCAGAGAGACTGTAGAACTCTCTTCAGCCTGCAGTCATTAAATGGGGCTTTTCCATACCATCTCTCACATCCAGAGAAGGAGGATAACTGAATAATCTGCTCATCCCTCACTAGCAAGGCCTTTCAGATGTGTGTGTGTTAGATTTTAAAGGCTTTATATGAGAATTCCCCTGTGGTTTTATTTTCCTATCTATGAAAATCTCTTTCAAATCCCTCAATTGCTAATGAACATTATTTGCTTAGGCCATCATTCCATGCTGTTTTCATCTTAACTAGATGCCTTCCTCAGCATTAGTCCATATGTCTCTCCTTAATAAATGAACCTGCATTATATGAAATCTTCCCATTAAATCACATTTTTTGCATTTGAAAGTTGATTCTTTAAATCTGTCCTCTGTGTCTGACAGATGTCACATTTTCCAAAAGTTAAGTAAACAAGTCCTCCCTACTTTTGACAAGAAGTAAGGAAAATCAGTGTTTACTCAGAATTCCCCTGATTCAGGCTCTACTTTAATTTCATCGCAATTAAATGGTGTTTGTTGTGCTTCTCGGGCTCATCTGCTCCATAGGGTTCTCTACTTTGCTTCTGCAATTACAATGCAAGAATTGGAACCTTTTTTATAACTATAGGGTAGTATGCAATGATAGGGGGTCAGTTATCTTGCTCACAGAGTACTCTTATGAAGTTTTTTTCAGAAACATCAGTAGCATGAAGAATTGACTAGATGTCAGTCTTATTAACCCAAAATGTTGTAGTTTAAGCCTTGACCAGCGAACATGATTAGGCCAAACAAAATAGGGGCAAAATAAAAATGTTTGGGATGGAAAAAAACATTTAATTTAGGAAGGCTTGTTTCAGATCACGCATGTTTATAAGGCTTGACAGTGGAAGTTCCCAAAACATGTGGACAGAATGTACTGCAAGCCTTTATATGTGACTGAGTTCTCTATTCTTCATTAGTCCCACACGAAGTTGGATTTTCCCCATCTTGCAATTTTATACCATGATAATTGTGATGCTTTCACAGGATGTGATCCAGTTTTTGGGAGAAGGGGCTAAATAATAACTACATCAATTAGACTGTGTTCTTAACCAAGTCAAATGAACCAGGAATTTCAGGTGATTGAGTCTATTTTTGATGCTTAAATCCTCCTCAGGTTGCTAATACTTAATAATGACTTTGAGGACCTCTTTATTTTTATTTTGAATGCAATGTACAGCAGTTCCCGGTGTTGTTTTTTAACTGGGAAATAAAACCAGGTAAAACAGTGTCAAAATTGATAGATTCAGCATTGAATTTTCCATATACAAATTCTATCTCTAGCTTCAGATACCCTCACAAAAGAAAAATATGAGTCCTTCCTGACACGAGGTCTTATACCAGGGCTGAAATTGCAGCTCCAGGGATAGGCAGCCTATAAAGAAATAGACCCAAGGCACTAAGCTAAATATAATGAGCTATGACATCTGTATCTAATAAGTGCTCTGTATTTGTTCTATATTGGAAGAAATGGAAAGAAAGACAGTCAAGTCTAAATAATCAAGACTTGATTTACATTAATTTCTTTAGTACTCATATGCAGTCACTGGGAGGTCACATCAAGCCACACTGTTCACCCCATTACTGAGTTACAATAAATATTTCTAGGGGATTATGATAAATAAAAGGAGCATTAGCTTACGCTGCACAGGACTTTGATTTGCATATTTAAAAGTATACAGTACATCTTGATCAGATTAACTTTGTACTAAGTATTTTTCCGTTAAGTGTTTTGTTTGGGTTTTTTTCTTGCAATGATCTGTCCTATGAAATTAAAGGTGTATTTCTAAGAATCAAAAATAAGAAACTACATTTGAAATTCTTGAAATTTGAAGATATTCATAGCTAAATGGAAACCTTCCAGCTCAGGCTCATTGCCCACCAAATTAGATCTCATGTTATTTTTGAAGATACACCTTTTAGTACTGAAAAGCTTATATACTTTTATGTTGTTTGTAAAACCTGGACTACTGTACTTATGGTATCCAATATTCTGTCATTAACTACTTTTAGAAACAAATAAATAAAAATCCACAAAAGTCTTGATGCTAATGTAATTTTATAAATTGCACATATGCCTGGTTTGCTTGAAAAAAAAGCTCATGTGCTTTTTTCCCCTAGTCTTTCAGTTCAGTAATGGCTCGATTTAACATCTTTTTCTTACACAAAAGTATCCCTGTTGCCCGTTGCATGAGTGTGAGCTGGCCTCATCTCTCACAGAGAAACACAATTTCCGTGCAAAACGTGAGCTGTGCCCTGACAGGGAGATAAGCTGAATGCAAACTTCTGAAGATTTTGATTCTCCACAAAACTTGTAGATCAAATCCAGCATGATTTTCATAGTCCTAGTTTTCAGTCTCATCTTTTGGTTAAAAAAGGTTAAATTTGTCTTCTGCTTCCCTTCTCTCCTCCGCCTCCTTCTCCCTCTGTCGTCCCCCACCCCTGCCTCGCTTGTTGTCTGTTTCAGCACCTGGCTCTTAAATGCAGTACATCAAACATCTTTTGAAGGGCTCAGAGATTAAAGATTGTAGGTTACAATTAGAACAGCTATAATGATGATCAACTCTCAGTTCCTGCATAATGAATAGGAAAATAAGTTACAGAAGACTCAAAGCTTTAGCCAAGATTTTAAGATTGTGTTTTTGGGGGGAAAAAAAAAAAAAAAGAGTGAAACAGCCTGTGGTATCATTTTTTGCACTCTGGAGATTCAGATGATTCAGGCTCAGGCTTTCAGGTGCTTACTCAATGTGGAACAGTTAAGAGTTTTGCACTTTATTGCCTGAGACACCTTCAAACTTAAAGCCTTGTGTCAAGGCATAGTTGTGTTTTCAAGTGACTGAAATGCATTAATTAGGCATTCTATTGGGGTCTAGGGTGAGGGGGAAAAGACATACTTTTCTTCCCCTACTGTGAGTGATGGCTGATTCAGGCATGTCAAGTAAGGTGGTTATTGTGAAGTATGATTGATGTGTCTCGGTCTGTGTGATTATCTGCACCTCTATGGAAAAAACATATATTTTTCTTTAAATAGCAAAGGAGACCCTCACAGTAAGCATGATTTTAATCAAATGATTCAGCTGTGTGAGCTTTTAAAATAATTTTTCTGTCTGAAAAGGGAGTGCCCATTAGTGTTTTAGTGTCATATAGCAGCCAAAAGACTCCTTTAGCAAGAACTTCAGTTGGTGGCAGTGCTATGGTGTACCTCTATCATAAGGAAGGACATGAGACAAATAAGCTTACAAACAATTTGAATGTAGCTCTGCACATGGGCAGCAGTAGGTTGGTGTTTGCCAAAGGCTTGCAGAAGAGTCAGTGTGCCTGGCTAGAGGTGAGGCAGTAGAAAGTGCTGAAGGAGGATTGAGGGCCAATTGTTCTGAGTTCAAAACTGATCCTCAAATCTGAGGCAAGACCCATCTGTAATGGAAGTAACGAGGGAGCTGTTGTCATCTCTCACCGGTAAAAATGAGCACCCTTTGCTCTCTGAGGTATAGTAGAGTGTATGTGTCTAAGCCACTTGAGGGTTTGGTACCTGTTTTCCAGTATTGGGACCCCTATTTCTTTTCTTTTTTAGGATTTACATACTTGGTCAGTGATACCATAAAATGGCACCCCCTCTCTGCCCTCAGGAACTAAAACTATCTCAGAGCATTCTGGATATGCTGTTTCTTGTGCTGGTATCTATCTCAACCGATGTATACTGGGGAAAAATGCAGACTGAGTATTTAATATGAGAAAGGATTGTCCTCCTTAATGACTGGCAGGCTATTTGCTCATTATGTTTATTTCCAGCTATAGCAAGAATGAAATTATGTGAGGAAATTATTTACCTACTCTATTAGCATCCAGATCACCTGCCAGCTTAGAGAAGTGTTTAGGGTTACAATTCAGCTGTTCCAAACAGAAAAATTATGCAGGTCCAAAAGCAACTTTATCTGATCATTGTGCCACTCAGTTTCACCTACAGTGAGGAAAACAATTCTCTGCATAGTTTCCAAAGCATATTGCAATTTTGGTCAGAGTTTTGATAAATGTAACTAGTTTATCGTGTGTAGAGCTTTTTAAGTGTGAGCAGCAGGCTTCCCATGGGTCTGGGTCCCTGCTCTGGGTTTGTCCAGCCTTGTATATTTATATATGGTGAACCAGAATATTCTTGGACTTAGAAGGTGATTGTAAACATGTACCAGTCAAAGACACTCTTTATTATTGTGCAGGGAGAGTTTCCACTTTGCTTACTGCATCTCTATACTGCAGAAGGACTTGCCCAGTCCCCAAGAAGTTCCCTATTTCAGACCTTTCTCCATTATTCTCCATTAATTCTCCATTATTACCTTTCCATTCATGCATCCTAGTTCTTGTACATCTCACTGATGGTTAGCAGGAAGATAAACATGGGAACGGATAAATGGTATACCTAGAAGGGTATCTCTGAAAAGTAGTTTGGGCTCAGCCACATAGTAGATCAGTACATGGTTCTCCATCTGCAAAATCTTGCAACTACATTGTTACTCTGTTTGAACACTCAAAACAGCTTAGGACTGCTTAATACTTTCCATACTTCTGCCCATTTATGCTCATGTTATCTAGTCTGATAACCCCAGTCTTCACTGCGTATAATAAATACAAGTCAGCCTCACCTCTGAGCTGCATATAAAGAATACTATAGTAAAAAACGGAAATTTTTTTCTTTCAGATTCAAGATACCACATTAGTACTTGTACTCACCAGGTACTACAAAAGTAGGTCGTGCCTAGGAAAGGCCTTGAAATCACTGCTTCTTAGTTCTTTATCTTTGCTGCTGGCACTAAGCGGGGTGGTAGGACCCCATCTTGCATAGCATGTGTCAGGCTCCCAGCACGGAATTAGGATATGTGCAAGTATAAACCTGATACTAAGGATCCACTTGCAGGGTGTGTGATTTTAGGCACAGCCTGTACATCCTTGGAAAATCATTCCAATGCATTAAGGACCTGGGTTTGAATCCTTCTATACCTTAGTTTCCCTACCTGTTCAGTATGTGCACTACCATCTCTTTCCTGTGTGTAAGGGAACCTCACTATTTAGATTGTGAAGTCCGTAGATCTCCACCTAAGAAGAAAATCTTGCAATGTTTCTGCAAGAGCTACCCACAGCACTGTGGGCTTTTCCTGCTCTAACATTAAGCTTTTATCTTGCACAAAAAGCTTAAAAAAAAGGGAAACCCTATTCCCCCTCAGATCCTTTCTGTTTGCTAAAGGTGCATCAGCATCTGCAGCTCTGCGGGGTTGTGCAAAGCAATAATCTTCATTGTGTTCAACATCAGTTCTGTGCACAGCAACTTCTTGACTAATTACTTCTGAACTAGTTTGACATTTCTATGTACAATTTAAAACATTCAGGAATAAGGAGATCTTTGCTTTTCTTGTCTACCAATTAATTATTTCAGGAATAATCATCCCCCAGAGCTGGGAGGGGAGAAACATAACCGATCACAGCTTGTGGTGCTGTATCGGCCGAGAATCCAAGGCAAGAATCAAAGGCTGTGTTTTATTTCTCCCCAAATGAAGTCCCACTGCGACATGTCAGTACAATATTTACTTTGTACTGATTGCATTCCAGGCTGCTGAGCAGAGAGCAAGTAGCTAAGAAATCCCCATGCTGACAATAACCCTTGCTTGTCAATTAGATGGCACTAGCAGTGTCTGCACGTCGGTCAGATTTTACTTTAATTTTTAAACTTCACTTCCATCTCGTGGTCAGGTCAGGCATTGCATGCAAGAGGGATTGCTCGCTGTCTTGGCAATTCTTAAGCCCCAGTGTTTCAGGCCTTCTCACAAGGCAGCTTGTGTCACGGTGCAACTGTATCTATTGTAAACGTGTTGTTTGGGTTGGTTTTTTCCATTTTTTTTCTATGGGTGGCTCTGTGGGGCTTTTTTAGCCAAAAGCTTGTCCTAGTGTAGATACAGCGTCTTTCAGCAAAGCCGGTTTTTTGGGAGTTTTTGTTTAGTTGGTTGGTTTTGATTTTTTCAGATAAAGGGAGGCAGACGGTCACACAGCAGAGGGAGGTTTTGTGGTGCAGCACAAATTTATTAACACACTAGACCAATACTAGTGACTCTTTTCCACCCAAGCAACATTCACACTCTTTCTTATTGCCAGCTCTAAGAGAGAAAGTCCTGCTCTCTTCCTTTGCGATACCTTGGCTATTCATATTTGTAAGCTATTAATTTTTGTTATTGTAGCACTAATTTTTTCCAGATTAATGAGCCATGCAAGGGAAGCAGCACAAGTGAGCTGCCTTCAGAGAGAAGAAAGAGGAAGAGGGAGATGGATGCCTTTTGGCAGTAGAAAGACATTGTACTAGTTCGGCTACTAAGTGAGGTCTCTATCATCATACCATATTTCCTTGGGTCACCACTGTCCAGTGTTTGTTTTCCTCCAGCAAAGCTCTCCACTTCTTAGAAGCCAATCGGCCTTCTAAAGCTTTCTGCAGGCAGAGGGGAAACTCACTTTCACTTGGGAATATTTATTCCTGTCCTTCAATATTTCATGAATATTAGCTATGGGTTAAGAAATAACGCAGGGAAAAAAAGAGTTAAAAAGTACATATATCTTGTGACTAGAGAGCCTCCATTTTAAAGAGCTATGTACATGGCAGCCATGTAAAGCTACAAAGTGATACATATTTTCTGTTGGCAGATGAGTTAGTGTCAATGAGAATCTAATTTCTGCTACCTTTCTGTTTGGATAAATGAAAAGTGTGCCTTTCCCTACAGTATGATTGTGCTGTTTAAAAAACAATTTTATGTCTCACCAGAAGGCTTGATAATGTAGCAAGAAGAAGGATCAATTAGTTTCCTGATGCTTTAATGATCCAGAAAATGAAATTTAATCAGATCAACTTATCTTGTCCAAGGGCTCTGATCCTGCACCATTAAAATAAATAACAGTTTTAGTATTAACTTAAAGACATACCAGTTAAAACATAAATGCAAAAGGACACCTTATAAAAGGTTATTAAAATTGTGGACAACTCACTGAATTACTCGTACCAAAGGTCATTAATCAAGTCACGATTGTTAAACTTTTCTGTTTTGACTGTTTTCTTTCCTGGGAGATTGCAAGTCATGGCCCAGTAACTCAGTTTATATCCCAGAAAATAAACTCTGTTTAAGAAACAGTGAATGTGAAGATGCCTATGAGGGGCTATATGGAACTTGAATTTATCTCTTCATTGCAGTCTGTGACTTTATCCTTCTTGTGTCATCTGTATGTGCTTTCTGCAGTACTTGTTCTGTGCATTCACTTGTCATGGTTTTAAGTTCTTTTAGTCCTATTTTATTGCAAATTTGAGGTGGTTATCTCCCTTGTAAGAGGCACCTGTATTTCTGAGAAAGGCAATGGAGTATTTGATTCATTCTTTGGATCTTTGTTACTGAAAGCCCGGCCTTTCTCTGTCAGTGTGGTAAAATGGACAAACTAAGAGGAAAGAATTTGAAATGATTTTCTGAAAATTATGATGTGTAGTAGAGAGGCCACAAGTAATCACTTCATCAGAACTGTTCTGCACATCATTTTGTCACGGTATTTTTAACAATATATAAGGAGGAAAACACTGTTCAACGTAATATGCTCGGCTTTTGAATTTGTTAGGGCTCCTTCACCTTAACTTATAAAAAGATTGCTCTAAAACTGAGCTCCAGTGCCCACATTATCGTTTAATTATCCTGAAATAACAGTTTTGTTACTAATTACATAATAACACCATCCACCCTTTGCTGCAATTAAATTTGCAGTGCCTATTAGAAACTGTGTTGTCATAATAAGGGTAGTTTCCTTTATTTACTTATGCTGAGTTGCAGAATCTATAATTATATGCATGGATCATCAATTTCAGACTTGTTTGTATAATTATAAGTAATTGAACATGAAAGCAATTTAGAAATATCAGACTATAAAGTACTCTGTCTATTGTGGAGTTGGAATAATCAGTAGATTAGAGGGATGATTATCAGTTAAGAAAGAGCTTCATAATTTCATAGTAATTTAAATATAAATAAAAAAACCCACTTCACAAATTCAGCAGCAGCTTGCCTTGCTTACAGTCCGGGATAGTCAGATTTTCAAAGTTATTCAGATATGGGCACATTCAGAATTATTTTGTATTGGTCTAGTGTGTTAATAAATTAGCACAGTAATTTCTGTCACTAATATTTTTTGGACTGTGTTCATTGCTGTAAATATAGGCATTATTAATAGCATCATTAAACTTATTGACAATACATTTTATTGCTGAAAAAATGAGAGGCCTATTAAATATTAAGTAAGCATATGTAAATTTCTTAATATTCACTACGCATAGAAAGAGCTTCTTAGTGATTGCAAACAAACTTGCTGAAAATCTGGGTATGGGGGCAAACAACCATTTTTCAGAGGTGTATCACAAAAAATACAGATGCAAGAGAGTATATCCACTTAAATGGTCTCAGATCAGACCCCTGGTCTAGATTTTCTGATTCACCAGAGAGCGAGTGCTCTGAACTTTGAGCCGGGCCAGAAGGGTTGGAGCCACAGGCTTAGCTGGGTGCATCAGAAACCTGTGATGGTGGATCTTGCTCCCCATCAGGAACTACTGTGCTGTAACCTCCAGGGTCCCACAGCTGCAAGCATTGGTGCTAATCCTGGCTGCAGAAAGGAATTTTACCCAGGGCTGACTTCATCCTTCCCCGGCACTGAAGGCAGGAATGAAAGGAGAGGCGATGTCCTCTTCTGAGCTATGGAGGACAGGCAGCAACTCTGCTGGTGCCACCTCAGCTGAGTTGTTTGAGTGTCAGATGTTTCTACGCATTTCTTCACAAGGGTGCTTCTTGTCCCTCAGTGGTAAAGTGGTGATCAGCTCATTCCTCCTGGGGACCAGAGGAAAGAGACCTGCCTGGATGCTCTGGGCCCAGAAGGGAAAATTAGCTCAACATTCAGGGACAGATCATCTTCTCTTTTTTTTTCTCTTTACAGATATTTCTGTGGCTGCCAGTTGTGGTACTTGGGTATTTAAAGTGCTTCCCCACTGAAGGGTAGTACTTGGAGCGCTGGTGCCTCTCTCCCTCACATTCAGTGAAGTTGGCTGGTTATTCTGGGGATCCCACAAATGTTTCTGATCACAGGAGACAAGTATTTGGGGACAGATTACAAAACTGTTTGAAAAAAGGATGGTTTCTGTAATTCCCACCTCCAAGGCATAGTAGCTGGAAACAAAGTACTTCATATAATTTCTTTTTATTCTCCCCCAAAAGGGAACCATCCTCTATAAGCTTATGTCAGCTTTATTTTGCTTATGTTTTCTTTCTCTTATCTAAACATAAAAGCAATAAAGTTTAAAAGATAGGCAAATTTCCTTGGATCAGTAGCATTTTCTACCAACACTGAACTGAAAGTTGAAAGGAGCAAAGTGAGCCAAACTCAGCAAAACCCACAGAGCATGGGCAAACATAGCACCACCTCCACAACATATGAAAGGAGATTTGCTTGCAGTACGATCCATGGCTAATTTTTGTGTTGATGGTGAGATTTCAAGCCTAGATATGTTGTTGCCCAGCTCTGTG
>NW_020897696.1:585717-711382 GCF_003984885.1 Neopelma chrysocephalum | reverse complement strand
ATATGTTGTTGCCCAGCTCTGTGTGGTTTGGAAGTGCCAGTGTGTGCCCGTGTGCCGCATGGATTTTGTAGCACTGACATCTGGTGGCAAGAGGCAATGTGAGCTCCAAGTGGCAGTCTGGCAAACAGGGCTGCAGCAGTCCGCACACACTGCTCATCCCCAGATTTTTCATGTATTTTCCAATAAATAAAGCACTTTGTAAAATTAAATGATTGTGGAAGATTTGGATTGTCTTAATGCTGCCACAGGATAATGTTAAGTAATAATTAAAAGCTGATGATAATAAAAACCAAGTAGCAGCTGTTTAGAGGTATTTAAAGTTGAGGGGATGGGAAAAAAATGAAGATGAAAATGCAAATTAAAGATATTCCTTTAAACTTTGAGAAGAAGTGTTTTTTACAGTCTAATAAAGTTATTCAACATTCACCAATACAAATTTTGAAAAGGCTGCAAGGGAGAATTCTCTTCTGCTCTCTCCTTCTTCTTGTTAGGATTCAAAAATATTAAGCGGTTTATTGTCTTTCTTTCCTAACCATGTTTTTCCCCTCCTCTTTCCTGCGACTTTGCATTCAGTGAGTGTGTCAGGCTTGCAGCTGGCTGTTGTCAGAGCTCCGATGATTCCAAGAGCAGTGCCAAAACCAGGAGTTCAAACTCATGGGACATGCCCCCAAAGACACTAAAACTTCTGGAGGTATTTTTAAATTAAATTTGCAGTGCTTTCTATTTGCACTCTGGAGTTTGAGATATGAGCGATCACATATTCAGGACTATCCATATAGTTCTAAGGACTGAGGCTTTGTTTTGTGTGCTTTCTTTTTAACCCCTCCTGGGAGAGTCACAGGAGGGCTGCAGCTTGGCTGCACTCAGCATCTGTGGAAATGGAAGTCTGCACACACCCAAACCCACTCCGTGTCTGTACCTCTGTGTTAAACCAAACCTTGTATTCTTCTAAGAGACAGTCACATCACTCATGGCCCAAAATAGTAGTGACCCTTAATAGCATCTCACTTTTCTTGAGTATGCATTCAGATCTTTAGAGAAACTGTTTGCAGGATAATGTTTCTTATTATTAGTCTCAATCAACAATAGCTTAAATTCTTCATGAATTCACCAGATTTTTATAAGGTAAAGCCTGTTTCCTGACAGGCAGTGCTTGTAATTCTTTGATATCTGCTAGGGGGCAATGTATGTTAAATAATGTCATCTTTTTCTGTGTGATTAATGCCAAGACCTGTAACAGCAACACAGTGAGGAGGAAGCACCTAATAATTACATGGAGAATTTCTGTGCTTGTGAGGGTTAAATAATAAATAACACTGAAATGGAAAGAAAGCAAAAGAACAGCAATGTCCAGAGATCCTGATTGTATTTGGATGAGAAGATACTAGCTTATAGCTTCATGTAGACAAGTATTTCTTTGGTAGATATATGGACAGACAAGTGTTTAACTTCATTGTAGAAAGTGCAAAGAGTCCATACAGGTAAGTCACATTCTGCACAAATATAGTTTCCACGCCACAGCCACTGCTGTGAACACTGCTGTACTGCTGCTGCTCGGTGAAGTCTGGTGACTAGCTAAGGCTTTTGCAGAAATTTAGTCTCTTTGTACTGGATCTTGTAGTCATTTGAGGGCATAAAAATAATTCATTGTAAATGGTTCTAAGGATTTAAACAGGACACTAGAAAATATCCATTGTATGCAGGTAAAAAGATGTTTCATGTTTATTGATAGAGCCATAGAGAGAAAGAGAATTTGTACCTAGGTTTAACACAAGTGTCGGATCACAAATTGAAGATCAAAGAAATAAAAAAGACCACAAGTCTCTTCACAATTCATAAACTCTATACACAGTAGGATGGAACAAATGCATTTTAGTTAGTGTACCTCTTTTCTATGTTTATTAGCATCTTTGACCATTATGCCAAGCCTATTCTCACGTTTAGGTTATTGTAGCAGTTACAGTATGTCATATTGCCTTCCTACTCATGCTGAACTCCAGTGCATTTCACTGAAGAGGAACTCATAGATAAGAAATCTGTTTGAAGTTGTTAGATAGCATTGCTTTTATATTATTTGATTGTCTGTGAAATTTGGGAACACAGATTCACGTATTTGTTCTAGGACATGCCTACATGCTGGCAGATGGTTAGTATACCCACCAGAAACATATTTATGAGCAATAAACTGCATTTGCAAGAAAGAAAGAAATTCACCATGGAAATAATTCAAGAGAGAAATGGTAGAAATAATTCAGTTGCTTTTATTAAAAAACATTTATCACCTCCATATCCTTTTAAAACTAAAATACAAGGGTGGGAGCAGTTGGAGTGTGAATTTTGTAAGACATAAAACTGGCACAGACGTAACCAAGTGAGTTCTTTTACTTACCCAAGTAGTTTGATTGAATTCTTTACAAGACACAGGCCCTGGGGAGTGTGATGAGTGGTTTAATTAGTTTTAAACCATCATATTTAATCAAGCACTGTGCATTTTTAAACTGCTACATTCATTCCACTTTTAGGAGAGCTGTTACAGATCTTTTTATCATTAGTAGTTTATGAGACTTGGGATCTCTATATTCAGTGTGAAGCAAATCTCTTTAATTGACATCACCATGCTGTAAAACTGAATGATTATCCTCAAAGTCAAACTGTTAACTTATACTCACCTTACAAGAAGGAAGAGCTATTAGACATTTCTAAGCTAAAATTTTAATTGGGATATCATTCATCTGCAAAGCAGCCAGAGTTCATTCTATTTATCCCTATGATAGGATGCTCCAAAAGGTGTACATAAACAGTGGGACAAAAAAAATCTAAAAAATATACCCCTTAACAATTAATTTCATTTTGTTGAACAAATTTTTCAATCAGAGCTACTATGGGACAACTGAAATGTTTGGTTTATATTTTTATAAACTTCATTCATCAAGCAAGTATCAAAGCAAAATAATGACATCTTAACCTCTCACTGTTGTACTAAATAAGCTTTCATCTATTTAAATGAAGAAAAAGGAGGTTAAAGATTCTTGCTATGTTGTGATTTTTGATTGAATACAAAGGAAAGTACATAAATTACATCTGTTTTGACTTTTCTGTATGGAAGTAGCATGCTTGCAAACAAGTCAGTTTGCACCATATTCTTTGCTATGTCAAGCAAGATTGAGGTTTGCTGATGCTATAAAGCCAGTGGGGCAAAGTCTGATTCTTATTTGGACACAAAGACTCTGCTGGAAGGTCCCCACAAGATGCTAAGAGGATCCGGGTCGGGTTCTGTGTCCAAGATTAGACTGCAACTGTGTGGGGAGAGGTAGCCCATCACTCCTGCAGACCTGCTATCTTCCTTCATTAGGTGTTTACCTGTTCTTCAGCCCTCCTTTGCAGCATTCCTTGGGGCAGCTTTGAGTCCTGGGAATAACCTTTTTATTGAAGTTATCTGGACATGTCACATCTCCTAGTGCCACTATTGTGCTTTCCACAGATTCAAGAAAATATAGTGGACGTTTGAGGTCAATTTTTATATTCTTCTATGAAGCTGAATATTTTTTTAACAAGCATAGAGGTAATAATAAAAAAAAAATCACTTAATCTGCCTTTTACACAAAGGTTTTTATAGTGGATTCCAGTAAAAGTCTTTCAGGGAAGTTTCTCCTTGTTAAACAGTGACTGCCATGAAATTTTGAAGCATGATATCTTATGGTTTGGGGTTTTTCATCTAATATTTATTACAATTCTAAATAGAGAGTTAGTTTTTTAGAGTCTGCACTGACTGTTAGAGAAAACAAGAGACACCACCATGCCTTAGTGCTTTAGAATATGTTTGTCATTCTTCAGTCTTTATCAATTGCAGTGGTAATATTATTATAAAACATAGAAGTTCTGGTAAATTGGAGCCTTGCCTTAAAATGTTTGCAGTCTAAATAGAGAAGGTTGCCAAGGAGATGAAGTAGAGTGCTTGTTGAGGGAAAGGTGAAGTGACCTGTTCAAAGTCACACAATTCATTTATAAGAGAACTGAAAATGTACTTCTAGGTGCCCTCGGAAATTAGGTGGAGTTTTTCTCACTGGTGACAGATTTAAGGTTTACTGTCTCACAGTCCTTCTGTTTAGACTCAGAATTTACATCACAGTAAAATTTATAGTGATCATTCCTACCCCTGGAAGGACTTAAGGTTTCAGATCTGAAAACTGCAGCAGTGTTATACATTGGGAAATCTGTACTGGGTCACCTTTAGGTTCTTCTAAAGTTGTATCAGTCAATTCTCTACCTTGTACGTAATATAGGATGAGTAATTTCCCCCAAAAAAAACTCTTAAGCCACTTTGATTTTTCTTTATATGTGAAATACCCAATACGTGATTTAGCCTGTGGGCAAAATGTTTTACTGACTTCAGTTGAAAGAAGTACCACGTGAAAGCATGCCAGGTTCATGACCCCATGATTGACTAGCAAGAAACTCTCCAGCAAAATGTGGTTTTTTTCCTACCTGCAAATGCTGATTCATCAGGATTACTATGTTCTTTGGAAAGAACCCAAAACAGACAGGAATTACAATGTTCTTTGGACAGAATTCAAAACAGACAAGGAAACAAGTGAACTTTTGCTGGAAATCTGTCTGATTTCCTTTGCCTGGTTTCTCGGCATCCTGTGGTTTGCCTTTTAAAGGAGCCGAGAGGCGTGGAGCATTGGCATGCTGGTTCCCCAGCTCCCAGGCAGGCACCTCCTCAGTTAGTAGTACCTCTTGCTCAGGCCATGGGGTATCCTTTCAGGTTAGGGTAAGGCTGAAGAGCACATGGGATAGGAGTGGAACCCCTGGCCTGCCAAACGGGGGGATTGTTTGTAGACAAGGAGATACAGATGTGTACAGAAAAATTCTGGCCCATGATCTTTTTTTTTCTGAATCACCTACATTCGCTAATGCAAAACACCTCTTTCTTTGTGGAGAATTGGTGTTGGGAAAATGAAATACTGGGTTTTAGCTTCTGTGGCACAACAAAAAAATATATATGAAACCTCCACAAGTTGAAATTAGCTTCCTGTTCCCTCACCCTCCTCCCTCTCCGCCCTCCAGGCTCTGCTCAGTCATGTATTTACACATTAGTAAGGGGAAAAGATGATACTCCAATATTCCTCACTCAGATGCAATTCTGGTAAGTGCTGTCTGGGGGAAGACTTTCACTGTGGAAGATGCTCAGCAGTAGGAAGGTCTGGGAGTTGCCATCTACTACATAACAATGCAAACTTACAAAGAACCCAGTGTCTCTAGGATAGGGCCCAGATGTTTCATGCTAGCTGTAGAAGGAGGCTTTCCTGAAATACAGGCACTGTGGACCGCAGCTATAAAGCATTATGTCCTCATGAGCCTGTCTGAAGTCCTGACCAAAAGCCTACAGGCGATTGCTGAGACCAAGGCTACAGCTTACAGTGCTGTAGAGATTTCAACATAAAAGAAATCAGGTTTCTACTGCTCTGAGCTTTCCGTCCCCTACTATGGGCGTACTTTAACTTCTTTCTTAACTGGACAATCCACCCTATGCTTCTTTGAGGCACAGTGCAGAACCTGAAACCTTTTTGATGTGGTTTTCTTTGTAGTCCCTTAATTTTATTTCTCTCTGAATGAAAAGGTAGAGGCATTTTTACTTCTTTATTTTTCCTCCCCCAGATACTGTGGTATGATAATTTTCTATTACACTGTTTTGGCAACCACCTTGGAATATGCGTCACTTCTGCTGTCAAAAAAAAAAAAAAGTCTGTTTTATTAGAAACAAAGATAGGTACAGGAATTCATAAAGCTGATTTTTTGCTGCGAGGGAAGGGAGGTGACTCTGGGTTGACTCATCTGCAGAAGCAATCTCATAGAGTACAGAGCTCTTGGGTCTCAGTAGTAAATGTATAGAAGAGGATGAAGGTTGGAAGCTGAGGCCAGTGCACGCCAGGATACCATTGGCCCTCCTGGCTTCAAGGGCACACTGTGGGCTCATAGTCAACTTGTTATCCAGCAAGACTCCCAGGCCCTTCTCTGCAGAGCTGCTCTCTAGTAGATCAGCCCCCTACCTTTACTGATACTTGGGATTATTCCTCCCCAGGTGCAGGACCTTATACTTGCCCTTGTTCAACTTTATTAGGTTTCTGTCTACCCAACTCTCCAACCTATCAAAGTCCCACTGAATGGCAGCACAGCCTTCAGGTTTATCAGCCACTCCTGCCAGTTTCTTATCATCCTCAAACTTGCTGAGGGTACATTCTATCCCTTTGTCCGGGTTGTTGATAAACAAGGTGAATAAAACTGGATCCAGTACAGATCCCTGGGGAACACCACTGACTACAGGCCTCCAACTGGATTCTACTCCACTGATCACAACCCTCTGAGCTCTGCCATTCAGCCAATTCTCAATCCATGTCACTGTCCATTCATCTAACCCACATTTCCTGAGCTTACCTACAAGAATGTTATGCAAGACAGTGTCAAATGCCTTGCTGAATTCAAGGTACATAACATCCACTGCTCTCCTCATCAACTCATTCTGCTAAGTCATCATAGCAGGCTATTGGATTGGTCAAGCATGATTTCTCCTTGGTAAATCCATGCTGACTGCTCCCAATGACCTTCTTTTCTTTTACGTGCTTGGTGAGGACCTCCAGAATGATCTGTTTCATCACCTTTCCAGAGATGACTGACTGAGTGGTAGTTTCCCAGGTTCTCCTCCTTGCTCTTTTTGGTTTTGAGGTAGAAAAGACCTCTGAGATCATTGAGTCTAATCATTAACCTGACACTGCCAAGTTCACCACTAAACCATGTCCCTGAATGTTTCCAGGGATGAGGTATCTACAACCTCTCTAGACAACCTGTTCAAGTTTTCATTAAAAAAGTCTTTCTTATGTCTAGTCTGAATCTACCCTTGTTTAGTTTAAGACCATCATGCATTGTCTTATCACTACAGGCCCTACCAAAAACTCTGTCTCCATCTTCCTTTAGGTACTGGAGGGCTGCTTGCTATAGGGTCACCCCAGAGTCTTCTCCAGGCTGAACAACCCCAGCTCTCTCAGCCTGTCTTCATAGGAAAGGTGTTCCAGCCCTCTGATTATCTTTAATGGCTCTCATCTGGCCTCACTCCAACAGGTCCATCTTATTCTTGTGTTGAGGGCCCCAGAGGTGGATGCAGCACCCCAGGTGGGGTCTCACCAGAGTGGAGTAGAGGGGCAGAATGGCCTCCCTTGACCTGCTGGCCATGCTGCTTTTGATGCAGCCCAGAATATATTTGGCTTTCTGGACTGCAAGCACAAATTGCCAGCTCATGCCCAGTATTTCCACCTGCACCCCCAAGTCCTTCTTTGCAGGGCTGCTCTCAATTCTTTCATCCCCCAGCCTGTATTGATAGCGGGGCTTTGTGCAGCTTAAGAGTCTGGCTGCACATCTCAAAGGTGTACAGACCAAAGGAGAACATGTTAGAGCAGGACAAAAGAGAAATCTCATCTCCCATTAGTCAGTCCCAGACAGAGTACTCTTGTGTCCTCGAAGTAGTCCACAAATACATGGGAGGAAGATATTTCTTTATAAAGTTGATACCTCCAGCATGTATTGCATCATCTACATTGCATTAATCTTAAGTGAGCTCTTGGTATTGTGACAGGTTTTTGTATTTACTGTGGAAAAATATTGTGCAGGTTCTTTTGAAGCATACAAGTGTTGGATTTTTTTTTTTATTAGCTCTATGCAAGTACTGAGTCTGTATGTTGAATAAGAGAAAGAAAGCATTTCTCTGAAAAATTAGAAAGCAGGGATGTATTAAAAATGCTGTAGTAAAAATTCAGTTTGGATCTTTATTCTAAAAGATCAAAATTTTCATTTTCTCCTCAGTAGTGGCAATCGCTAGTTCAGCTCTTCCACCTGTTGTCTCAAGGCTTACTCTCTTTTTTAACGTTTTTCCATCTTCTTCACAACCCACAGCACACAGCTGGACAGGGTTTTTTCTAATGATTATTAGTCTTAATAGTTTTCTACTTCTTTGCTCATGCAGTACTTTATTATAAGTGGCAGTGTGATTATTCATTTCCTAGATGAGTCTTTCAGATGGCCTTTTGGTGGAATGATGAAAAGTATCTGCTTGATATTACACTGAATATACTGGAGATTACTTATGAGCATTTTATGAATATGTAAGATAGTTTAACGCAGTTTAAGAGGTACATACCCTGAAAATAGCAAGCAGTGTACCAGAAGAGAGACTGTGCTTGAAGGAGTTGAATCCAACTGAGCAAGATGGCTGCAGAGCCTGCAGGCTTATTTCAAAACACCACCTACATGTGGATTTACAGGATCAGATACAGGCTCTGAAAGTAGTGTATTAGTCAAATCCACGCCTCCTTAAGCTAGAGTTTGCATTCAGCCCTTCGGGTTTGTTTGTGACAACAGACTCAGCCAGTTTGCAGCACTCAATTGCATTTCCACTGGTTATATCATTCCAAAGGCAGGACACTCCCATAGGCTGGCTTTCAAAAATCTCCCTTTTATATTGCTCAGATGTTTATTTTTGTCCAATTAATGATTGCCAGCTTTTGGTAGCTTCTATTCATGAATTTGCTAAAAGGAATAAAAAATAATTGTTTGCATAAACATTTCTCATCAACAATCTAGATGTCCCTGGGTACTTTCCCTATTTAAGAAGCTCAGAGTGGTTGGGGTGAGGCATTTTCTGCGCATGCCTTCTGACAATATTCTTAAATGTGTGGTCAGAAAAGATTATTCCTTTGGTATCTCTCAGTTCTTAAAAAAAAACCACAAAAGAATAGTAATTTCTAAGGCATTTAGCTGCTGCACCCATTTGATTCCAGCTTTGTGAAACACTGACCCTGTCAGTGCTCACAGCTCTTTGTCAGGTTGCTCAGGCCACAGTTCACAAACAGCTCTGCCCTGGGGGCATGAGATGTATGCAGGCACTGAATATTAAGGGGTTTCCTGGGTGCCCACAGAACTTAAAACTTTTACTTGGAACCTTACTTGTCTCTGCAGCTTCCTAAGCCCTCAGGATCAAGCCTTCTCTTGACACACGAGGCTGTGTGCTTTGCAGACATGTTTTGTGCAGCTCTTCTACCCAATCTTGCCTGGAATAGAAGTTGCCCTATATGTAACGAGGATGTGAGGAAAGACCCAGGCAACTACAGACCTGCTAGTCTAACCTCAGTTAATGGAATAACTGTGGAAATTATTTAACTAGATACTATTGAAAGACATTTAAAGATGCAGTCAATATGGGTTCACAAAAGGAAAGTTCTGTTTCACTAATTTGATATCTTCCTCCAATAAGGTCACCTGCCTAGCATGTGAAGGGAAGATGGCAGATGTAGTTTTCTGGATTTTTGTAGGGCTTTTGATAGTTGTCCCTCACAGCATCCTTCTGGACAAGTTGTCCAACTGTGGGATGAGGGGGTACACAGTGCACTGGGTGAAGAACTGGCTGAACAGCAGAATTCAAAGGGTTATGGTGAATGGGGCTAATCTAGCTGTTGACCGGTCACCAGCTCTGTTTCTCAGGGCTCAGTTCTAGGGCCAGTGTGGTTCGATATATCTGTCAGTGATCTGGAGAGAGGAGTCGAATGCCCCATTATCAGGTTTGCTGATGATCTGAAATAGGGAGGTGCTGTTGACTCTGCTGAGGGACAAGAGGCCTTGCAGAGGGATCTAGAAAGATTGGAGCATTGGACAGTCATCAATGGGATGAAATTTAACAAGTCTAAATGCCAATCCAGCACCTTGTCTGGAGTATCGTGGGCGCAAGTATGAACTGTGGGAGGAACAGCTGGAAAGCAGCCCTGCAGAAGGGGATCTGGGGGTGCTGGTCAGCAGTAGCTCAGTGTGAGCAGCGTGTGCCCGGGCAGCCCAGAAGGCAAACCACGTCCTGGGATACATCGAACACGGCACAACCAGTGGTCAGGAGAGGGGATTATCCCACTGCGTTCAGCGTTGGTGCAGCCTCACCCTGAGCACTGTGGGCCCACAATTTAAGAAGGATGTGAAGGTCTCTGAATGTGTCCAGAGGAGGGCAGCAAAGCTGGTGACAGGAGTGGAAGGCACCTCCTGTAAGAGGAGCAGCTGAGACTTTGGGCTTGTCTAGTTTGGAGAGGAGGTTGAAGGGTGACCTCAATTGAACTTTACAGCTTCCCGAGGAGGGGAAGAGAAGAGAGAGGTGCTGAGCTCTTCTGCCTGAGATCCAGTGATAGGATGTGTGGGAATGATTCAAAGCTGTGCTAGGGGAGGTTTAGGACATTAGAAAGCATTTCTTTGTGAGAGGGTGGTCAAACCCTGGAACAAGGCTTCCCAGAGAGGCGGACAATGCTCACAGCCTGTCAGTGTTTAAGAGGTGTTTGGACTGTGCCCTTAATAACATGCTTTAACTTTTGATCAGCCCTGAAGTGGACAGGCAGTTGGACTATACATGATTGTTGTAAGTTCCTTACAAATGAAATAGTCTGTTCTATCACTAGGAATAGCATGAATTTCTATTCTATTTGAATTCAGGGGAGCCGTACTAAACAAAATGTGCGCCCTACCCCATATTGGCATATCATTTTCCATTTTCATCTGTTCTCATTGCCTTCTGAAGTAGACCATTTTCATTGGTTTGTATTGCCACCATTCAAAAGCATGAGCACCTCTCTTCAGATGCTTTGTTTTACACTTGAACCCATTTAAAACCTTCCTTGTCTAACATACAGCAAGTTCTAAAATTACATATACCTTGAAAGGATGCAAGAGATAGGGCTGTTTGTGAAAACCACCAGTACTGGTATTTAAGATGCTTCAGGTGAGCCCTCGGCATCCACCTCTGCGTTACTTTATCATGGTAATCCTGCTTACCCATTCTCTTTCTCTCCCCCTCTCATGACAGCCCAAAATTCAGTGGAACTACTTGCCAGCCTAGGTGAGAAAATTTAACACAGGTTTTTGCATCGGCAGTTCCAGACATTCAGTGAGATGAGAACAAATTAATTAGATTCACTGTTAGGGTAGTGTGGATTTTCTTGAAATTCCTCTCATTACAAATAGCTTTAGGTAACCATCCCAGAGCTTTTTAAGAAATCTATTCACTAAAGATTCCATGCAAGTCAGTAGATCTACAGAGGGTTAAATTTGACTCTCAGGTGCTGGCCAGAACTCCTAGCCAAGGTATGGAGATACTCATGGAGTAATGAATTCTCTTTGTGGCTTAAATTGCTTTTCTACCACTGCTTTTAGATTCGACCTTGAAGCCAGATCTCATCACATTTGCTTCTTCCTCGTGTTTTAAATGAATGCTGCTTACTCGGCCCTTGTGAGTCTACAACCTATCTTTTTATAGCAGTCAACAGAGCTATCGGTCACATTTGATGCCCCTCTCTTAAGGGATACTGAGGACCAGCAATTTAGTTATGGCTTTTGTTATGGCTCTGGCTACAGCATCTGGATTGATTGGATGCGGGAAACCTGTACATTGTCAAGCCAAGCAAACCTGACTGTATTTTTGATGTAGTACAGCTGTCTGTGTATTAAAAAGGATGTCATGCACATTTATGGCTGAACTATGTACTTATTCCTCACATAGATGCACAGTTATTTGGCTTCTCCCAGAATTATGTGGCCTTTCAATACAAGAGAGAACTACTGCCTTCCTCAGTGGGAAAAATTTGGACCAAGCTTGCATTCTTAAGAACTACTGGAATATGTGAAAATGAAAGTAAATATTCTGAAAGTAAGGTTACTTGTGTAGAGGGCGTGTGCTATACAGAACTTACTCTTTGCTTGATCTGAAGCATGGCACCCAAATGCCTTCTGTACAATATCATGTGTCCAAGTGGAGAGCTGAAACGGCATATTATGCAAGGCAGTGGAAAGTTCCACTTTGCGTTCATTTACACTACCCATCGCATGAAGGTCTTTGCTAAATTACTTGTAGTAAAGTATTTTCTAATAGCCAGGTAGGAATGGGGCTGCAGTGTGGTGGGTGCTGCACAGAGAACCAGAGAGAGCCCACCAAATCTGTTCCAGTCCATAGAACTGTAATAGGACTTCAATATGCTTTTTTTTTGAGTTATTCATTAAGAGGAATTTAAGATATGGGTCTGGAAACATGTTAGCTGTCAATACTCCTTTGATTTTTAGCCTTAGTTTCCCCTTTGGCTTTAGCCAAATAATTTTACTATCCTACCTCAGTGGGCCTATCTGTAAAAGAAGAGTTAGTAATATATGAATTTCAAAGGAGTGTTGCAAGGATTAATTAGTTACTCTTTATGCTGAGTATTTTTGAAAATGAAAGATGCTAAGTAAGTATTACTATTGGTTCCAAAGCATTTTTGTTCTGTGAATTTTCTCTGAAGTACACTTTTTTTTTTTAAAAAAAGCACATGCATTTCAATCACTTGTGTGAAACACTACATAATATGAACTGTGTTAGTAAATTGCTCCAAGTATTACAGACAAAAGACTGAATTCGGAAACTCCCTCAGTATCTTATAGTCCCCTGAATTGCCTCATTACTTAGCGATACTTACTCAAATTTAATCTGCAGTAAATCTCTCTATGTCATTAAAATTCTGCTAGGCATTCACATTATTTCTAGGGATTTTGAAGTAGACAAGATTTTGGATTTGTTGGGGGTTTTTTAGCGTGTTATACTGAGGAAAGGAAAAATAATTCAATGGATCACAGAGACACAGCATTAAAAATAAGTCTGTCTAGCAAAACTAGGATAATATACTGCTGTCTCTGTTTCTCATATACATTCTACTTGACACCAGATTGCTTTGTCCATTTTCCACTTTCATAGGTCTTGAAGTTTTTTGCAATTTTGATGAAATGGGATTTTTTTCATATTTATCCTTACCATGCAAAAAAGACGGTTTGAATACAGTGTATTGAGTTCAGTGGATCTGGTGGAGCCGCACCAACGATTGATGGCTACACAGAATGTTCAACCTTTCTGTGTGGAACACAGCATACAACTTCATTCCATGCTGAGGTTTCTCATGGAATCCCAGCTCCCCAAATCATGTGAACATGCCAGAATCACAACTGTTTCATGAGCTTTATTTTTAAAGCATAGAAAGTAAAAAATAGACCAACCACACATAGTAAATCAAAGAACAGTTGCACTCTTCTATATTTATTACTCTTTTTAAAACATTAAAATTTAAGATCTGGGGGCTGCACACGGTGAAAGTGGCAAGAGAAAACACCCGATTCTTCAGTAAATGTTGATCCCTTTAATGAGGGTATGCCTTGCATTTCTAAGCAGTTATTATAAGAAACTAACCTGAGTCACAACCTAGATGAGGCTGGAGAGTGAAAAATTCAACTGAGAACTCTTTACTAGAGCAGACAAGCATAGGCCTTTTAAGATGAAACTGGGCAATGCTGTGTGTCAGGCTACCAAAGATGTTCACGAGATGACCGTCAGGTGTTGCTTTCCTAACTGTTCAGAGAGTACTCAGTAGCACCAGTCCACTTGACTTGCTGTTTCTTGTTCACCTAGTGATTTATAGAGGGCAACTGTGGTAATAGATTTTGATTCAGATCCTCATTGTATGGATTTTACTCTTGATTTTAAGCTCCCCTTTTTCTCTTTATTGTAAAGATTTCTGTTCCAAAGTAAGATAAAAAGTTAAACAAGAACTGTATGTTTCTTCCAGAGCATAATAGTTTCAGAACAGTAATATCTCAGAAATCGTTCTGTGTATATTCTCTCAGCTTTCTGCTTTAAGCCTTTTCATACATGCCGGTTTTCATTTAGATTAGAGTCCAGCACCAAATCCACCCCATCGGTGAGTCCTCCCTGAGTTTGGGGACTCCCACACTAAATTAGTCAGCAACCCACGTGGACTTCAACAACATTTTCTTTTTTCTGTTTTTATTCTGAATGTTAATTTCCTGTAGGTTTCCCTGCATGTGCTTTGCAAGGGATAAGTGGAATGGGTAAGGAAAGGGCAGCTTGCAGTATAGACAAGAGTGTCGGGGTGGTGTCATACCCAAAGTGGAAAAACTTTCAGAGAGGAAAAAAGATGCAGCAATCTCAAGAGACAGCCAGGCCCCTGGTTCAATTGCTGTGTGCTAGGACATCAGCCCACATTTGTATCACTGTGACCACAAACATCACCAGCTCACAATAAGCAAAAAACTCACATGAATGACAGGATCAGATATGCATGTTTCCCTCCAGTAGCACCTCTTTTTCCTGAGCTTATCTTTCAGTGCATGACTTCTGTGGTCACAGCTATCAGCCACCCCTCATCTCCCTCCTCAGTGGAGGACAGCAGTACATACTGATCGGGGAGGCACTTTGGAAGGCTGAAAGATTTGTATTTGAAAGTGCTCCAGGCTGGATTGGATCATAAGGAAAGTTTCAGAGGGACATGTACCACAAACCAGAGGAGGGGCAAAGTGTTGAGGAGCTGCCCATTCCCTCTGTGTGCCTCTGTTAGTGCCTCTTCCAGAAGATTCTCGTCTTTAGCTGGCTCTTGGGTGCATTTTGGCAGCATCAGTAATAGCCTGACCGTAAGGAGAATTACAAGCAAGAGCTGTGCTACGCAGGAACTTGAATGCAGAGACAAGGCTGCTGATAGCAATACGTATTTGGTGTGGGGAATGGGGGAAGGGACACGTTGGGAAAAGGGAACGAACAATTACATGAATTAATCTGAAAACCCAGTGAATTGGTAAAAATGAAACTGGCTACCTCATTACACAACTTAAATAGAAAGAAAACAAGTAATAAGCAAAGCTGTGATCAAGAAAAAAATATGACAGGCAATTTGTGAAAGAAGTTGTAAGTCAGCTAGAAGCAGTCTATTAACTGAAGCAACAAAGTACATCTGTTCCTGAGGGTTTAGGGGACCCCAAGGAAGATGCCTAACCATATGTGGACAGGTACGGCATGACAGGATCCACCAGAGATGGGTATCTTTTTATTGGGCCTCACTCACATCCTAACACCACGCCTGGCCACAGCATCCAACCCATAGTGGGAGAGTCTATTATTACACTCAGATGCACCACAGCAATGAAAAAAATGCTCCTTATGTGCCCTTGGTCAGGTTGGATGAAGAACTGGCTTCTTGGGCTGGGTTTTAAATCAAGTGCAAACTCCATTGTTGATCCTACCAAGAGGTCTCTGTGCTACACTTGCATTTATAAACAACACCATTCTAATTTTATTGTGTTCTGCACAATACTTTCCCAAGCATTATGATGGGGCTGATATAACTCAAAATCTCATATACAAATATTTTTGTCAGATCCCTTTAGACTTTATGGAACTCTGAAATGTTCTCCTTTTAACCTTGGAGAAGACTTGTATGGGACTTAAATTTGATCTTAAAAGTTTCAACTATTTTTATACCATTGAAACTGTTGCCCCTGCAAACCTGATAAACTCACATTCATACACATCATCCTCTCCCAGCACTCTTTTCCTTCTTGAGGGTGTGTTGCAGCCTGTTTGCCTGCTTATTTCAAACTTCATGTACTGATGGGTTCCTCTCAAACTCAGGTGAGGTTTACACTACTCTACAACTCAGAGAGTTTTTCTGTGACAGCCCTGGGTGACTGCAGACTGGGAGAGTTACAAGCCCCCACTTGCACAGAGATAGTAGTTCCTTGTCATTTGGTTTTATTTCTCTCCCCACCCTATGTGATTTCCAGATCAAAACCCTGACAAGCTTAGTGCGGTTTGAATCCTCTAATTGTGCTGCTGCAGCCATGTGACTGCCTGGCTGAGTAATTCCCTGCAGAAGGAGACAAACTGTATGTTACAAAGATCAACAAACAGTGTTTAAAATGTGAACAAGTTGCAGTAGTATATGATAACCATGCCACTTTGCCTGAAATCTCCTTCTACTGCCGCAGCCCTGTGGAGGCTTGATTTACTGTAACAAGCTTAGTGACCTGCAGGGAAGCGCATGGGTGAGGAGGGAAGGCTAGATGGACCTTTGGCTTGTTTCCTATCTCCTTCAACAACCTTCTGTTTCCAAAACTGGTTTCATCTATCATTTGTCAAAGAAAATGGTTCCTCAGAATTCTCAGCAAGAAGGTAGAAATCCCTGCCTTGTGGAGGTAAGGAGCAGTCACTTCCACACTGCCATGGAGCCCAAATCTGTTCTTGCTGTTCTGAAGTGGTGTAAGAGAGAATGAGAAAGAAGAGAGCAGCTGGCATCAAATAAGTGGGGATCTGCTGAAGACCTTCATTTATACGTAATGTATGGGAGGAGGGGAAAGGGCAGATAAAACACAATTGTTCCCTTTTTACAAAAAGCCTCGTGCTGTTTTCAGAACGGTTAATTGCATTGATTGTTCCAAACTCTGTATCTTCCTTTCATACGGGAGCTGGTTGTTGAATTGCAACTTGTTTTTCGGCTGGCTGACGGCGGAGAAGGGGCTGTCTGGCGCGACAAGGCTGGATGGGTGTGTGTAGAGCTTGTGCGTTTTCAGAGCACGACACTTAGGAAGGCTGTTGCTCAGTTGCCGAAAGCACAGCTGTTGCAGAGCGAGGGAGGGAGCCTGACAGCAACCCTGTAATCAGGTAGGCAAACATGCAAACCATATGCTTGTTCCTGCCTAATTTTATTTCTCAAAGTGGAGGTATTATTAGCGGGTAGTGTCTGGGTTCACAAAGTCCTCTTTGCTGCTGGTGGCAGTGAGATGGGTTGATGAGAGCAGCTGGATGTGTTTGCCCAGAAGCCGGTATCTATGAATTAGGAGATCAATAGCTGTGCTAAAAATCACTGAGCCATCTGGGATTTACAGATAGAGGATTGACTTGCAAATCCTACTGAAACTGAGATCTGCAGTAACTCCTGAATAACAGCACAAGCAATGGAGATGGTGTAGAAAGTTATCTAGAAGACCTGAAATGGCCTAGTGGTACTTTTGTCAGCCCTTGGTTGCAAAGAAGCTTAGGAAAGGGTGAGAAAATGCTTAGGTAAGGGGAAATTAGTTCTGCTGCTCTTTTGTTTTTGTTTTTTTTTAACCCTATTGTTAACATGTGATTTTGAAGGTACTGCAAGATGATAGAAAATGCAGCCATATTTTAGCAGTACCTGGTGGCTACCAAAATCAGCCTCTTTACATCTGCATGCAAACAGGTAAGGCCTGTAAACAAGAGGGAGAGGGGGAGAACAAAGGTCAAGAGAGGAGAAAAGGCTTGTTCAGAAAGATGGGAGAGTATGCACATGGAAATAGAATTTAGACTTTCAGTCAGTTTTATGCTTACTCTGTGCTCTGTGATTATGCAGAACTACAGCAGCTGTCAGGCTGCAGAGAGGAGCTGGGGACAAACCAAGATCTGAGTCTGAAAAGAAAATACGCAGAAACAACCTTCTACTATAGATGAAGAAGGCCATACATTCATAGCAGAGACTGGTCATCTCTCTGGTACCTTTCAGTATGGAATCAGTCTTCCATTGATTAGCAGGGGTATTTGACTGGCTTACTTTGCACAAAGAACCTAAACTATGAGAAGTATCCTATAGGCTTCTGGTCAAGCTGTTCTAAAACATTGCCAGGAATGCAGAGGTTGGTTGCTGGCACAGGATGCTGTAATTACAGACCTACATAGCAGGCAGGTAAATAGATAGGTGTTCATAGTATGGAGCAAAATGGGTATTCTGCTCTATGTACTTCTCTGCTGTCTTTCATCATGACCATAAACAGATACTGAAACTCAGCTACCCATAATGATGCTAGATATCTAAGTAGGAAAATACTAACATTTTGAGACTACAAAGACTAAGCAGCTTAGCTGATGATGTAGAAGAAGTTTGGGAAGAACTGGAAATACAAACTGAATCCCCCAGCATTTTATCCACTAACCCATTCCAGTAAAGAAAAGAACCCCAGCTATTTTCTTTTTATTGTTTCTTTTTTTCCTGGCAGTGCATGACCTGACCTTATGTTAGCATAGATGGTTGCACTGTCCTTCTGTGATATTCCACTCTCTAGTATTAAGAGGTGTTTCTAGTGTTTATTTTATGGTGTTGCTGTAAACTTGCATCAGAGAGGGGAAGATTTTGGTGATGGGTGATGTCATCTCTCAACTATGTATAAGCTACTTTGTAAAATGTGGTACGTAATTGTTAGTCCTTCGTAACACTACGATTGCTAACTGTGCTGCCTGTTCGGAGGTTTGTCATGTTAACAGTATTTGCCAAGTCCTTTCCCTGAATTTATCTCTCAGTGGAGGTATCCACAGTGAAAAGGCTTCAGGTAAAACACTGAAAAGCAGAAGGCACCCTTCATATCTGTAGTTGTCACTGGCATCACACAACAGATGTAGTAGTGTGACTTAACTAGCTGTAACTTCACTCCCTTTGCTGATGTGTTAGCAGAGCTACACTTACTTCACTGGCCTTTCTAGGAAACAGAGCTGGGCCTTTGTAAACGCATTTTTCTGTTATTGAGACTTCAACCCTGCTTGTTCTGCTCCCAAAATACAGACCATGGTCAGCTGCAATTGAGAAGCAGTTGGTCTTGCCTTCAGGTGCAGCTACTGGAGAACATCTCATCTTCTGTGACCTAGACCACTGTCTCTGCAGGGCAAGCTCCCTAGGTAGACACTTAGGGTGTATTCATAATTTGTGTGATGTCATTGTTCAGTGATATTACAGGTGGCATCTCTGTAGTCAAATACATCCACAGCTACCAAGGAAGCTCATTAGATAGTACTATAGGTAGCTAACAGCATATCACTACACTATCTTTCAAAGGTACGGAAGAAAAAAATATAATTCAGCTGTCTTCTTACAAAATTTTTCTTCATGCTCCCCGATCCAAGGAGATCAGAAGTTGAAACTTCTGTCAGCATAGTCACACTTACTTCCATGTGTTACCTCCACTGAGGGCAGTAAGAGAGAAGAGTAGGAAAGCACAGACCTATTGATTTTCATAAGGGGTGGTCAGTCTTACTGAAGATTAGATTGTTAATCTCTGAAGGAATCATCATGCTTTAATGGATAAATGATCTGGAAATGAGAACTTTTCCAAAACTGTACGTGATAGGTGACAGAGGAAGAAAATGGTCCAACACAATATTTCATATGTTGATGAGAAGAAAAATTCTGGTTCAACAGTCAAGCTAGGATTTGATAAACCAAACTGAAAAACAATCTTGAACTTTGTTATCTTTGCCTTGATCTTCAAGCAATAGGTGTGTGAGTCCAGATTCCTCAAAGTTTCTAAGCCTACCACTTCCTAAGCCTACCACTCTCAGATAGTGGAATAGAATGTGTCTTCAGCATTTTTAACAACCTATCAAGCTAATAAAGGAGCAAATGTGTCTGTTATAAAGTCTGTGGTTTAGTATTAACTTGAGAGGGTAAAACAAAAAAACAAACCCAAAACAACAGACCAAACCAAGTACACAAAAAACCCCAAAGCAAAGTAAAAAACAAACAAACAAACAAAAACCCCACCAAAACTGACCTGGAAAAATCTGTGCAAGGTTGTATTTATGAAGTACACTGAGTAGAGGAAACACAAAATTCACTTACAGGTGAAGCGCAGAGCAAACTGTAGCTGTAGCTGTGACTTCGACCACCACTGCAGTATTTCTGCCTCTACATAATTCTTGTTTCACCCAGTCTTGGTCCAATAGAGCCATGTAAAATCTCTTTAAGAAATGGAAAAATGTACCTGGGTTTCTAGTTCTCTTTACCAGTTGTCAGTCAAATCCCCATAAGTTCATGATGTTGACAATTTAAGAGAATGCTGGGAACTGTTTTGAGTGCGGCTGTAGTGAAAAAAAATGTTCAGGAAGAGAAAGCATTTTTTTGAGAGGAAAGTGTTGTTTAATAGTTGTTTCCTCTCCCTCATGATAGATGCAAAGAACAAAAAAGGAAGCCCACACTATGGAATAAATAATATTCTTGCTTGAAAATAATTTTTGTCACACTTCGAGTTGTTTCAAAACAGGGAAGTAGAAAAAATCTCATATAATTGTTCAGAATTTACTCAGTGCCAAAACAAATTGGAGCTTTACTCTCAATTTTTCATGCTGTTTTTCTAAGTGTAATTTTTTAATGGGTCCTGAATTTGAGTTAGACAACTTTTTTCCAAAATTATTTTCCAACTTACCAAAATTCTGTTTTGAATAAACCAATGCTACTTAGCATCAGAAAATAATTTAAGTCAGAAGAGACTTTCAGGATGTTCGGTCACTCAGTTCAATGGTTTAATGTTAAAATGGTCCTCCATTCTGTATCAGTTCAGTATAAAAGTAGGCAAGACTTAACTCTGGAAAATTTAGATTGTGAGCCTTTTTAGCTGAAGAAGAGATTTGGGAGATTCCATGCAAAGAGGGACTTTATACAAAAACTTTGAGTTTCTGAGTTTGGGTATTTTTTTTAAACTTATGCAATGGGAAACTCAGTTTTGCTGAGCACTGCAAGGCCAGGCATTCCTAAAAAAATTATGTATTTTGTAAAACACTTCACCTTTTCTGGATGTAACAGTAGGCTGGACTGCAAGCCATACTTTCTGTGGTGTGTTTTGCCCTCAGGTCTGACTTTTCAACTCTGAATCCAACCCAAAATGTTTTGAAGCATGGAGCATTTGTCTTTTTCATTTTGTTAGTTTATATACACCTAGAAATGTATTGGGAAAACACTTAAAAAGCAAAACCCCTTCAATATCCTGCTGGGAAATGATGATCAGAAGACCTCAGCATGGATTTGATATCAAGTCAGAGCCTTTCAAAGAATGAAAGAGATGATCTTCTTTTGAAGTCAGCGCAATTACACAGGGAATGAATCTGTCTCCCTTTGTACCTTTCCCACCTTTTGTTTAATGTGCTGCAATGAGCTAAAACTTGAAACTTGTAGAGCACCATTTTCATTGATAGAAGAATCTGCTGATTAATCAGACTGCTGTACTTAACATTAAATCTTACTTACTATAATTGACTGTTATGTCATGCTAGTGAGATTTCTTTCAGTTTTACTGCCTGCATGCTGCAGATCCAGACAGCCAAGAATTTTGGTATTATTTTATGCTCACCTATGCCTTGCTGGCACTTTTTTTTTTGGGGGGGGGGTGCATAAGGAACAGTAGATTACTTCTCTGTTAAATATTTTGTCTGTCTGAAACAAGTGAATAGGAAAGAAAAGCATGTGTTTAAGGATATGAGGCTTCTGAGCCATCTAAATTTTAATTTAAAAAAAAAACCAAACAGAACCTGAAAATACTGCTGTATCTTTGTTAAATATCCAAAATAAAAAATTACTGAGAATAAGGATGGGAAGTAGAGTGGAGGAGGGTCACATTTTTAGGGAAGAAAGAACATAAAGAAGCAATGGCTTTTCCCCTTTCATTTTTTCAACTCTAAGCAGTTACAGAGTAGGCTGAAAAGATCTGAATGATGTAACAAGCCAAATGTACTTTCTCTGTTTCCCAGTGGTGAAGCTAATCTACTCATTGGAGACCTGACCCAGATGAAACTTACATTTCCTGGGGAAAACTTCAGATCTTGAAATGAGCACTGAAGGAAAGTTGGTGGGATCATTAGCATTGAGGAGCCAGTCCACTTTCTGCAAGCTGTGACCATGTGACCACACATACTTTAAATTTACCTGTGCTGCTCCAGTTTTTCATGGACATAATGTAACTGCTCATACTGTATAAGGTGGTGAAGGGTCTAGAGAGTAAGTCATATGAGGAGCGGCTGAGGGAGCCGGGGTTGTTTATCCTGGAGAAAAGGAGGCTCAGGGGAGGCCTTGTCACCCTCTACAACCACCTGAAAGGAGGTTGTAGCCAAGTGGGTGTCGGCCTCTTCTCCTAGGTAACAAGTGACAGGACAAGAGGACATAGTCTCAAGCTGTACTAGGGGAGGTTCAGGTTGGACACCAGGAAGAATTTCTTCACTGAAAGGGTGGTTAAGCATTGGAATGGACTGCCCAGGGAAGTGCTGGAGTCACCATCCCTGGAAGTGTTCAAGAAACAACTGGACATAACATGGTAATGTTCAGTCAAAGGTTGGACTCGATGATCTTGGAGGTCTTTTCCAGTCTTAATGATTCTGTGATTCTGTGGTTACCCCACAGCAAGGAAATGACATGGAGAGATTTCATAAGTACAGATACATTCGTGCTTAGGATGTGTAGTGAGTGTAGTTGAGGAGAGAGACGGGCTTAGCATCCAGGTGACTATTATTTATTACTCCTATTTTTAAGTCGCATCTCTAGTGAGAGTTGAACTCGATAGACATATACTATCATATATTAGCAATGTATTGAGCTAATTAGTATTGTGTTCTGCATATTTATCTCAGTGGGAAAGAAGCTTTGTCCCATTCACAAGCCATGTAGATGTAGTAGCTCCGAGGCCTAAGCATGTAGTCATGAACAGCAGGAGTGACTAACCTCTGCATAAGAAGCCTCCTTTAGGCCTGAGGTTTTGCCCCTTCTGCCAAAACAATAGGCCATCTGCAGAGATAAGTAAGTGCTGGCATCCTTATCAGTTATTTACAGATGCCTTAAATAGCAGAAGCTGGAGAGGCATTCAATGTGGATGCCATGGTGGTGAACAGTATTTTGTTGGGATTTTTGTTTGAAGAAGAAGAAATTAAGAAAATGAAACCACCATCACCAACCTAGAGTGGGCACTAAGACATATGGCCTTGGAGAGCTGGCAGGCTGAGGAGGGAGTGAAGAGCCATCTAATAAAAATCAAATTGGCAGTGCTAGCAGTAAAAGGGGCTGAACAGAGACATTTCTTGCAGGGACCAAACCAGTTTGAAGGAACTATGTTTTGAGTCTCTACTGGCCTTCATTTTAGCCACCGAAGTTACTTACTAGGTCTGCAGACTGACCTGGATTGCCCTAAGGAGTGGACTGCAAATAAGAAGCAGAAAAGTCATGCTTGAATGGGGCAGAGACTGTGCTGTATGCCACTCTCTTCCCTAGTTAGATCAAGATTGTGTCCATCCATAGTGTAGGTTGCCCAGGAACTTGTTTTGTAGAAGTGATTAATTGGCAATCAGCCCTGCATGTGCTCATCCTTTTATTTCTGATGAATAACTTCTCAGAAGAATAGCACTAGACTTTTTTACAGCCATTAAAATTGATCTGTTGTTTTCAGTCTTTGAGACCTCTGAGTCATTTTGGAGTAGTTTTGACCTGTTTTGTACCTGAGCTTTCTTGCTTACAAGCTGTTTTTCCGTGAAGAAGTGCTGTTATAATTGCTGCACTTGCAACCCCTCTTCTGTCACATGTGTTGACTCTGTGTCTCCAGGAGTCACATTCTGCTGAAACAGAGCTGTTTCTCTGCTCTCTGCTTGTAGAGCCCATGGTGTCATTTCAGAAGCTGTATTTAAAGATGGGATTAAAATCGTGGTGTTTAGGCTTACAGTTTCCAAATAATTGTGCTTTTGTTTGTTTGCTAATATGGCCATCTGGACACATCTTGAAGGGGACTGCCTTTTAAAAATTCTGACTCCTTGCTTTTGAAAGTCTTAAGGGCACATCAAGCTAGGCCCACATAGTTGCCAGCCATATTTGAAAACATGAAGCTTTGGATTGGCCTTTTCTATTTATTTTCTTTTTTAAATCATCTTTCTTTGAGACCTCAAGGGAGAGGCAAATTAATCATCATCTAGTGACATTCTATTAGGGAAACAAAATTCTTTTTGAAGGCTCTATGCAGTTATTACAAGGAAACTTTCATTGTGTCATAACCTCAGAGATTAAATGTAACAAGGCAGTGAAAAACAATACCCATTTCAAGAATGCAACAAAATATTAAGTTTGTGCTGTGAACTAGTTTGTGATATACTTTATTATCCTTAAAAGAGATGCAAATTATCTAGAATAGGGTACCGTGTCAGGTGTGTGTCTTTGTTTCTCAGGCAAACTTTCGGCATTACGTGAATGTCCATTGTTGCATAAGAACATAGGTATGGTGTCTTCCTTGTGCTCCCACAATTTGTAGGGTGTAATTGGCAAAGCAGTGGAGAAGATAACTCATTCCAACTAATGCTGGAAACTGAAACAGTAGCTCAGGGGAGTGAGATACAGAGTTTGTCTCTGAAGGTTGTCAAAGATGTAGTGAGTAGAAGGAGAGGACAGCTGGCTTGCTTTCATTTCATTCCCCCCAAGCAGGTAGCAGCATACCTGATGGCAATCTCCAAAGGGGAGTGATGACATGCCATTACTCAGCCTTGTTTAGGGCTAGGAAGACCAAACCACTTATTTATAGCTTTCCTAATACACGTCCTTGCTATCTTATATGCAGGCTTGTCTTTTCTAGAGAGCCTGAGAGAATATATGTTCTCTGAGAAACACACTTGCTATTGGAGTACCAGAATAGGGCGCATTCCCTGCACCTGAATGAGGTGGCTCTTCCCTCAGTGAAGGCCCTTGCTTCTGGAAAAGGAGAGCCCAGAATGCATGTAAGCAGTTGCATTTTTATCAAAGCTGCAGTGGTTTTCTGACAGCTGTAGGTTGACCCTTCTGCATGTGTCCCAGCAACGCAGATCTCTGCCACTTGTAATGAAATGCCCAGTTGTCAATGGAAGTTTCCTGTTGAAGCTCAATAGGAATATTTTTGTTGGCTTTACTGGGTGGAATCTGGAAGTCTACAACCATTACATGAAACTGAAATTGCATTCTGGAAGCACAGAATTCAGTGCAGACCTGAGCACTCTTGAGATGATAATGAACCACAAAAGCTTGAGGTACTAGATTATGATGCCAGCTCTTATGGTAGGCATCAATTTATCAATTGCCTTGATGCAAATGAGTGTCCCATACCATGCTAAAATAGTGTTTGTGCAGCAAATCAAAGCTGAACACTAGGATTTATATATAGGTAGATAAATCGTAGCTATGCTTAGTAGTGCTCCCCTCATTTTTTCCTGTTTTACAGGGACAGTGAAGTCATTAATCTTTGCTAGTAAGAAGCTTTTTAAAAAGACACAAAAAAGCTAAGGAGCGTATCACAACCCAGTGTTCAAAGTGAAAAGTGGTTACTGACAGGAGTCCTGTCTTATTTAAGCCACTTCAAATTGTGTCACCTAGAGTAAGAGAGCGCTGGATGGCAGCTGCATTGTTAGATTGCATCTGCCGTACCGCTGAGTGTGCTTTTTGGGTACTTAGGTGAGATTCTGCATGCAGGAAAAGATACATTTTGAGCCTGATTGTGGCTTCAGGTCTCATTTTGTGAGGAAAACGTTTACCCACAAAGGGGAAACAGAGACTGGCCCTACACGGAAGAGTGCTGCTGGGAAGTCGTGCAGGACTCAGGCATACACTGCTTACCTGGGTATTCTTTCTGCTTGTCTTTTAAAGTGAAAGCACTGCTCTACAGTTTCTAATGCACCCCACTACATTCCCTGTGAAATGCAATTGAAACTTACTGCTGTAATTAAGTCATTGATTGTTTAAAACAATTGTTAATTGTATGTGGTTGGAAAGCTGGGAGGATCTCACTGTTACTAATGTGACTGGATAATTATAGATTTTTCTTTTTTTTTTTTTTCTGTTAAACATGTTTTCTTTGCAGGAGCTTTTATTTCGGGCTACATAACTTTCAGTTCCTGTGAATGGCAGATGCAGGATAGCAATCAGCCCCAGGGCAGCAAATGGGATGAAGATATTACAGACCTCAATAATTCAGCTCCCTTAGGGACACTCTAGACAAACAATGTGTAATGCATGGAGGCTACTGTAAACATGTAAAAAACCAAAGGTGTATGCAATAGCAAAAAACGTCTCTATGCCACTGGAAACATCATCTTTGGGAGGCTTCTAAGTGCCAGAATATGGTTCAGTTGTTCTTTTTTAGAAAAGGAAAGAAATAAAGAAAAAATTAGCGTGGAAAGCCATCTCTGGGATGCTGCTTCTGCATCTTGGCATAAGAGCCTGTACACAGCCTGCCTCAACCCACGCACATTTGGCATTTTTCTTCAATGGGCAGCACATTTGCTAGCTTCTACCACAAATTCTGGGGAAGCTGGCAAATGCCAGCTCTTTACTCTTTTGCTTCACATAGCTAGTTAACAGAATATCTGCATGGCACGACATGTTGGCACAGTACTTATCTCAGATAAGATATCATGTTCCATGCATCCTTATGCAGCAATGCATGGGCTCTCTGTGGATATATCTCTTCTAAACCAAATGCAGGTCCTAGGCGTAGGAATAGTACCATCTTGCAGACACTTCTTGCTAAGATATTGGGAGACTTTTTAGATGAATGTGTCTACAAGGAGTGACTGAGCCACTACGGAAAGCAAGGTTCTCTCTTCTGATGTGTCTTGCAACTCTACTTCAGACATCCAGTCAAATGGTGCAAAACATTGATGTATCTCAGTTATTTATCCACAGGATAAGTACTTTGTCTGTAATTGGACAGGGACTCTTTCTGTGTCTTTATTATAGTGACTAAACCTCGAATCTTTTCTGGGGCTTACAGGGTGCAATTACAAATACAATGGTACAATTATAAATAGTAGGATTTTCTTTCGGGTGCTCTGTGTTTGTTTATGCAGTTTAGCTACACTTTAGCTATTGTTGTATCTGGAGAGATCTTGCTGATTTAGTGATGCCCTAATAATCACCACTGTAATGGGCTCATGCTACATAAGGACTGAATTCTGCTAGAATTACTATAACTGAGTAGTATATTTTCTTCACTCTGCGTCCATAACACAATATTAGTGTCTAAAGCAAGACATATAGGAGGCCTTCTTTTTCTGATATAAACTTCAATGAAATCATTTTCTTTGAAGAAAACTTCCCGTAGTGTTGCCAGAGAGGTTTAGAGTGTGGGGTTTTTTTCTTTGAAAATTACATCTGTAGTCATGGGTTCGCTTGTGTCATACTAAGCAATGCATAAGACATTTTACAGCAATATTTGCATGTATATGCATTCGGCTTAACATGGCTGGGGAGTTTAATTCCACATTAATCTGGGCATCATCTTTATAGTAGTTATTTCATAGCTTTATGGGGGAAGGTAAAGCTGCTTCCCACAAGACTAGGCCAAAGTGAAATTTCAGTGTATATACAGGAGGAGAGTTATCAAACAGAAGTTGGTCTAGAACTTTTGTTTTAGAAAAGGCCTCAAAGTATTGTGGTAAATAAAGGAAAACATTTTTGAGGCATGAAGGGTGCCCAGCTTGTTTTCTTTTCAGAGACGTAGCTTCTTTTCTTTTCTGAGGCATAGCCTCAGAGACATAGATGTTCTCAAACCTTGAGGCTGAAAATGCAGCTGCATATCGGGCCTATTTGGCACAGGAAAAATATTGTTTGGTTGCATTTTATCCATGAGATGAAGCGGGGGAAGGTGGGGGATCAGGGGGTGGTGCATGAGGAGGGGTGGTTTGCTTGTGTAATATCCTATGACCAGAATCTGGTAGCATTATGTTTTTACCGAGAAAGTGTATTCCCCACAGGTGCCAAATTTCACTTAGTTGAATACATATATATAAAAGACAAAATCTGATATCAATGACTCCCTTTAAAAAGTCTAAGAAGCAATGAAGATTCATTTCCTTAGCTTAGATCTGTATCTAGCCTTAAATATTCCAAGTGTTTGTTTCAATCCGTCTCTGAGAAGAAAAAGGCAGAGGAAGGTATGAATAAATTCTAAAACCTTCAGACCATATACCAACATTTAATTCTGTATTTGGATCAAAAATCAGTGCTAATGATCAGAAAGTAGGATTTGAATGCTCTGCTGTGAGAAGCTATCCAGAGTAGAATGAGAGAAAATAATAATTTTAATTGTTATTGGGGAAAGTATTGCAGGAAATGGTTTTGCAAAAAGGCATTGATCGGGACTGTAATTAAATGGTATCTTAAAGAAATGAAGAGAAGCTCAGCATAGATTTAGTTTTTCAAGCAAGCTGGATTTAGAGTGCTCCAGATGTTTTGCTTAGAACAAGCTTCATTGACCTGGAATATCAAAGTGTGCCAGCGTACTCACTGGAGCATTGTTAATGCCTCCAGTTGGGTTTGTTTCAGAATCTTTGGTTTGAATTTCAGTGTATTTAATTTTGTGAGCATGGTAAACTACAGGCAATGATTAATCTACAGAGATTAAAATTATAAAGATATACCAAGCATTCTAAACACTAAACTTTGTATTGTGTCTTCTCTCTATTCTATTTTGGTTTTAACAAAGTCATCCCAAGTGTGTAGATCCATTGTTTCCTGGAAACTATTTTTGCAAGGCTTGCATTATCAAAAATCTTTATCAGCACAACTGTGTTCAAAGAATATTTTCACATTTTTAAGAGGCCTGTGTCTTATCTGACCTGCCATCCAGGCACCTTTTGTAGACAAGATATCAGCAGGTGATGCCTGGAACAATTGAAAAATTACCAAAACCCTCTGTAATCTTCATTAAAATGATATTTTAGTGTCTCTTGTCTCAAAGACTGACGTGCATCTTGTCAACAGAGGCAAATGAGTCAGGCTTGCAGCACCTCCTGTGCCTGCTGACACATGGAAGAACTGCTTTAAACTTTACAAGTATCTATTATGCAGAGGCAAAGTGTATTTTCTGAGTTGCTTCTGTGAAGCAGTTGAGTTCTGTGTTCTATATCTGAATGACCACACTCAATTTAAATATGTGTGAACAAAAACAAAGGTCATGGACATCGTCCTTCATGCCTCAGGATCCTCAGGATCATGAGTCTTCCTTATATTTTCCCAAAATAGTAAGGATCTCTTGATAATTGTCCCTGGATGATATGTCATTTTGTCAAATCTAACATCACCAGCTCTGAAACTGGACAGCTGTAAGCCTTTGGATATCCAGGGCTATGCATTGGAAATGTCAATGTTTGTAAAAGGGTCCCAATGTCACCATTACTATGCAGCAAAAATGCTATGTTACATGCTCAGAGTCAAATGAGACAGAATTTAAAGATTTATTCAATCCATGGGCTTTTAACAAATGCAAGAAAATATCAAAAGAATAAGGCAACAGAACACAGTTGTTTATGTGAGAGTAAAGAAGTTCCTCCACTGCTCTAGCACCTCAGCTAGCTCCTAATTTTTTCTCTTGAATCAAGCTGCAATCCTTCCCCCTTCCTTTGTTGACCAAAATGTCCACTTCTCTCTGTTCTCCTCAGAGAAGGCACAGGAAGAAATGCAGCAAAAGAGATCACCTCCTGTGCCATCCAAAGCTAGACTCCCTTTGTCTCTCCTTACAAAGCTGTGTTTCTTTCTTCCTAACCATGGAGACATTTCCTTCCACCTCCTCCCTCAGATGCTTAATTAACATTACTTGGTTGTACCTCAGTTAGCCTATTCCTGCCTTGGAGACATTCACAGTCCTAGTCCTAAACTCCACTCTTCAAACTTCATATAATTGTAACTGATATAATTTAACTCTGGGACAATTGTCAAAATGCAAAATCTAAGTATATGGACAGTGCAGCCTAGAATGGGGAGCTGAAGACTGGTTAACCTCCCATCCACTGTCCTCCATACCATTGATTTTGTGCCTTCTAAGTGTGTGAGGAAATTGATGTTTAAGAAGTTTGCAAAGTCCAGTTATTCAACGTGATTATACTGCTGTAATATGGTCCCATTACACAGACTCAAAGTAGAACATGCAGCAGAATAGCATTGGTTAGTAGTGTGCTAGATGACGCACACTTTATTCAGTGGTGCACAGAATTTTGAATCTGTGCTAGGTCACTGACAATGACAGTGGACTGCATCAGTATAACTCCACTAATAGGTCAGGTCACTGCAGTTTCTCTGGGGTGTCTGTATATTAGCTCTTTGTCTCTTATCCTTGTTTTATTTCTTCTCCCAGGCTCAACTAAATTTCCTAGATTCCTTCTCCCCTCCAGCTTCCCTACCTCTTTTTGTCCCTTAATTAAGTTTCTTTCTCCACTACCTTTAACCTCTTCTCATATACTTATATACTGTAGCTGTTCGAGGGGTTTCTGGGGGGTCACTGCCGGCCGCTCTGTGAAGGTTTTCAGGGCTGGGATCACCCCCCCCGCCGCCCGTCCCTCGTGGCAGGGACAGGCGGCGGAGGTACTTAAGCCTGGAGACAGAGACCACGTAGCACGCAAGGAATCCAGCAGCGAAGAGAGCTTTATTCAAATTTCCCGCAGCTTATAAGGGCTGCTAGGCAAAGGAGGGGATTGGCCAGTTGGCTAGCCAATGCAAGGAGACAATATAATAACTATGGCAACACAGAAACCAATGGTAGACAAGTGAGTTAACAACTTCAAAACCCCGGCAATATACTATTCCCAAAATGTAAAAAACAGAGGTTTCATAATCCTGAATTGCCAAAAATTTCTTGTAATAAGGATCTGAACTACAAGTTGTGGCTTGCAAACATCAGTGCTCCTCTGACAGTAATCCAGTAGAAGAGGCAGTTGTCCATTATCTTTACACAATGTTGTTTATAGCTCCTGCCAGCAAGCCAAAAGCTTGGTACTAACTAACACGCCTTCTCTTTCTCACTAGGGGGATTTGTGAGAGCAGAAGCAGACTCTTGAAAGATGTTGATGAACATGGTGGCTAGTAAAGGGCACCTTATGTTCTTTGCTTCTTTATATAGACTGCAGTTTTGCCCAATAGGCACTGTGCAATTTCTAAATGCCCAGACAGGAAGAACTGGCTCATAATTGAACATAGATTCAAATAAAGCTCCGGCACATCCTTTCTGTAAGACATTGGACAAACTATGCCATCTTTCTCTTTGTCATATTTAAATTATAATTTTACAGTTGTATCTGCTTGAATTGTAATCTTTTTAAGGCTGGGCTGTTTGAACAGTACCTTGTTTAAAGCCCTGCCTCATGCAAGTTGAGGTGCTTATTACAGATAATTACTTATGAATAAGCCTTTGTCCCAAACAGCTTACAAGAGACCAAGCTCATTCCACACAACCTGATGAAATAAATCAAATGGCATTCACGTTCAGTTGGTACTGACTTGACCTGAATTCAACCTGTCTGATATGAAGATGAAAATCTTTCCATATCATTATAAAACCCCTTCAACCATTAATCATCTCTAATTGCTAACTTCGTTATCCCCTAGCTAAGCAGCAAGCCAACTATTCATAATAGCTTTGTAATAAGCTGCTTCGTTCTCTACAACCCATATTCTTTGTTTTCTCACCTTCTTTCCTTTTAAGTCCTGCTTCGGTCAGAAGAACAAGAGAAAGAGCAAAGCAAACACTTGTTCCCCATTAACAGTCGCTGCCTTTCCACTTGGAGGCCAGATTGGCCTCACAAAATTTCTGTTCCTCTCCTATGTGCAGCCACAGCTAGTGCCCTGTATTGTCAGGGCTGGTAGCCTTTCCATTTCCCCCTCAGCATCTTTCTACGTAGACATCAACAGTGAAGCCTCAGGCAGGCAGAGCAGCCCTTTGTCATGTAATACATGTGTTTCCCAGGATAGTTGTCTTCTGGCAACCAGCATGTGGAGGTGACATTCCTTCAGATGGAGGTGGCTAGGAAGTGATGGAGGAACCTTTATCAGGAAAGGTTACAAGGCATAATTGCAAAATATGCATAGTTCTGGATTTCTTGAAAGGGCTAGAAAAATGGCAAAAGATGGCCAGGGGGTGTGTGGAAAAAGTAGTTTCTCGGTATGAAAGGCTTGTTTGCATCTTATAGTGTATGAGATCTCTCAAGGAGGAAAGCTTCAGGTTCCAGAAGGAAGAAAGCCAAAGGCTTCCCTGGAGAAAACTGAAAAGTTGCTTATATTCCCATGAGCACAACTCACCACCTTTTTACCAAAGGGCTGTGACATGGTCACATCCCACTCAGATAGCTCTTCTGAGTGGCTGAAAGCTGTTACCCTGACAAGCAAGCTTGGACACTTGCAGTTGCAGAGTGCAGAAGTACCCTCACACGCACACACCTGTGAGCTAGTCTTTGGCCTTAGACTGCCTTTGATTGTTAGCTGAAAGGAGTACAAGTCAGAAGAAGATGCTATTGTTTCAATGTTTTAGAATCATAGAATAATTTAGGTCAGATGGGACCTCCAGAGCTCAAAGCAGGTCTAGTTAGATCATAATGCTTGGGGAGTTACCCATTCCAGCCTTGAAAACCAATAGAGATGGAGATTTTATAACCTTCCTGGGCAACTTGGTCTTGTGCTTGGCTGTAAGTAATCAGTAGTCTCACCTTTAAGCCTTAATCTGTTGTGGAAAGGGGAAAATATCTTTTTTTGCAAAAGCGTCTGCTTCAGTGCAAGCATCACAAGAGAATGCAAACTGTGTTCTTTCACAAATCTTCTTCCAGCATGATCTTTAAGTACTGCTTATGAACGCTAAGTTCTTAGTTGTTCATGGTGATGTAAGGAACATAGATATGTTTGACTTCTTAGTATACATTTTGTTGATATATTTCCAGCAATAACCCATAAAGTGATTGAAAGCTTCCATCTGCTGTTGGCCTCATGATGCACTTAGAGCTTTCCCAAAGTTTTCAACCAACAAAGTCTTGAAGCTGGGATGCTTTAAGCTCAGAGGATTACTGTTCTAGAGAAAACACAAAGAAGATCATTAGGATAAAAAGTCTGTTAAAATGTCATAGTACATTGTATACTGCAGTCCTAAGCTCTGCTGGGGCCCCTTGGAATCTTTTTGTAATACAAAGTAATAAAAAAGGTCTGCAGTGGGTTTTACCACTATTTTGCTGCATTTCCTCCACTGTAAATGGAATGCATATTGTACTGCATCCTTTCTAGTTCAGCCTTCAGTCACACATTCTTCTCTGGTTTAAACCTTTGGGAAAAGAAAAATCCAGCTCTTTATGCTACCTGTGTCCCCTGGAGACTTAGGTTTTGACAGGTTGGCATTATGGATCATGCAGGTGGAGCAGTTGAATCTTTAAAACCTAAAAAAATTAGCAAATATTACAAGTAAGTTTTTATTTCTTGTGAATAATTTACACGTATGATGGCTAAGATTTTGAAGAGTACTATAGGTATGTTGGTATACATTATGGCAGTGCTTCACTGAAAAAGCTGAATTAGATTTTAGCTGTTAATATTTCCTCCTTTTATAAAAGGCCCTGAAAAATTACTAAAATCTAGCCTGGATCTTGAGGCATTACCAATGGGCAGACATTAAAGAGCTTGGCAAGATTTGCATGAAAATATGTTCCAGCAAAAACCAATTTTACAGCTGTTTCTTCAGATCCTTTAGCACACCACAGCTTCTTTATGTTGAGTGCTATTCAAGGTTTTAAAGATGCAAACAATGTTTAATATGGCTTTTTGTCAGCAAGATCTGTAGATGGTGCATGTATTGTCTGTTGGTGTTGTACAGACTAACCTGGTTATGTAAACTCGGGGAACGGTAGGCAAATGATGATGTGGGACTGATACAAAGCCAAACTTTTCCCTCCATAGTTTGTGCTTCATACCAGTCCACAGTGAAAGTACAAGCAGTGACTAAGAGTCAGACTAAGAGTCTGATGATGAAAAATGGGACACAGTAAAAATAATAGGGGCTAATGAGAGGACAGTAAGAATCGTTTTTTTCTTTTTTTTTTTTTTTTGAGAAAGTAAAAAGCTCCTCATGCAGATTTCTGTGCTGTTCAGAGGACCCTGTGTTTATGCTGAAGGAGGAAAGACGGAAAAAGAAGCTCATGATAATGTCAGAAGATTCTTGCTTCATTTCAGTACTGCAAGCTGCTAGTTCACTAGGTGATACATATAGAAACTGCATGCTATTCCTAGAGATTTGTGTTGTCTTAATTTCTAATTTGAGAAAAATGTGAGTGCTTATTGAAGTCAGGTGATTGACAGTGTGTGCTGCTGTCAGGCCCAGTGGAGGCAGGTGCTTATGAAAGCTTCCCCCTACAGCTTTGCTAGCATATGTACCTTAATCATCCTTTGCAGCTGCCTTGGTACTCTTGGTTCCTGCACTGTTCATGTGTGATTACAAAATGCTTTTCAGTGGTGGGGAAGCCTCTGAAGGTTGGGAGGGTCTACTGTTTCAAAGGCACCCTGAAAGTTTAAGTGTCTATTCACAGGTTTCCTCATCTTTTCTCTTCTCCTTCCCTTTATCTTCTTTCTCTTCCGACTGAATGTCGCTTCCCTTCGCCTCATGCTACCATTTGAATCTGCCTGCCTGCCCACTCATTTGTACCCATGACCTCATGAACATTTAGCTTGCTCCTTCAGCTCAGCCTCTCATCATTCATCTGAGCTTGGTCAGGGTTTGACTTTAGTGGACTTGCTGTCTGGCTTTCCCCCCATGTCCATCCTCCAAAGCCTTTTGCATTTTATGACTTTCTCGCATTGCTTCAAACACAATGGTACTGGAAACCACAGGAATGGTAGTGAGCTGTAAAACTGAAATGAAAACTCATCAGTTTTGTGTGGCTGTGACCCACTGGTGCACAAGAGACATGGCAAGTCCCAGGCCATTGACCTGGAAAGTTTGGGTAAGAGTCTACAGTTGTGTTACTGCAAATGAGCTCTTTGGGGCCAAGTCTGTCAAACGTATTCTTCTTCATTTGCTGGGGGTTTTTTGTGTGTGAAAGTGTTCCCTAAATGAGTGTGCTTCATGCACCATCATATCCCTGACCTTCAAATAAACTGTTCTGAACTACAAGCAACAGACTTAATATGAGTCATTTATAAAGGAAAAAAATCCAGTCATCCCTATTATGTGCTGATCGTAACTTTCTCTGCTGTAGGTTGGTGATCTCAGTATCCAGTACAGAGTTTCTGAGATAATAACTATCTATTTAATTGCTCGGAAATAAATCTTTTGGTCTGCCTAGCAATTTCAAGCCACACTCTTATTTATTTTGAATGTATTACTTGAACAAAGATTCCTACAGTGTGATCCTTCTCCATAGTTTTGGCCTGAGAAGCAACAATAAAAGTGAGGATTATCAGCAGGGAATGTTAGTCTATATATTCTGAGAAAAGCCGTGCTGTTTGATATGATCAGGAATTAATTTGATTAGTTCTGTAGACAGAAGTGTGAGGGCAGTTTGTGCTGAGAGCAATGCTTGTGCAAGCTGATTGACTTCATTGTAATTGCCTGTGATGGGAAGTTCAGTTTGACCTATTTTCTTAAATTTTCCATAAAGCGAGATGACTCAGACCTTTCTGGAGCCAGGGCAGACAGATCACTGTATATGGCTCAGTCCTTTAGTGCTGGTGACAGGGAATAGAAAGTCTTAAACTTATGGGATTTTGTGATATTCATGTCTATCCCACACACTCTAAAAGGGATAGAGTTTCAGGATATCCCAAGTGGCAAGTCTGGAATGACTGAAGTTTTCTTGGGTGTTTCAAGTTAATCACCTAGGATTTCCAGGCACTAGCAATGACAAGTAGATTTTTTCTCAGCATTGTTTCTTTTGTTCTCATCTTGAGACATGCAATTTCTGGGAAGACAGCAAGAAAACCACAGTGGCATCCTGAAAGATGATGATCATGACCTGCTTTACTGAGCTTTCTTTGCAAGAGTCTTCAGAAAAGGCTGTCCTGGGTTTATCACAGTAGAACCTTGATAGGTTCCATTCAGTTTCAAGTTTGTTGTATGTTGTAAATCCAGGGCTTCTGCTGTGTTTTCCTTTTAAGTCAAACATTTGATTTTGTCCAAATTAAGGTTCTTGTTATGAAACAGTTGTAATGCACAGCTCTGGAATCCTCTTGTTGCTTTATTTGCTTTGCTTTTCAAACGTAGTTTTGCTTGGAGACAACAAAACACAAAATCATGAGTGCCTAGTTTCTGTATCTGTAGGAAACAGTATAACTAATCCATGATGTGGGAGCAGTTCTGCCTGTTTGTCACCCAGAGGTGACCAGTACTTGACTTTATTTACTCTAGGGGCTTGGACTCCTCCTTTGAACCTTCCCTCTCCCTTTTTCATGTCTAGAAGCATTTCTGAGAAGAATAAGTCATATTCAGTTTTTTCCTCCAGGGGCTTGTTAGGCTCACAGGTATGCACACAGGCACACTCTGCCTTCTCCCCTCACTGAGGCTTTTTTAGCAGACTGTGGGGGAACAGAACCTTCTGTGGAATTATAGATGCAGCCTGATACCTGGCTGGGGGTTTGGTTTTGTGAGGCTTTTAAAAATATTTTTTTGCATCTATAAATAAGACAGCTCTGATTTTGATGAGAGGAAAGCAGAAGGTGCAGAGCTGTTACTTTATTTATATGCAGTAAGAAAAAGGTATATTGGGGTGGTGTGGGGTGTGAAAATCCAGTGTATATCGTACTTTATTCTCTCAGTGTCAAGCAGGGATTAACTAGCAAGGAAGATGCTGCAATGTTGTGAGCCTTCCAAGTCACGAGCGCTATTGTGTTTTGGTATATGTTAAGATGTGCAGCCATATGAATGACTAAATTGGCCAGGCAGAACTTAATTCAGATTCCTCCTCAGTTTCAATCTTGTAATTGCACTGAGGTTTTTGGAATTGCTTTTTGTTAACTTCAAGATTGGAGCAATATCAAACTCTCAGTTTAGAACATGCAGGGGTGCTGCTGAGTCCCAATTCATGCCTCAGTTCTATCCTGTGTGTATTGTCAAGGTAAAAATGGTGTAGGTTTCCATTCCTTTGGAAAGCCAGTTATGCAGGATGTACAAAGTCCTCCAAACAGATCATAAAACCGTAGGGCATGCCACATCAAAATTAGATACAAAAATTCAGAGTGGGTTTTCTAAGATGGGAGGTAACGACCTTCTTAGGACTGTAGTGACTAGTGGCTCTTGTGCTAGGACTTGCAGTAAGCTCTGCTTGAGCAAGAACTTCACCTATAATTTCAGCATAAAGATTGTCTCTTCCTTTCAGTGTCATCTAATGCTAATGGTTGCTTGCTCAGCTGTTTTACAAATCCAGACTCCACATTGGTTCATTGCTGATGCCCTTAGCTTCATCAGCCTTTGGGCATTAATTGCACATATATATTTGGGCATTCAAATGGCAATGGCTCAGCATCTTTCCATCTGTCCTGCTAGGTAGGATGACATCTTCCTTTTTATCCTTAGAAGGCCTTTGCCATTAGTAGTTCTTCACTCTTGCAGCAAACAGGTGTTTCTAAGCTTATGTGTTTTTTGTGCGTAACCTTTTCTGTTCACTTTCATCACACCATATGGCATCACATTGAAATAAAGCAGGGCTTCTCCTAAATAAGGAGAGAACTCCATCATAGCAAAAGCATGTGCACAGGATGTGGAGAGCCCTGCAGGTAGAGCAAGAATGAGATGTGTGGTGCTTCAGAAGTGTTGCTGAATGTAGAAAAGCCAAGAAAGGGAATTTTATTTCCTTTCTTCTTCCTTTAGTTTGCCTTTGTTTGTGCAGCACTCAGCACCTGACTCTCTTGGGCTTGTAACTGCAAGGAGTAGCTGGGATTGTTGCTTAAGAATGTGTTTATAGCTGCAGAACTAAAAAGGTCATATTCTATTTTGGCCTGCAGGAGTCTCAGGCTGATTCTCCCTCCTCTTTGCCCTCTCAGTTTTGCTGATGTGCCATGTAGTAAGCAGAAATACTGTCAGCCTAGCACCCTGGAGCCCCTGCCATGGACCAGAGTCCTCCTGCTGCACTAACTGCCTGGCAAATAGAAAATATTTGAGTATCCAGGTTTAAGTTGTGCCTTGCAACTAGAAAGATTCTCCACCTGGCAACAAATTACATTGGCAAATGTCAGCTGTCCTGAAATGGCTTTGGGGGCATTTTTTGATAGTGAATTAAAGATGCTACCAAAGGAGGTACTGTGTTAGTGGTTGATTCCTGTGTTGTAAATTGTACGTATTTTCCTTTTTACTCCAAGTTGACCAGTTTGTTTCAGTATGTGTAATACAACATCAATGTATGCATTAATCACCAGAGCAGCTGGCAATGAGTTAATCTGTCTTTTATCTCTTTTTTTTATTCTCACTAGGATGTGTAGTACAGTGGGCAGAGGAAATAGGAAGAAAAGGAAAATATTTATAAAAAATTGCCAAGTACAGGGGCATCCCTGTGAAAACATCACTGCCTAAATAGACTGTAAAACATGAATCATGGTATTTTGGCTAGAAATACTAAACTGCTGAGAAGTGATGCTGCCTTGTTAGACTTGCATTTGTCTAGCATTTTCACATGGACAGTGCCATTCTGTTACCCACAGCTTTTTCAAGGGAATACTGCAGCTCTCCAAGACATCTTGATTTAAAGAAACAAGGATGAGAGGCTTCCACATGGGTTTTGTTGTCCACCTATTTGTGCTGGAAGTAGGAGGTGGCCTGTCCTGCCCACACAGAAACCTCCGTGTTGTTCAGCTGAGGGCTGTAGGACAGACTTCAGGGGTGCCCCAACTGGCATTGGGCATTTGCACAGTGCCACAGCTTGGAGAAAGAAGAATAAATATTCTTTTCTTGTGGTGTGGAAAATGCAGCCAAAAGCTTGCCTGCTTTTTGAGGGCACAGTGTCCCAAAAGAGACTCTTAGCCAAGTGATCTGTGACATGGAGAGACGTGGTCCAGGGAAAAAAATGGTAAGACAGTGTCGGGCCTCAAAGATTTTGATGCAGGTACGACCCAATATCTCAGTAGTCTTCTGGTTAAAGGAGATGCTGATTTCACCTCTTCTTTATGGACAATGAAAGTGGCACTCTCCTTAATGGCAAAGGCTGCAGGGGGGAGGCATTGAAGGTATAAATGGTTTCCCAAGCTTATAGAAGAAGCAAATGTGGGCTGGGAATAGAATGCAAGTTTGTTGATTCACTGTCAAATAACCAACTGTTTGACATCCTGTTCATTGATTTTGTTGTCCACTGTGCAATAAAATTATGCCAAGGTTTGTAGCTGTGTATTGAGGCAGTGAAAGAGTTATTACACCTTTTTTTTTTTTTACTTATCTTTAAAAACAAGGCAAAACAAGTAATTTTCTACAGGAACATTGTAGTACCTTTGTTGTACATTATTTGTCCTGGAACTGATTAGCAGTGGCAGCTTTCACCATAATTACACAGATCATAATTAAACATATTTTTGTTTTATGAGCTGTGACAAATTCAGATTCTCTATAAGGCAGCTCTTAGGAATGAAGGCAATTTGCATGTTATAGCGAAGTGCATGTTACAAGAGACATACTAGCAGATGGCTTCAGGGCTTGTTTGCATTCAAAATATATGGCACCTGCAAGCAAAAATACACTGGGCTTTCTCCACGATAATTTGGGGTTCTTATCCACGTGGAATCAGTGTTACTCAATGGACCAGTTATTTAATTCCCAAATGTCCCCAAACGTGTCAGAGCAACTGGGCTTCTGCAATCTCCTGAGATCTGCTTGCAAAAAACTCTGTCCGTTCCCGTAGTATTTGGTGGTCCTTTCATAGAATGGAGTACATGTGAGGGTGGATTAAAACATAGGTGATAATCTTCCAGTTCCCTGAGAAAGGAGTTGCTCCTGTCCCTCTCTAAAAATTGTTTGAGGTGGGGAGATAACAACAGAGTCACTAAAAATGCAGTGTTTGAATACCAAGTCTATTGTCAGATCCAAGTTGAATTTTATGGTTTTAGAATAAAATGACTTGGAAGAGGAGAGATAAATACCATTGAAACAAAATGCAGTGAAACAAAATGCTTGAGTTTAGAATGAATGAACCGTTTGGACTAAGCCTGATGGAACATTTTTTTCCTGTTTCCCTTCTCATTTTGCTATAAACAGTAGATCTCTGTGTTTGAAAGGTCTGTGTGTTTCCCCTCCAAACACTTTCAGAGCACCTTGAAATATAATTTTATAAAATTTGTCTGAAAAACAGAAACATCAACATCACTGTTCTTTAGCCAAGGAGCTGAGATATCAAGATATTGTAAATAATTTGTCTGAGGTCACAGAGGGAGGCTGAAAAAGACTGATGACCTGACCCAGATTTTCATATCCTAGGTCATACCCAATTCCTGAACTACAAGACCATTTGCCTTACAGGACCAGCTCTGCTGGTCTTCAGCTCTGCTGAATGCATCACTCTAGTTTCCTTTCTTAAAACAGGTGAGACACAACACCCGAATACTGCCCTGAGACAACAGATATGATATTCCAGTTTTGAGTTCACCCTGCATTTCATTAACACTCATACTTCCCAAATTCAGGGAAGATGACAAGTGAATGTGCTTTCCTCTCCTGACCCATTTCCATAATGCAGCAGTGCTGAGTACCAGTGACAGCTCTGAACTGTAGGCAAGTTCAGAAGGTGAATTATGGTCATATCTTCTGCTCACCTAATTATTTTCTGAATCACAACCAAACTGAAGGTGTTCTCAAAAGCAATGAATAAGCTAGAAGGAATTCCATTGCAAGTGTTTGAACTGCTGTGTGACTGGTGGGGCATCAAACTCTTCTCAGCCTTTGCTCTCCAAATGTGTAACATAACAAACAGTATCTCAGCATCATGCATTCGAAGGGATGGCTTCTCAGTGCATTAACTCATAACTACGTGATGTGCACATTCGGTGAATTCACCTGCTTCTTCCTGAATAATTCTGCATTCCCTGTTCTCCTTCCACTTATATGAAACGGGTAAGAATTTTAGATGAGCAACACATGCAAACTCAAGTCCTTTGGGGCAATACATCACCTGAGGTGACCGACTCTTTTCAGCATAAACCCATATACATAGCCCAGTGTGTAGGATGCTTGCGTGGCTTGGTGAACAGCATAATTCTGCTGAGAGCATGCTTCAGTTTGTACTTCTATGAGATCTGATAGCACCTAGTCTGATTTGTGAACACTGCTGAGGAAAGTAAAGCCTTGCATTTTTTGCTCTATGTGACATCTCAAGATTTCAACTCCCAGGAGCGCCAGGTGAGAAGTCAGACCTGCATCAGAATGACGCAGAAGAAGTAGGTCAGCAGTTTCGTTTCATGCATCTTCTGTGTGCCTCTGTGTCTGTGTGTGTGCATGCGTGAACTTGAGAAAATGGAAAACTGTAGCACTGAATCCTTAAGTTTCTGCTCTGGCTTCTTTAGGCAAGAGTCTCACTGACTGTTTCATGTGCAATTGAAGAGAATCAAGGCTGTTTTGGCCTCTTGCTGCAATAAAACATGTGGCAACAATATGTGGAAATGGTAAAGAATTGCAGAATGAGTGGATTTCTTCTCACAGCAAGCAGGGGCTTTGGCTAAAAATAAGGAGAATGGTGTTATTCTTTGCCATGTTTCGTCTGCCCCAATTGCACTCTCTCTGCTTAGTGCCTGCCAAACTGATAGCTTGCTGAAGATTTAAAGAAGCAGCACTCACATTGCTGTAATAGCAGCCAGAATAGCTGAGGTTATCATCTCTTCTTCAGGCTTTCCTTCCCAAAGCCTGCCAGAAGCAAGCATCCCACCTTTGCTCCCCTCATTCTTTGTGTCACAGGCACTGTCCTGAGCTGCTGCTTTGGTCGGTTGGGCAGCTTGGGTTGCTAACCATGCCATGAAAACACCACATTTTGGGGGCAGCTGGGCAGCAAGGGATTGACAGCATGTCTGGCCAGGGATTATAATCCCTCTCAGGCTGGGGGAGTTTTGGAAGTGCGCTGCCCAGGCTGCCGGCAGCTGAGGACGATCGGGCTGTTCTCTGGAGCAGCTGCAATTTGAGCGGGAGGCAAGGGCAACAAAGAAGTTCATCCCCCAGATAAGTAGTCGAAAGGAAATCAAACTGCCAGTCAGGTCAGCCTTTTCCACTGAGGAGCAGTCCCACTGCAGGGGGGCCTGGGCTGAAGTCACTAGGCAGTGCCAGTCACTGTCCATGGCTACCTTCATGAGCCCTGCACGGCCCAGGCCAGGCACCTTTTCTGTCTTTTATAAGAAGCAAAAGGGGAGAAAAGTCAAGAATGGAAAGCGGGTGGGGTCTGGTTTTGCTGGGGCACCTGAAGCATAGTGGCCCCATACCCCCAGAGCCGCAGCTGCCTGCAGAGGCGTGGGGAGGAGGGTCTGCAGCCCGCAGTCAGCCTGCTGTCGGACAGTCCTTTGTGTGTAAAATATTAATTCATCGGGATAGGCTGCCGTGACGGCCCTGTTGCCGTATTCTCCAGGCCGAAGGATCGCGGCGCGCTGCCAGGGACGGCGGCGCTGGCAGAGCCATGGCTGTGCCCGCCATCCCGGAGGGCCGCGGCCGACGGGCGACGCGGGGCTCCCGCGGGCTCGGGGCTTGCGGGAAGGGGGAAAGGCATGGGAAAAGCGGAGGGAGCGAGAGGGGGAGGCGAGGGGAGGCTCTCCCTCCTGGGTGTTCGCAGCCGGCATGGTATCCAAAGGTGTGCCAGGCTCCGCCGTGCCGCCAAACGCGTGTCCGGCGCCCGCGGCTTAGGGATAGGCTGGGAGCGGGCACACGCTGACCATCCTCCAGCCCAGCCCGGGGGATTGGTTAAGGATCGGGGTCGCGGAGGGCAGGCAGCAAGGCTCAGGCAGCGCTTCTGCCTGCTCTGCCTCCCGCCTCCCCCCCCTCCCCCAGCCCCCCCCTTCATCCCCGTTGTGTGTGTGGCAGCTAAACACCGAGGCGAGCGGGAGCGGATGGCGGATTGCACGCACGCCAGGCAGCCTGGGATGCTGGCTCTTCCTTCTGCTGGCTGCAGGCAGGGCTCGGTTTCAGGCATGAGTGGAGAGAAACCTAAAAAGAAAGCTTTCTATCTAGTGAGGATGAAGCCACTGAAGGAGCCCACCAGCACCACTAACAACAATGTCTCGTTTGTGATACAGTACCACATAGGCAAGGAGATCAAACACATTTGCAGCAACTGCAGTCGCGGGGAGGAAGCCCGTGACGGTGAGTGCTGAGATGCTGTGGGTGTAGGAGCGAGGCAGGGGAGCGCGTGTGCTTGCATGGGGGGTGCGCGGACATGTGTGCGCTCCCGTCGGAGCCGGGGATGCTCGGCTTGCTCCTTCACAGATCCCAGGGAAAGAGGAAAGGGAGCGAGGGAGGAATGCACTGGGCACTGATACAGGCTGTCGATCACGGATATGCCAAGAGGGACAGGTCCCTTCATTTGCCACAGAAGCTTTGTGCTAACAGTTAAGGCAACAACTCTTTTTTTTTTTCTTTCCCTTTTCCCCCCAGTTGTTCTAGAAATTGCTCTTTGTATTGATTGCGTTTTGTTCCCATTCCCATGAATTTTAGATCAGGGTTTTCTGCCTTGATATATCAACTTTTTTCTTATCGTGCTGCAATAGAGTTTGCTTGACTCAACTCAGTATTTGGAAGGACTGATTTACCTGGAATCTGGCTAGTGTGATTTTCATGGTCCTGTCAAATGCATGGGGGAAATTGTATTTTTATTGGAATTAATATAGTGCTCTTCAGACAACTGTTCTCATCCATTCCCCCTCTCCATTTGGGACTGAGCAAAACCTCCAGAGGGTATTCAGAGAGTGAAGGTATAATTGATCACAGGTGTTGCTACAGGTAAGTATATGCTTTTTATGTTTCTGGGAAGGCAGATATTTGAAAGCAACAATGAAAAATTCTTTGCATTTTGCCAAAGTCAGCAATTAGGAGAAGCTGAGAACTAAAAACAGCATAAAAGCATTCAGGAAAAAATAGCCTCGCAGATGTTACCCCACATGCTTTTTCAATGTTGTATTACTTTGTTTTGCTTTGTGGATCTACATGTTACTTAGGACTGAAGGCACTCGACTTAGGACTCCCTATTAACGGATGTGGCAGACAGATCTCATTTTCTGAAGGTCAGGGAAAGGCTTTTTTTGGTGATAAATGTGAGTATGAAAGTGTTATTGTTTTCTGAGCTGAGGTTCTTATTAGTTGTTGGCACTTCATTTTTCAGCTTTGTCATTGAGGCTGGTATTATTACTATTATTAATAGTAATATTTTAATTAACCAAATCTGCTTTCATTTGCTCTATGCAAAAGAGCAAAATATTATTTGGGATCTCATGGTCCTTTGTCAACCACAGGTTTTCAGTTTAATGAAGTAACTGTGGTTTTGCTAATGTCGCTTCAGAATTAGCATCCTGCTAGTGTGATTATAGTTTTCTTTGATTAAAAAGCAGCTAAAGCTGAACGGAATTGCTTTTGGTGGAGAGGGAGAAGATAGCCTGAGAACCCTGGAAACCCACAGTGGGTTAAGTGCTCTTACTGCTTATGCCACTACAGCAGAGGGAAGAGTCTGATGAAGGCTATACAAAATGTTGAGTGTTTTCTTTCTTCTTATGTGCTGCTAGTGACAGCAAGCCTCACAGATATTAAATGAAGAGCAATGTCCAGCAGTAGTAGTTACTTTACGCTATTAGTGTGGCTTATTTATCCTTAAAAGCAAATGAAGCCATTTGTTAAAATGTGCTTTCCTACATTAATCGAAATGACCTAAAACTCAGTTGCATCAACGTCTTTTGCTGAGGTTTTTTTGCAACCTTGTACTTGAAATCTTAGCACAGTAAGAAAAGGACATGCTTTTCTCCCTTTTAAGGCACACATGTACACATGGATGCATATGAATGTATAACTCCAGTTACTTTTACCTCCTAGCAGACAAATAGGTATGTATTCAAGGAGTTTGCTTTCTTTTCTATATTTCATTATTTAGCTTCAAACTGTTAGGTACTCCAAGGGGACGGTATGTCTCTTGACAGGAGATATCCTAGTAACCCTAGAGAGACAAAGATTAGAGCAGAGAGGCTCCCAGCCAGCAGGCTTCCAGAGCATCTCATCAGTCCGTTTTCACCCCCTCCTTCTGTGGGGTAGGATTTTATTCCACCTCATGCAAATAACTTATAAGATCATAATTTAAAAGGTATTTAATACCAGTACAGCCTTAATATTTTCTTTCCCACCAGCATGCACAGCTATGAGTTTATTTCAGAAAGTAAAGGAACTGTAGTCCCGGCTATGCTAGGTGGTCATGCTCAGTGGTTTGACTCTGTCACATTTTTCAGGACTAAAAGACACCAGTTTTTTCTCTGATGAATACCTGTTCTGGACCTGTTGGGGCTTGGAGGGAAAGGATGATATAATGAACTGAAATTATGATGTGATGATAATATCCTCTGGAGAGATCAGGTAAAAATCTGTGAATAACTCAGATATGAAGAAACCTGTTGGGATCTCAAGATGTCTGTGCATCCTCACAGTTAGTGACCACTTAGTACTTTTTATAAGGGGAACCCACTGAACTTTGCAATGTGAACACCCCCACCCTCCTATTCAAACTATGTATGGTTTATATATGGTCTTGCAGGCCTAAAGCTGCAAGTGTACCTAAAAGTGTACCTAAAAGTCCTGTGTGAGTCCTGTGACCTGAACAACTGTTTTATTTGTTGGAACTGTGTACAAAGACCCAGATTCAGTCCCTATAGCATAGGCAAATCGGTGGGATACATTGATTTAATGCTGAAATATCCTCCACATCCAGTTATGAGTCCTGGATTCTAGTCATTGTCTTACTCTGCATTTTCATTGTACTACTGCACTAGGAGAAGGAAAATTTATGCTGAAACATAGGGAAATTCTTCAAAGACCACTAACCATTCTAGCAAAACTCATGACTAGGAGAATAGTAGAAGAGATAACCATGAAACTGAAGGAAAAGATGGAAGCAGGTGCTGCGTCATGTATCTTGGAAGGGAGGTCATGTAATTTGGAAAGAAGTTGGTGAAAGAATTTGGAGATGCAGATGGGCTCACTGAAGTAAGGGTAAAGGGAGTTGATGTGGATGCAGCATTTTGATGAGGTAAAAAATAAGTGAGGAGCTCAAAGAGAAGCAGGAGGCTACAGTAATGAACACTGTAGATGCTTTAGCTATTGGACTGAAAGGAATGAATTTGTTTAATGCTAATTTAGTTGGAAAATAGAGATAGGGGTCTATAAAGCACCTATACTGAAAGTTTGGGGGACAGAATAACAGAAATGGTGTTGAAAATGGACTAGTGAAACTGTATGTGGGGGAAGAATGAGGTATGGCCAAGAGATATACAGGACAGGATGCCATAGAGGCAATCAGACATGGTAGACTGAACCAAGAGAGAGAGGTCAAGCATAGAAAAAGATATGAGTCACCTCCAGGAATAAAAGAGCAATCAGGGCTGAGCTCTGAATGCTGCCAGAGGAGGGCTGCGAGGAAGATGTTGGGAGAATCAGGATGGTGAAGAGTTGTAAAAGTTCTAAGGAAAAATCAGACAAGAATAGAGACAACACAAGTGGAGGCACTTTGAAAGTTCCAGAAGCATGAAGGGGAATGAAAATACTTTCTGAATGTGAATGTGGGGAAGTGATTGATAAGCTTGTAGAGCAGAAGGAGCTGGAACTACAAGAGATCGAAGTGCACTGGAATGCTAACCATTTCCTGGTATGTACAGAGCATTTCTCAGTATGCTAATTTTGGTGGTCTCTGGGAGGGCTGTGACAGTGCTGGGTCATACCAGAGGACATGACTGATGAGCAAGAGAACAGTAGTTAGTGGAACAAGTGCAGGACGAAGAGATTTCGATGGGGTTTTTCTAAGATGTTAATACACTGGAAATTGCTAATCTCAGTGTCCTGCCGAAGTCTGAGCCTTGATCTGGAACATGATATAGACACATCTCTACTTTAGCGTGGCTAGAAGGAACTGTAGAGTCTTCAAAGACACCCAGAAATGACCTAACAGAAAGAGTGAGTGGAACAAATGAAGTGCAATACTTTAGATTTTTACGCGGAGAATCTGACAAGAAAACTTAAGTGGAAAGCAGTTACCTAAAAGTGTGTTGGAAGAGAGTGACTACACAGAGCAGAGCGGTTTTTTATCACTGACAGATAAGGGTTATCAGCTCAAGCATTCTCTGCAGGGTATCTCTGGGCAACTTCAGACATGTCCATCCGTGTATTGCTCCATACCCAAGTTTCTTGTCTGTAAAATGGAGATAGTGGGATTTCCTTTCACCTACCTGCTGATCTGTAAATAGACTATGAATCCTTTAGTGGAGGGGGGGAGGAAAGTACTCTGTCTTGCCATTTGCATTCCTAGTGCCAAGGACTGTGAGGGTCCAGGTTTTTAGGGTATTTAGGTGCAAGTGTAGTGGAAATACAAATAATATTAAGAATGAACATACCCGAAAGGTTTCGTTCAGAGCTCATACTCAGTCTGTTTATTATGTGTTCCTATACTTCAGGGTTTTGCTGTTTAAGCAGAAATTATTCTATGATCTTATATATGCATGAAAGTCAGCGTGGAGTGAGATACTGTTGCCGTAGGAATTCCAACACTTGTTTTTCTGCCACTGTGCTTCTTCTAGAGCTTCTGGATAAATATCTTTTCCAAATAGAAAGGGGGGAGGGTTCTGTATGGGGGTTGTGCCTGTGCGTACACATGTGTGTGTGCATGTGTGATTCCTACCTGCAATTAAAGACTGTTATTTCTTTCTACTGCAAACCTTGAGAACAATTACCTTAGCATCACTGAAGAGATTGTCTCTGAGGGTGTAAGCCCTGCAAGAGCTGTGTATAAAAATAAGTTTTACTTCACTAATTCTCACATTATTTCAAACAGGAACTGCTCTTCCATTACCATCTGTAGAGGGAGCACAGGATGTGGCTATGAGGCATTGCAGTCTTTTACAATTGTACCTGTCAAAAATACTAAAATATTTGGGATTAAAAAAATTAGTCTACATAGAATGGATAAGTAGGCAAAAAAACAGTGTACCTGGTCCTGCTGTGAAGCGTGGGAAGATGAAAAACATGTTTGAGGTTTCAACAGCTGATATAATTATGCGATGTGAGTCTTTAGTCTCTGAGGGATAGTTACCATAAAGAAAGAGGCAAGGAGGGAAACGCATGGGCTTTCACTGTGGTGTGAAATATGTCTCCTTTGCAGAACAGGTCATAGAACAAAATTGGTTTGTTTTTGTCAATTGAACTCTATAGTGTTTTATTTGGGTGAATACGATGCTACGCCAAAGTTGATGAAATCAAGCAAAGATACTCCATGTCCCAACAGGTGGCCCATTTTGCTTCCACCAGCATCACTTCCTGCTCCAAAAGATACAAACCCTTGTTTTTTTGCAGATTGAGAATTAATCACAGTTTCTAAGAGGAAAGTGTGATTTCTACTCATGGTAACTTCCAGATGTTAAAATCCCAAGGCAGGCAGGACATGATCCTTTACCTTTCCTTTACCAGGGAGAGGGCAAAGTCCCAGTGCCCTGCTCCCGTCAGTGTGCCTTGCGTGTTGGGGACTAACAGAAGCTCCTCAGTTACCTGTGGTTTTGACTTGAGATCAGAGACTAACAGGGATGCTGTTAGTGCTGCTGTGGCTGGATGTGGCCTGCAGGCAGGGAGGACAGTGGAGAGGAAGAGAAGAGGAACAAAAGGGTCAGTTTGGGCTATAAGAGGGACATGCCTCTGGCTTACATGCCAAGACTAGGAAATGCAAATGGCTGATCAGTGATATGTGAGGCTTTCCTTAAACACTAGCAATTATTTCAGTTGGCTAGTCTGCAGCAGAAGAAAAGAAAAGGGATGGGGAAAGAGAGGAGGGGACATTTATGTCCCAAAATAAAGCTCAAGAAATATCACCAAGCCTGGGGCAGGTAATTAACTGCTCACAAGCAACTCTGTAGTGACTAACTCATATCCTGTTAAACTACCTGTAGCAAAAACTGCTGGCCACAAAATAAGACAATTGTGTACCATTCCGGGCGACACTGCACTGGCAATAGGAAGTTCACAGCCAGGTTTGCATGGGCTGTCACCCAGCAAAGCTCCAGGCTTACTTTGAGGAGCCTTGGAAGATGTCTTATCCAAAACTGCAATATAATTTTCATTATTGACATAAACTGTAGGAAAAATATAGGTAGTAAGCAAGGTCTTCACTTTGGTAAATTAGATAGTATGGGGAGAAAAAGTGTACACAAGATTGGGTCAAGCTTATGCAAGAAGATGACTAAGTTTTTTGTTTTTCAGTGAAAACTTCTGTGTCCCTACCAAAGAAATGTTAGCCACCTTTTCTGGGAATTCTGTATATCTGTGTCATTGACTTGAGGAGTTTTAGGAATAAAACAAAAAAAAAATGATGGAATTGGTCATGATGGCTCAGTACCCTCTCATTTTTATTACACAGTGTTGACATGATGACACGGATAAGAGGACATCTCAATTCTTTGGGTCTTCAGAGAGCAGATAGCTTGCCTGTTTCAGTTCTGTCTCCTCTTATTGATTTCTCTCCTTTCCAATGCTGTAACTCCATTGTCAGCTTTTGATAGCATTTTGTCATCCAGCTTTTTATTCTGAAAACCAAGTTTTAAGTCTTGAGACATGTAAGCCTCTTAAATGCAAAGATTGGGGCAACACTGAACAGGCAATGAAAAACCAGTTCCTTGTGGGGACTTCATAAAAATGGATAAAATGCCTTCAAGTATGATGAAAGCGATATAGCGGTTTTCCTGTATTTAACAACAATGATCTACTGTTGCCATCTTGATTAGCATGCCCAGTTTTGCTTCTTCTGTATCAAGTTAGATACATCAGAAATATAATATAAAACTGTTCGATAAACCGTAAAAGGCCACAAGTTTTCAATGTGTGAAGGGGGCAAGCAATTAGTAAAAAAGAGGCAAGATGTGGATAGGTATAGATGAGGCAAGGTATAGATCATGGAGGGACACATTCTTGTCGCGCTCTGCTATTACCAGAACACTTCAAACTGTCTGTCTTATATCGACCTGGCTGAATAAGCTTGGCTTTCTGTGTCTTTTTTTTTACATCCATCACCTGTATGTCCTATTCTATGCTTTGATCCCTGCCCCGGTAGGCAGTTGGTTTCCATTTCTGTGTTTTGTCTTTTCCAAGTACCTCTCAGTTACTTAGAGATGTTTCTCTTAGAGGGTGATTTGCTCAGCTGGCTTCTTACTTTTTCTTAAACTTGGGATTCTTTAGAAGAAAATGAGATAGGTGGAAGTACTTCACTTTACAACCATTATTGGAGTTTTATTCATTGATGTTGTCACTGCCTATCAGAGCTTAACATCACAGAAATACTGGGTGTGTAGGGAAGAGATCAGAAGACTCAGTATTCTGCCATGTGATGCCTCTTCCTTTCTTCTCTTTTTCTTTTCCTTTTCTTTTGTTTGTATATTATATCATTAAAAGCAGCAGAGTTCATTTATGGGCTCCTTGACTGATGAGCAAAACCTATCCTTTGAGTATACCATTGTATTTATAATATTATCATTCATTGCTGCTCCCTCAGCAGAGGAGGTAGGCTTTCTACATCAGTTTTGTATTGTGAGATTTTGTTTCTTGATCTGTTTCAGTGACTGGTAGTAAATGTATAGCTATTCCTTTGTATGCCCTAAGATTGTCTTGTTTGTAATCTGCCCATACCAAATTTGGCTTCCTGTTGCTAACACCTTATTCAGACTGCAATTAGCCAGAATCTAATTTCTGGAGCACAGTATAAGTATATGCAGTACCATATTGCTAACAGTCTGCCAGGATGTCTAGGATTAATTGGATATATTTGTAGCCTTTTAATGGATAACTCGAGGTCTCACGCACCTTCCCAAATCCATTTGCCAAGCCCCAGCATCAGGGCACTGGTGTAACTGAGGGGGAGCGCCAGAGTGTAGAGTGGTTAAGCCAGCTTTGTCTGTGTGTTTCAGTAGCTTCCTTTGAAACTGAACAGAACTGTGATGTTTGCCATTATCTAGATGAATGCAGCAAAGCTGCGGAGGGGTGAAGTTGGGACACACTTGGAGGCCCTGTTTTTCCTTTTTGACTTTGATTTGCACACTTCTTGGAAAATAATGATGTTCTTGCCATCCCTATGAGGTGGAAAACTGTCCTCTTGCTGTTTTTTGCTCTTGTGAAGTGACATGAATCTTCACTGGTCTGTTGCTTTTAATCTCCTTGTCTCAGAAAGCATTGAGTGGAGAGGAGTAAGACGATGTTTGTTCATGTCACTGTCATCTCTCCCTGACTTTTCTGGCTTTGGGTCGAGCTTACTGAAGATAAGGCAAATCCAGCAGAGCCTTTGCCTTTGGATGAGACTCTTAAATTCAAAAGAAGATCAGTTATTTCTGTTGCTCTGAAAAACAATGAGCACACAGTATAATTTAAATCAAAAATAAAATCTGTCATTGTAAAACCACCTGCTGTAGCTTCTTTGGAACTACTAGACATAGCGTTCTGGCTTGGCAATGCACAGGCATTACCATGCCTAAAACATGCCCAAAATAATTTTGCCCATCAGCCATCATTAAGATGTACTGTTGAGAGAGATCTCATGGACAAGCAGTGTTCCTCAGCAAAGGAAAGCTCTGGATCCCAAGTGAGAAAAAACACAAATAAGAGATGACCAGACCTGACTGGCAGCCTCTTCATAGACAGTGGAAATTTTGAGTTTGAAAATATGACTCAGGAATAAAAGCCAAATATTTCCCCAGCCTTCCCCAACACCTCTCCTTCCCATAAAATAGAATTGTGTCCAAAATGTCCAAAGAGAAGAGGAGGGCAGGTTTCTGCATATTTATGATTTATAGTGTGCTAGTCAGGACACAGACTGGGGTGAGAGACATGCAGGCTCCAAGCCCATGGTTTGTGTCACTTGATTTGTGATTACTGTTGTACCCATTTCTTTGCCCCTAAGTAGGAGAGGTATTCAGTCTCAGTGACTTACCTAATCTCCAGATTCCAAGGGTTGCAATTTAAGATGTGCAGGCTTTTGTGCAGGGAGGGCCCAGTGTATCTGTTGATTTTGGAATCCTTTTGGAAAGGATGCAAGGTGTACTTCAAATCTTATCTTTCTTTCCTGCTGCCCTGAGCTGTGCAGCCCAAGGCTAGGATGACAGGTTTAGTGCTGCAGTTCAGTAGACACCCTCCCCTATCACTACTTAAGCGAAGGATCTTGCCCTCTGTCATCTTTTGCATGACATTTTTCAGGCCATTAGTCTAATGGCTTTGTGCAATAGAAGTGCAGGGAATAAAACGAAAATGGATTGAATTATTTAATTTATCTTGGGAGATTTTGGTAGCAGAAAATGATTTTTATCTCACCTTGCCACCTAAGAGAAGTTGATTATCTGTTTGAAAAAACAGAGACTAATGGTATTTTAAATCTTGTGGAAGCACAGAAGCGTAATGTTAGTAATACTGAGAATATTAGGTCATTACAAGAAAGAAGTGTCCAAGTTTTGTTAGAAATTTTGATAACAATATTTTTTATCTTCAGCAGTAGGCTGAGGGGGGTTCAGCTGCAACACAATTAGTGTTGTCCTGAGTGTTAGTTTTCCTTTTAATACAGATTCAAGAATCAACAGATGGAAATGTTGGTAAGCAGACTTCTGTACATTGGAGATCTTAAGATAAATAATTAAAATACTCATTTACTGCATCATGACAAATTAGCCAGGCCTGGAAATGTCACTGGTCTACTGCACCACATATTAGCAAACTTCTCTGAAGTATTGGTGATCCATATATTCACATCCATGCAGTCTGCAGACACAGTCCCTAATGTCAGGAGTCCATGTCATAAGGATTATGGCACCAGCTTTATCTCTCTTTACTCCATGCATGGGTGCAGCTGCTTTGACATTTCCAATATTCTGATACTATCTGACGCAGTATGTGTGCAGCTCCAATGTTATTTTTAACATGGAGACTCTATCAACCTTGCTTTTGGTAAAGTAACTAACTAAATAAAATAAATAGATATGTTATTTCTTCTGTATCATCTGAAATTGAACTGATATAAAGAGTATGTTTGTCATGCTGCTATAGACTTTTGTAGAATCCTATATTTCTCATTTTACTTTCCAAGCTTCTTAAAATGTCAACACTGATAAAAATTCTGATGCACAGGCTGAACAGTCAGCAGTGTCAGCATGTCTGTACACAGACATGTGGAAGGATTGATGGATGGATGGACAGTGGAAGCTATTTGAACCAGAAGTGGAACCAGTATTGAAAGACCTCTTCCCTCTCATCCCAGGCACCAGCCAAACAAGATGCTTTCCTTATGCTAACACACTGGTTTTATTGGATAAATAGTCTTGAAATTTGGGTTCACCCTGAAGGGAAAGCCAAGTGCAGAGATTTGCGTGGAACTTTGCCTGTTTGATTCTGAATTTTACCCTGTTGAGAAATAGAAGAGTGAGATGACTAAAGCTTTCATTAATATTCACAGCCCCAAAATTGTCTGCTGGTTTATAGCCATGAGGGTAAGAAGATGTCTTCTAGCAAACTGCCGTGGCACTTAAGACAGAATTTGCTGCCTGCTCCAGCATCTGAATAGAGAAGAGCAATTTCTGACTGTCTGCTCTGCTCTCTATAGCTGACAAACTTGGGCTCCTCTAGCAGCCACTGAAGAGAATTAGACATGATACCTAAAGGGTAAAGTAAGGAGGGACTCGTTAGGCTCAGTTATGTAGCTTCCTTTCTTTCGAAGTCCACCCCCTAAGTCACATGTATAAACAAGACAGAATTCAGGAGGTGTTTTCTTTTCCCTTTCTTGTGTCTGTCATTAAAATAAGGACAGCATTTTACCTGCGTTGTTTGACTCTAGTTACTAATGTGGGTTTGGCTTTCTATGCATTTTTGTCATCTCAGTCAAATACCATTTTCGTTATGAACTCCATATGCTTATGCTGAGCATGGAAATCCATGAGCCTAAAAGAAAATAGGGAGGCCCTGTATTTCCAGTGAAGTGATGGGCCTTTCTCTTATTCATCTCAAGTCGGCAGAGCAGCCAGTTCACTAAACAGCAAGACTGGCCTCAGTTCACTAATACGTTTTCTGGCATTGCACAGAGACACAAGAAGGATGTTTTTGGGCAATATTTTTGTTTGGGATTGTTTTCATTTGTTTTTCTTTCTGGCCTTCTTTGGCCACTGGGCCATGTGAGATAAATACATTTTTAAAATTTGCAAGCCTATATGAAGATGGGTTTTACTTTTAGAATTCAGCTGCTGGGAGCTGGTGCAGCTATTCCCTGGGTTTAGTAAGTGAATGAAGGTGTTCTTTACCTGCTATGATTAATTTATTTCAGATTTTTGCATTATTGTTGCATGTACATCAGGTTCCATTTTTATATGTTTGTGTATAAGTACCTGGAAGCATATACCTGTTTTCTTTCTTGTGTCCTCCCTTTGTAGCTAAATGCTTAGGAAATTTTTCATCCTGAACACCATCACAAACTTTGTACAGCTTGATGTGCTTGGCCAGATGTCATGGTTCACGTTAGTCTCTACTTTAGCGGCATTTTGTTTGAATTCACAAGTTAAAGAGATTTTTGAACACCAGGTTTTGCATGGCAAAGGTTCTGGCTCAGTTGGAAGAGCATATGACATTTGACTTGACAGAAGGGGATCTGTGACACTTGTAGGGTGTTGTGTGGATACTTACAAAAGAGAGCAGTACTTAAAATTGAGAACACTATTCCCCATAGATTATATGGACAGAGTCAATTTATATTGTCAAAAAATGCTCAGAAAGTCTTATGTTGTAGTTGTTGTGGTTTTTTGGGGGTTTTGTTTGTTTGTTTTCTCTGCTTGGTAGCAGAATCTTGGTAACTTTGAAAGGAAACTTTCAGCATGTAGGCAAGTCAGATTTCATTGTTTTGTTGCTTTGTCCAGTGCTAGCAGTGAAGGGGTGAAAAAAGATCGCTTCATTTTAAGTGTAAGAAATGTCAGGGTTTGGTTGAGTTTTATCCTACTTCTGTACTGAAAGGAAAACTCATGCAGACACCTATCACAGTTACCTTCACAATGCTGAAAAATGAACTCTGCTGCCAATGTTATGGTCAAGTGGCTCTGTGTAGGCACACTCCAGCATGCTGCTGGAGCACTCCGCTTGCATTTGCAGCTCACAACATGCAAATGCATGTTCCTCTCTGAAACACCCCAGGAAGGGATCATTCCTAGCAGTACAGTGGAAAGCACTCATTCAGGCCACGTTGTAATGCCTTCTCTGCCAATATTTCTTTCTTAAGGTGAATTTTAGCTGGAAAGGTCCCTTTTACAGCTTTGGCCAATGAAGTTCTCTGACATCAGTAAGGAGGCACATTTCAGTGTGCACCCAGCCTGTCTCAACCCCACATGAGAAGGACCACACATAGCGCAGTTCATCTCCCTTGCTCCTCGCACTCATCTTGTTAGTCATGAGCAAAGACCAGAAGGCCATATTTTACATTCATTTGCAAAGTTCTGGTAGCCCTGAGGACAAAATACATCCCTAATTCCCAACGTGGTTGTCCAGTTGCTAGATGGGCTTGGGTAAGGTAATACATGTCCTTGTGATTTCTTGTTCGCTTTCGTACGATCAGGATTTCATTCATTTCTTTCTGGTAGCATTATTTCAGTGCATACCGCTGCTGGAAGAGCTTTTTCTGTGATCATGTTTTCTTGGTTCCCTGTAGTATTTTTTTCCTTAGCTCTGATCTAAACTCATTCTCATTTTTTGAGCTATTTCTGGTTGCTGGACTTGGAATAATTCATGAGCTTGAAGCTACGTGCATAGATCCTTCCTTTGACTGTAACATTTCTTAGATATACCAATTTGATTACCCGATGTGCTCCATCTTCTTTTAAAGGCAGCAGCAGCTTTTTAGAAGCCAGAGACTTTCCTCTAAATCCACTGAGCAAGAGCAAGAGCAATAGCCTGCAGAGCTCAGCAACTGTGAGACACCCTAGAACTTAATGTTAAAAAAAAAAGATGATAAAAAAGTGAAAATGTAGTTATGAAAATCACACAGAAATACTCCATGTGTTTTAGCCAGCAGCCCACCATGCTTTATTCATGACTTTAAAGGAGTCATGGATATTTTCCTCCCCTTTGAGTATTCGTCTCTGAAACTCAAGGCTCTACCATAAGGACCAAAACAGATATTTCACCACAGCTGAAGGTCTAAAGTAACCATCATTTGAATAAACAAAATTCTCATTATAATGACAATCAGCAAAGACCATATGTAGCTACAATTAGGTACTTAAAGCAAAAGTATTTAGTACTTATTGTAAATTCCTGAACATGGATACAGGCTGTCTCCTTTCAGAGTCCAACAAAACATATTTTTTTGCTAGGCTGTTACTGAAGGAGGTTTCTCAACTCATATTCATGCTCATGATCAATGTGCCATTTGGTATAATTACTCTTTTCCTCTTGGCCAACTTCCTTAAAGAACAGAAATAGAAGTTTCTTTTTCCCAAGAGAAGAAATAGAGTTTACAGGGGAATGGTTTGAACTTTCTAGCTCTTAAATGAAGGCACTTTGTTCCTTTTCTCGCAGCCATTAAAGTAATGAAAAACTCGATTTTTTATCTTTATGATGATAGTGGTGAGATGGTACCATTGTGTTTAGGAAGTTTAATGTTTGTAATGCCATTTTCTGAATAGGATTACTTGTAATAAGAGGGTGTGCCTTTCTCAGGTTTCTGAAATATCTAAAGATATGCCTTCTATAGCTCACATTTTTAGTAAAATAAAGAATTGGATATTCCTACTTATGACAACTCAAAAAGATAAAGATAGAAATTGCTCAGTCCACCAAAAATCCCCCAAGAAATTAGAAGCATTTAAATATTTTTTCTGGGCTTTCTCAAAATAAACAGCTAGTCTTTTGCACTAGTGGTTTGTTTTTAAAAGGGTGGAGAACTTCCCCAATTCCCAGTGAGGACTGGTAGAGCCAAGGTGCTCTTGGATGTGAGCAACTGTGTCTCTGTCCAAATGACAATTAGGAAAATTATCACCCAGTAGCAGAAACGTAGCAAAATGTGAGCAACAAACTCATGGGCTTCCATGAACCGGATCCTTTTCTTGGATTACTTTTATATTTTGCTGCTGAGTAGAATTTGCAGTTCAGGCTGTTATAAGAGATAAATCCAACCATGAAAATGTAATCATTACCAGCTCCTTCAAGAAGACCCTTTCAATTGCTAGCAAGTTGAAACAAGCAAAGGAAAAATTGTTATGCACTGTTTCTTCTTCAGAATAAATTTAGGAGTTGGCGGTACATGGACTTCAGTTCTGGTTTTTCTTGTTGAATGGGTTGAAGACTTGCCAGGAGGAAGACAGATTCTCTGTTTTCCATAGCTTTGGCTTTCAGGAAGAACTTGACCCATGATGGATGAGTCTTAACTCTAGTTGACGAGTTTATGACTGAAGGACCAATCAGATTGCTTAACTACCCATGTGTATGCATAGGTCCATCTAGGACCCCTGAGCTATGGCGCCTATTCCTGTCCACATGTATTGTGGTTTAACCCAGCCAGCAACCAAGCCCCACACAGCCGCTTGCTCACTCTTCCGCAGTGGGATGAGGAGAGAATTGGAAGAAGTAAAGTGAGAAAACTCATGGGTTGAGGTAAAGACGATTAAATAGGTAAAGCAAAAGCTGCATGCACAAGCAAAGCAAAATAAGGAATTCCTTCACTACTTCTCATGGGCAAGCAGGTGTTCAGCCATCCTCAGAAAACAGAGCCCCATCGTGTGTGACTGTGACCTGGAAAGACAAATGCCATCAGTCCAAACATCTCCCCCTTCCTTCCTTTTCCCCCAGCCTTACGTGCTGGGCATGACACCATGTGGTCTGGAACATGCCTTGGGTCACTTGGGGTCAGCTGTCACAACTCTCTCCCCTTCCAGCACCTTGTGTATCCCCAGTCTCCTCGCTGGTGGAATGGTGTGAGGAGCAGAAAATGCCTTGATGCTGAGTAAGCCCTGCTCAGCACTAGGGAAAGCATCGCTATGTTATCAACCCTGTTTACAGCGCAAGTCCAAAACATAGCTCCATAACACCTACTGTGAAGAAAATTAATTCTATACCAGCCAAAACCAGCTTAACATGTATTCGACGAGTTACTGGTGTTGCCAGTGGTTGGTGCCCACTTTTACAGTGATGGTCACAACTCCACTGCAACTGTTTTGCCTGGTAGCATTTCATTTGTTGCACATAATGTTAGAGCCTTGAATTGCAGTAGTCCTGTGGGTATGACTTCTGCCCAGCTTTTTCCTCTGAATTTTTTGGTGGTGTGAGATTTAATCTCCTTCTTTTGGGTTTGGCAAAATACCTTTTAAGGAGGTTTATTTTTCTAATGTTCTGTGCTAGTGGACACATAGCTGTGGGTAGAAATGTTGGTTCCATCTTACTGATGGTTTGTGTTCAGTCTCAGGAGCTGAATGAGCTGAATATGGGTTCATCCAGCTCCCAACATGTTTGCATTTACAGCCTGCTCCCTTCCAGGCTGCGCACAATGGGCTGGGGCTTTCCAAGAACCTGTTTCTGTAATGGTGACTTAGAAAAGTACAGGTTTCTTCAGTAGATGAGTTTTTAGTGTGACAGTGTGATTACAGTATGAGGAGGATGCCTTGGAGTCAATGCCCTAGATGGGAAATTCTACTTGTATCTGACATTTACACCACAACATGTGTTTTTTATAGCAGTTCTTCACAGGCTGAAGCATGGATCCCTCTCACTGAGTGCCTGGCCAGCTCTGCTAATGGGGCTCCATATACCTATCTGCCCTCTCCTGCTTTTGCTTTCTGGAGGGAGACAATCTAGGAGGCAGCACCCCACCTCTCTTCTCTCTCCCCTCATGCTTCAAACAGAAGATCCCCTATCAGAAGTGAAAGAAAGGGACAGTGAGATGTAGTATCTTCACTTCCCTTTATTCTCCTTTGTACAGAACTGGACAGGATCAAGCTCTCAACAAATCACAGCTATGGACAGCAGTTTCTTCAATCCATGAGTAAAGCAGAAGAGAGTTTAGGTTATTTAACCAAGGGTAAAGCCCAGGAATAGTCTTGGGAGAAGGGTGTTTTTGCTGGCAGATGAGTGCCCTAATTATCACTAACGCTTTCTTTCAGACCCGGTAGGTCTTGAATTCCTTAAAATAGCAGTTTTAGTAGGATAGATGAGCTCTTTCATCCATCATGGTGTGAAGTGTGGTAGTGTTCCCAGGGAAAATGGGAGATGTGGGCTTGAGCCTTCTAAAGGGAAAGATGAAAGTGACTCCATGATTCTCCTTTTTGCCAAATAAGTTCTCTATCTGCTCTAATAGAAAAGTCCTTGCATCTCATCTTACTTCCTCTGCTTTCTTAAAAGCATAAACTGTGCATCTTCTCTCTGCTTGTCATTTAGGAAGGTTAAAATATCCCTTCTTTTCAAGCTGAAGTTTTTCCCTAGAGCAACTCCTGGTACTTGTGGAACTGTCTTCCTGTAGCCCCAAGAATAGTGTGATACCTCTTTTGCTGGCCCTGTTTTTCTCTTGGTTGATTTTTGGGTGTGTGTTACACTTGTAGTGACTGCTCTGAGTCCTATTTTGGAGCTGCTGAGTTTCCAGATAGAGTGTGTGTGTGTGTGGTGACCACGACAGACCTGTGGGTTCTGCTCCGGTGTCCAGATGCACAATGGTGATGAGCTACAGTACTGTTTACTTGATTTAGCCTTGAATCTACATGTAGTAAATGTTTAAGAGATGGAAAATTCGGTGAGTTATAAGAGCAATAAGGGATACACAAAACAGTTGATATCAACAAAATCTAACAATCCTTATTTTCTATAATTACAGGATTTATAGGAAGTGATTATGTAGCTATTGTTGACGTAACCTGATGAAGTGTTTTTGTTGCAAGTAAAAATCTTTTGTATTATCTTATAGTACAGAAAATAGTGTTTTGAGAGATTTCATATCAATAAAGATGTGTTTAGAGTGATGCATGCAGTGCAATATAGTTTGCAGAGGTTAAAAAAATGGCTTTCAGATTGCGATCAGCATGAATAATTAACGTTTTACGTCAAACTGTGGGTAAGTCGAAAGCAGGGTCCTAAAGGGATTGGACTTCCTAAGCTATTCTTTGCACTTCTGTTCCAACAAGAGAAATAAATAGACTGAGACAGAGAGATCTCAGCTGAGAGAAGAGCTGTGCCACAGTGTGACCCTTGTGCTGAAAAAGGCAAGTATAAAGGGTGAGAGACTTGGTTTACGGATACCATGCAAAGTGCTACACACCTGGGGAGCAGGAATAATTGGCAGGGGCTTGGAAAATATGAGTGCTGATTAGCATGCAAAGAAAAGCTACTGACAGCCTCTTCATGGCTCATAAACCCACTAAGCCAACTCAGAGCCACTGCAAATGCATACATCCATTGGGAGCTGTTGTCAACCAATGAGGTAATCATCCTCGTTTGGTAAGACTGCATTTGGATTGCTGCGTGCTATGCCTTGTCTTTCATTGGAAAACAGACCTCTGAGAAGTAAGGAAAAGTTTAAATGGGCAATTCAAATAGTAAAGGCAGAGCTAATGATAATTAATTCCAGGTGCAAAGGGAAATTAAAGGGAAATAACTAAACAGAAGATAATAGAAGAGCAGAGAATAAACCATTTTCTGAAAGAAAAACAAGGTGTGTTTTTAATTGAAAGTGTTCCTGTTCAGGTAAAGAGTAGACATAAGTGCTCAGCAATTAGTTGCTCAGGTTTCTTGTCATTTTGAAAAGACACATGATGCATCTGCATGTTGTGTTGAACAAAGCTGCTAGAATAAGGTCCATGTAGTCTGAAATTAAGGGTATTTGGGATGCAGAGTTCAAAAGAAACCTTTCAACAGGAGTTTGTTGGAAACTAGTCTGCAGAATGAAGACTGGTTAGATGTTGATTGGCAATAAGGAGTATTCTGTTAGATTTGTTTTATTTATATAAAGTTTTTGTCATTAAATAAAATGGCACATTTAGTTAATTGTGTCTTTAGGGCCAAGATAATTTTCAGCCTGTTACTATAGATTTGTGCAAATATAACAGAAAGCACAAAGCAGCCATTGGTGCTTCCTAGGAAGGATTAAAATCTAACTTTGTGAAGTAAACTGCCTATTAAGATAATCATGTGTCTGATTAAGAATAATAACTGTTAAGAAAAGGTGTGAGAGAGAACTTAGTGTGATTACCAGTGAGGAAGGTAATACTGAAGATCACAGGTGGGATGTGTGGGCTTCAGCCTTCAGCAATGAAATTGCTCTGTGTACCCAAATGCAGAAAGAGTGGGGTTTTTTTCTAAAATGGAAGTTGGATATACTATATATCAGCAACATTAATAGATGAAATGATTCCCAGTGGTGGGAATGAGAAAACTGGCTGTCGTTCTCCAGGGAAACTTAATAAGTTATGTCATCTTTGGGAGGGCCTGCTATGCTTTTTAAATATAACAAGTAGGTGACCCCAATGCCTCTTAGTGGACGGTCTGGAAATTGACACCCTCCTGAAAGATGTGGGAAAATCATAAGAACATATAGAACAGGCTCAAGATGGCCTTGTCTCTTTTTCCTTTGTAGTGTGTTTCAAACATGTTTCTAAAATTTCTTTTAATTACTTGGATCCTTTTGCATTTGATTTGTGGTGGTTTTTTTTATTAAAACCCCGAGTCTTGCTTAAGCCCCATATGAAGTCTATCTGAACTTCAAGAGTATTAACAACTAGAGCAACAATCTTGAGAGCTGTCTCACAGCCAAACAGCCTGTGAAAAACTCTCAGGTTTAGTTTCCCCATTGCTAGTCCAGAATGACCGCTTGGACAGAAGAAGGAGGGGAGTGCATCACCCCCTTACCTTAAGTTCAGGTCCCAGTATTTCTCTGTGTCTCATCAAGATCTCTTAAGATCCTGGGAAAAAATCGGAACAAGTTCCCAAAAGCACCCAAGTATCAGCAGCAACCGTGACCCATAAGCATCAGGTGGCCTCAAGATGGGATCTCAGCAGTGTGACTACAAGCACTAATCCACATGACAGTTCCTTCTCCCAGTTCAGCAGACTAATCAGGCTGGGCCTGCTTTCCTCTTTGAAGGCAAAAAAAAAAAATAGAAAAAGAGTGCAAGGCTTGGGTTACTTTCCATTCCTGCAAGTACCAGCTTTTTTGGGAACAGCAAAGGTGTGAAACCAGCCTACAGAGCCTGCTGTCAGCGGTGGGTGTCGCAGCCCACAGCCAGTCAGTAGTCATTAGGAGCCAAAAAGGCAGAGAAACCCAGCCAGCTCAAGCAAAAGATGCAGCAGCAAAGAAGAGCACAGAAATCTGGCATTTACTTCTTGCGTCATGGTCTGCTTTTATTCTTGCTGTATTAAAACTGTCATGGCTTTATGCTAATGTGGTTTATTCCTAGCCAGTGATTATTATGCTTTGAATTAGCAGTGCTCTTAAGAGTATTTCTCATGAAAAAAAATCATGTCCTTCTGAGAAATGTGAACAAGGGGGAAAGAGCTCTTACTTGCATTAGCTTGGAGCTCTCTGTGTGTGTTTGAAGAGGATGAAGGAGAAGGGCCAGGTTCATGACTGATAGCAAGTACTGCAGGACTTCGAGGGCACAGATTTGTGTGAGAGACAATACTGAAATTCAGGGAAGAGCAGTCAAAATATGGAAATGGTTTTAACACTGTGTTTGGCTTTCAATGAACCCACCCTTTGGGTAAATTCTTTTTGACTCCAGTGTTAGTTTTGCCTGACTGCGAATCCATACTCATTTACCATGAGTGGGAAAAGCTTCCCTGGGGGCAGTGAGAGCACAGCTGGTGCGGAACACAGGGGGCTGTATATTGGAAAAGGAGAGAATCTTTAAGAGATGTCAGTTCTCCAGGGAATGGCCTCAGCAGTACCAGTTAGGACCAGCTATCAAAGAGGAGTTGTCGCAGCTCTGAGATTTAGTAACTAAGGCATGTGGGTAGCAGAAATCTTGGCTCAGTGACGGGGAAGAGGTGAGAGGGTGAGCAACGAGGAATTTCAATATGTTTCAGCTGTGGGTTTGTTAGCAGGAAGCCTAATTGAGCAGCAGTAGTGCAGTTTGCTCAATGGGCCGCTTCCTGTATCCCCCAAGTAAGGCAGCAAAGACGATACCAGCTATTGCTTTTGTCAGCATCTCTGAAAAATCACAGCAGTGGAACACAGTGGGATCTTATGTGGTTTAACTAAAGGCGTCTTAAAACTGGAGGAGGGGGAAAAGACATGGTTCCTTTGGGTCTACACATAGAGGGCAGTGGTCTGTACCCCATGCTGGTCTTCAAAACCCAGAAGGTTCCAGTGAAATCAGAAAGCATAAGAAAATTTCTGATTTCCTCTTCTTTTTACTCTCATGGCTTGTTCAGCATAACCAGGCAATTCCCAACCTCAATGCAGCATGTCCCAGCCCCTGTACAGGACAGAGCCTTGTAATGGGTTCTTTGGATAAGAAGGTATTTCTCCAGGCAGTCTGGCACAAAGAGCTGGAACAGAATGAAATGCTTTGGCCGGATTATCTTTTATTCCCTCTGCTTTAAATTGGAAAAAGATGTTCTCAGAAATGTCTGTCTTCCTCTCCATTATCCCAAAGAATAGCAGTTTTTAACCATTTCCACTGAAACAGCTGGGCTCTTTCCATCTTGCTGGCTAGCTTTTTTTAATCTGGAAAGTTACAGGCAGCTGTATCTAGCAGTGATATTTTACAGGAAAAAGGATTGTGTTGTCAATGTTCAAAACAAACGAAAGAGCAATAACAAAATAACCAACCTTCTTACAAAAACCTGAGGGACTCAAATAGTATTTCAGTTGGAGTTCTGATAATGAAACCTCCTTTTGTTAGAAATGCATCTTTGGCTGTTCCCATGAAAACCAACCTAAATTTGGCTCACTTAAAGGCTCAGAAAAATTTCCATTGAGATACATAAGAATTTTCCAGCCAAAATCTCTGGTGATTCTGTCAGTGTGGAGTGGGTGTGCTCACCCCTTCAAAGCAGTATTCTTGCTGAGGTTCCTGAGCCCATGCTCATGGCTGAGATTAATACTTAAAATACTAGAGCTGAATAGAAACAGTGGGCTCTTCTCTTCAGTGTGGGAGAGGTGACAATCTGTGTCCTGTCTTTATGAATCTGTGTGTGCAAATCACTAATATCAGTTTTACTGACAGTGTTGCATTACAACACAAGCCTGGGAAATGGTATCCCTTAAAAAAAAATCCAAAAAACAAACGCTAATAACAACTTTAAAAATCAAAAAAACCCCAGCAACAACCCATACACAAAACCGCCTCCTGTATGCTGACTGAATTACACAGATGCTTTTTTTAGGGGGAGAGCATGCATGCTTCAGCTCAGGGCTGGGAGAGCTTATTGCATCCCTGACAGCTGTGGCACAGAGAGACTCTCTCACAGGCTATTGATACCTTCCCCCTGTCGGTGTTTTCTCTGCGGCCCTGGCTTACATCTCTCTGTGCCTCTAATCACAGGGATGTTATTTCCTGAAACTATCAGCATAAATTTTTCCTTGCAAATGTGAGAGGAGAAAGGAGGTTGTAGCCAGGTGGGGGCTGGTCTCTTCTCCCAGTTAACAAGTGACAGGACCAGAGGAAATGGCCTCAAGTGGCACCAGGGGAACTTTAGATTGGATATTAGGACAAACATCTTCGTGAAAAGGATTGTAAATCATTGGAACAGGCTGCCAGGGAAGTGGTGGAGTCACCATCTCTGGAGGGATTTAAAAGATGTCTAGATCTGGCATGTGGGTGGACTTGGCAGTGCCGGGTTAACGGTTGGACTCAATGATCTTAGAGGTCTTTTTCATCCTAAACAATTCTATGATCCTGTGAGTTTTTAGCACCCTTTCTCTCACTAGGAAGTTCCTAATGCAGCCCCTTTTATAACCCAAGCTAATTTCAATGGACACAGTAATGATACCAAAGGGTCTTTACTTATCAGGGTCCTTGCTCATGATAAATATTAGTTGACAGAAATGGCTGTTTCCATTGCAAAAAAAAAAACAAACCCAAACAAACAACCTTGTAATTTTTTTTAAACTGTATTACATCCTTTTGTTTGACCTTTCTCTTCCTCAGTCTCTATCACACTTCCCCAGGAATGGCTGATGGATGAACTGCCAGCTGTCTAGAGCAATGTAGAACAATTTGTTAAAGATTTGTAATAATCCGTATTCCTGTTGAATCTAATTGTTAATACTGTTCTTTGCAGTAGATTAGGGATTCCACTGAAAGAAAAGAAAATGTTAAAATAATAAGGACTATGATTTTTTTTCCCTTTGTTACTGTCCTCTGTGACTATGGAAAACTTTAGCCGTCTGTGTGGTTCTCTGATAATTTACTAAAGCAATTATTTAATTTTCCCCCTTTCATTTTCTTTTCTCTTTGTCTTGCTGAAACTACAGCTGAGGAAGTGGAAAGGCTGGCTGCAATGCGTTCAGATTCTCTAGTACCTGGGACTCACACGCCTCCGATCAGAAGAAGAAGCAAATTTGCCACTCTCGGGAGACTTTTTAAGCCATGGAAATGGAGGAAGAAGAAGAGCGAAAAATTTAAGCACACTTCAGCAGGTAATAGTTGTGTTGGGGTCGGTTTGTTAATCTGGAACTTCTTGCTCAACAAGACTAAAAATGTGTAATACAGCCTCAATTTATATATTTTTAAACTGTTGAAACTTGGCTTGGAGAGATTTATCAGATTCTAAGAGAATTTTAACTTTGTTACAAACTATTTCTTTAAAAAAACCCCAACAACACCTTGAGTGCACTACAATTAAAGCAGCATCTCACCAAAGCCGTATATTCAGGTTCTGCTACTAGAGCTAGAGCATAACTCAGAAGAAGTCTTGTAACACTGATTTAGCCGATCATGAATAAAGAAAATAGCAGTATGAAAAGATAATGCTAGTGGTCGATTTAGCCACATTCAAACTCCTGTGGGTGCTAATAGAGGAGCGAGAAAAATACATGACAAAGAAGTTGACACTGTGTTGAATAACTTGCGTAACTAGAAATTATTTGCTCCACTGGGCAGGAAAGATATGTCACTTGTTTTCTGAGAAAAAGAAATCTCAATTCCTGCCACACTCTTCCTTCTGCCATCATTTTATAACATTCCTTGTGCAAGACCCTTTTTAATGAAAAAAAAATAGAAAACTGTACAAATGTGGTTTTATGCTGTAAATTGATCTAAGCAAGAATCCCAAATCTGGGCACTGCTGCACGTTATGGAAGCTTTGTAATCTATTTGGAAGGTTTCTTTTCTTTGTTCTTTCACGATGTCCAATAATTACTACATGTGGTTTTGCAAGTCTTGAGCCTGGATTGTCTGTGAGAAAACATGATTTTTTTTCCTGATTTCTTATTGTTCTCACTAGGACTAGAAAGAAAGCAGTAAGTATCTCACTCCTTCGAGTGCCAGATGAGGCTTGAGTTACAGCCCAATTGCTTTGTGCCTGTGTATTGCACAGTGGAAGCTTTCAGGCAGGACTTGGCAGTACATTCTGGCACTGCAAAGCCTGTACTCCTGAAAATGGGTCATAATTGGGCAAGAAGTCTCATTTAACTAAGTGCGAATTCTTGCCTGAGGTTAAATGCAGAATAAGAGTTTTTAAGGTTTATATCTGAAGGTGTTCTTTACTGTGTACTGTTTAGGCTGCTTTCTGCTTCATCAGCCAAAAACTAATGAACTGTAATAGATGACTATATTACTCATGAGTGATAGTGGTATTTTTTGACTTGAGAGCTGAGAAGCTATTGTCACCAAAAATGACATGTTTCTGCAGAACAAAAGGCTTGTCTTTCATGTTCTGTCTCAATCATAACCGTAGTGCAGTGTAGCAGGGTTTCCATGAAAACCACATAGCTCTCAGGGATATGTGGACACTGTGGTGACATTTACTTTGAATCTGGTTTCAGCATGCTGGGTTAGTTAGTTACAACTAACAGAATAACCATGGCTGTTCAGGAGGTACCACGGGTTGCCAAAGCCTGCCTACTATTTGTTTTTATGGTTTATCCAGCTCCAGGAGGTGAGGCTGAGCTGTGGTTAGACTGATTAGTTTGAAGATGGATTGAATATGCCTATATAGTCTACTCTGGGCATCCCAAGAATTGTTGCGTAGATTTGCCCCATTACCAAAATATTTGGAAAGTACATAGTGATTAAAACCAGAGTTAAAACATGAATTTTCTCTTCTCAGAGGAATAGTAAGCTTTACCAGACACACCAGCATATCTCCTCCCCTAGTAAGAGGGATTTCAATGTTTGAAAAACTAATTTAAAAGCTGGGTCTGCAGGAACATTTGTCAGTTGCAGTACTGGATTTGATTTTAGTTGAATCCAAAACCTTTCTTTTTTTTATTAGAAAAATTTCCATTTCTAGGAAGTTAACAGTGTCCTGCAGCTGCTCTGCAAAATTGATATTCCTGTCAGCTCCCCTGCTACTAACTGCAGCAAAATCGACAAGGATGTGAAATTTGCTGAGCACCCTGCAAAAGGCAGGGGTAGAGATTGACTTCTGGACTGTGTGAGAGCTGGGACCCTACAGTTTCTGTCATTCCCAACCCTGGGGAACAGGAATCCACCAGCATCCCCCCAGCAATTAAGCAGCATTGGTTGAACCTTGGATGTGTCATACGAAAGATTTTACACACACAAAACTAATATTTTTCTGTCAGCATTTTCATGACCTCTTGTCTAATTCCTCTGATATCACTGAGAAAATATATTTAATCTTTATAATAAATCAAAGGACAAGCTTGTGAGATGGCATAATGAGAGCCAGCATGAAACTTCATAATACAGGCTTATTTTCTTCTAGTGCACTGATAAATGTGACACTTGAAAAAAAAAAATTCCTATTAGTGTCCTACAGGCATGCACCCAAGCTTTACCACCTGCGTAGAACATCTGTAATTATCAAAAAATAATACTAATGCAAATATTTTATTAGGCTCTTATTTGCTGCAACAATAGAGTAGATAATTTTTAATGCTGAAAGTGGTAAGGGACAAAACACATGGCCTTATCTGACAACTTCCTTTGAAATTAATGGGAGTTTTTCTCTGGGAGAGGACAGGAAGAAAGAGAGAGTCAGGCTGATATTTAAGGTTGAAAGGTTGCCTTTTTCTTGGTATTTCCAAATGCTAACATTTTGTATCTATATCTTTATCAGACTAAAAGCTCTGATTATTTATTCAGAGATGAATGTTTTAAAATATAATTCAGCAGTCAATTGGCAAAAAAACCCCATTAAGTTAATAGGAAAAATTATTTTCTGACACTTGGTCATTGCATAAGGTGAGACAGAAAATACACAATTCGATTGATTGAGGACCTTAATGTTATGCTTATTATATATGGTTCCTTTCAGCACATCAATACTCCAAGTGTGATGTTTGAGTATAATAAGTCCCTCATCTTCCATCTTCATTATTGCATTGTCACTGACACTCAGAAGGTTAAAAGGATGCATGTGTTTCATAGAATTTATATGTTTATAGGTTAACGTTGGTTTTGATATGCCTGTAGTGACTATGCAAAAGGGTCCAAAGTCTGACATTGCCTTGGTGCTGACTTAGTCGTGAAGTTAAAAGTCACAGGTTTTGATGCAGACATCTGATGCTTTTGCCTTGCAGTTGGTCTGTCTGTGAGCATCATCATTAGGTATTTTGTAGAGCAGCCAGAGCAGGCAGAAAAGATTGCACTGTGGGGTGGTCTCTTGTTGCAGATGGTGAGCGCCAGATGAGCCTACATCTGGGGTTTGATCTGAGCGACCTCTTCTGCTGGAAGGTGGTGTGTTAAGGAGGTTGTAAAGGACATGCACTGTGAGTGACAGATGGGCCCAGCTATGGACAGGCTCAATCTCAGAGCAAACGGGAAGGGAGATTACAGTCTGAGAGGGAAGCCAGTGTACCACAGCAGGAACAGAAACAAGTTAATTCTCACAGTAACTCTACTACTGGACAGAAGTTAAGGTCTGTGCAGCACAGAGTGTTTTTCACTGTCAGGATTGCAAATCATTTTATCACAGAAGGTCCCATTGAAAGTTCTTTGATGGATAAAGAAACTCCAACAGAACAATATAAACGCTTCTGACAGTGAAGTTCTATATACACAGTTAGAAAAAGAAATCAAACTCAGCCGCAGTCTTACTCATGCTATAGTAAAAAATACGGTCTATGTTTTTTTAACTCACCTGAAATTTCATCTTGCACAGAAAGTGTGGAAACCTTTATTTCCTTGGAGAGCTGAGGCCTCCTTGCCAAACTTCTAAATGGCAAGATTATAGGATGGTTTCTGATAAGGAGCAGTCTCACTTATGTCAGAAGACGCCAGGAAGAAACAGAGAGAGGAGTTTTTTTCAAGCAGATTTCCATGGCTGGATGCAGCTGGGATGGCTCCAGCAGACTGCATGAGGTTTTTAAAGCCGCACTGGGCTCTCTGGGAACTAGCAAAGCAGATAGCAAGAGAGGAAGCTTACTGTCTCCTCTGCCAGACCTTTGTAATTTTTTTTTTAATACCTTGATCTTGTTCTGCTCACCTTGTTGTGAACTTGAAAAATATTCCTGGATGTGTTTTGCTGGAGTGCCATAGACATGCGGGTGAAATGTCATTTCCTGGCAATGTTTTGGAGAAGGAAGTGCTTCTGAAATAAAAAAGCTTGAGGGAAAATAAATTCTGCACTTACTTGAAATATGATCGTAGGTTTTTTTGTCACTGCTTCTATCAAAAGCCAACTGTTTGCAACCTTTCAGAAAAAATAACGTATTTCAGCTGCTTGCAGGAGTTTGAATAGAGAAAAATGTCTTGTTTTGTCATTTCCCCTTTCTGGTGACCTTTATTTTAAAGAATTGGTGCATCCATCTTCCCCCATCCTTGCTCCCTGAATTGCAGTATTCCGGCAAAAGGGAGGAGGCAGCATTGTAGCTTGTACTTGAAGAAAACTGGTTGGAATGAGAAAAGCAGGAGATGGTGAGAAATAAAGGGGTGTGGAGAAAGTTCATCTGTATGTACGAGAGGCAAGGGATTCAGCTATGTTTGGGTAAGGTACATTGGCACCCTGTGTTATGAGCAAAGAAAGACCTGTGTCAGAAGAAAGCTCCACAGCAGCTCTGTTGCCAAGTAAATGGTTGTCTGAGACAATCAGTAATACTAAAGAGAGAAAAGGGAATCTTTTGAACTCAACCTTTCCTCCTACGTACTTTGAAACCTTTCATTTGTGTCACAGATTCCCCTCCTATAAATACTTACAGCTTTTTCCACAAGACAGCGATCTCAGATCAGTCCTCTGGTGCCACAGCTCCCATCAACCAAAACCTATGGATGAGCTAGTGAGCCATGTCCTGTTCTGTGACCAAAGAAAGACATGACTCTTACTTCCTAGCCTCATGCTTGGGGTGCTCTCCTGAGAATAGGGAAGACCTGTTCCTACTTAATTTAAAGCTTCATTTGCTTAGTTGTAGAGGTTGGTGTCCTAGAACCTGTCTCAAGATGTAGGATTGGGCAGTTGGGAGCAGTGAAGACTGGGGCTGAAGTAGACCCAGGATATCAGAAGAGCCAAAAGGCAAACCAGGCATCATCAGTGGGGTTGGGAGACACTGGGTTGGGGGAGTAGGACTATCAGGGCAGATTGTGGGTTGATCAGCTGCCAAAGACTCTTTTAATAGTTATATGTACAGGGGATGACAATCTTCTCTTGCTAGCAGTTGTTCTGTTACACACAAATGGCTGAGGTCTGTGTGCTGGATCTAAAGATTTAAGCCCAATAATGTAGACAATGCCAAAAAAAGGGAGTATCAGAGTTTTTTCAGTTTGCTTTTCAGGGAGGGTATAATATGCTCTTCCATTTGCTTTCACTCTCATTCAAACCATTTAAAGATAATCAAGTGTGCCAAAACAAAATCCACTCAGGCAACTTTTAGCTGCCTCACTCCCCTCACTCACTACATTAAAACAGACATTCATTTTGTGTTCAAATGCTATTTTTTTCCACTTGCTAAGTCTTGGTGCTTTGTTTTTTCCAACCAGAATTTTTTGTAAAAATGCTCTATAAAAAATTATATGTCAATGTGTTTATGTAAGTTAAGTTTCCCAGTCAGCAGAGGGATTGCTTAAATTGGAAACACTTAAAGGCAAGGACTTTCAATGTTTCTGATGAATAACAAGAAGAAAACAAAATGTGGTAAATCTGTTCAATTAGAAGAACTACTATTCATAAACCATACCCAGATCATTTTATTCCTACTGACTATTACTTCTAACTACAACAGGTAAATATTTTGAACTTTTCTTTCCAGAATATTCCAATCAGGAGAAATTCAATTATGTGTTGTCAGGGCTTCTCTTAAACCTTCTGCTTTGCCAGTGATTGCCTCTTGTGTTTTCTCATGTAAAACTCTCAGGCTATTAAACTAGTCATGCTATTTTGGAAAGACCTCTGCCTGGGGAAACAAAGGAAAAGCGCTGCCTGCAGACATGCCTGCCCTCACCTCTGCCTGTACTTCTGAGGAGATAGTCTACAGGTTGAGAGATTTTGGTTGGTTTTTCCAAGTACCAGGTTATTGAAATCTATCTGCAAAGGTCATATTTTCAGTGAGAAAAGGGTGGTTTTGTTTGGATCATTGGCTAACAAGGATAACTGTGTTTTAAAGCACTTTATGGTCCCATTCTGTTCTTCTGAATTTTATTTAATATCTACTGTGATTCCATGTGAAAGGTATTAATATTTCAGTTATAATTCCTCTTATACTTTCAGGCCAGACTGTCTCTAGGTTTAGGTATGAAGAACAGAACTAATTATGGGTTTTCTTCCTTCATACTCTTATTGTGATGACTTGGAAATGTAATTCTAAATCAGTTTTGAGAGAGTGGAGTCTCCCCTGCAGGCTGGCTTAGTCTGAAGTCACCCTGAAACCTGAAAGACCCCAAAGTCCTTCGCATTCTCATTCATGACAAAACCTGTTAATACTTCTGGGTTAAAACCCCAATGACGCTTTTGATGTGAGACAGTGAGCAGGTGATACAGACGCTGGTCCCAGCCAGGTATTTTTGCTGTGCTGAAGCAGTTCATAGATCATTAATGCGTTGCCAAAAATCACTGATCATTTCAAAGATTTTGGGAGAACAGAGAAAAATGGCACTGGTGTAAAACTTAGTCCAAACTTGCAAAAAGGAGCTTTCGTTTTGTTAAATACCAGCAGTACAACCACTTTTCAGAGTTAGTAAGTTTGTTCACTGTTTTCTGATTTTTTTGCAAGAAGTGCAAAATGTCATTCTCTGAAGAAAAGTGCCATTTTTCAGGAACTTGGGCTGTTCATAAATGCACATTAAATGAAGCAAATATTTTTATCTGAAGGAAATTCCAAAAAATAAGCTTATTGTATTCCAGTGTTTTCTAGATGAATCTTAGAAGAGTTTTTATTCAAATCTAGATTTCTCTTTGAAATTTGAACTAGATATTATTAAATATAGTTAAAATTTTTAATTTCAAATATAAAATGGCCTGATAGACAACATAACATTTGTATTTTAGGGCTGCTGAAATATTACACTGCTTGCGTTCAAGGGCTGAATAAAAATTAAAACCCATTTTCAGGTTGGTCCAAAACTGCACGCTGGATGTATTCTGAATTTTGGAAGTGAAAAAAAATATTCTAGGAGTGTACATAACTTTTCTTTGCATGCACTGACATTTTCTTAATGTCTTCTGAGAAACTGGCCAGAAAAATGTACCACAATTCATACAAAACTGTAGGCAACAGTTTTGCCATTCTGTAGAGGGAGCAAAACTGTCCTGTCTGTGTGCTTACTGCTGTAGAACCAAAGATACACAGAGATTCTTACAGTCAGTGGTTATTTTCAACTTCACAATTAGATAAACAGCCCAAAGCTTAGGGTGGCAGAAGGCACTTCCTAGCAAGGGAAAGCAAAGAAAAATGTTTTTGTCTTTATTGCTGGAATCATAAATTATCAGTGTTTTGAGATTTGTCATTTTAAGGAGATTAAAAGAATTCAAATGCATTCGGAAGTTGCAGATCTGATTTGTACAAAGAAGGCAATGAAAGCAATTGTCTATTTTTATACTTAAATTGCCAACTGGAAGCTCCCGGTTCAAAAATGGGGGGTATAATCACTCTTCTGGGAGCATGTATTCTACTGCAGAGCAGTATTGTTGTGTCTTCCTGAGATCTGCTGCAGAACATTTCCAGTGTTTAAGAAGAGGGCTTTGCTTAGCTGGACTGAAAAATGCCTTTGGGGATTTTCCAGCCCCATGCCAGCTGTAATGGAACGTGTGAAACGAGGCCTTTAAATGTGTCCCTTCTTACAGGAAAGGGATGTTTAATGAGGCTGTTTGGTTTTTATGCTAATTACATTTCCAGCTGCTGTGTGAAGATTATATGAGGCCACCCAAACTGTAATGCTGCAACATAGTTCTAACAATGCATTCATGTTAAAATAATATAATAATACAGTTAATCTGTTAGAAAATGTAAAAATTTTGATGACTGAAAACAGATGCTGTTAATAGCATAAGCTTCTGTGTGGTATATGGATTAGAGAACGACGTTCATTGGAGATGTTTTAAGAACTGTTTTAGCAACAAATCAGCAATAATGAAATATCTGGTTGTGAGGAGAGAGAACAAATGTGTTTGGAAGAAGCTCATTCTTGTGTAAAAAATTGTATATCCTCAGCTGCTGTTGCTGTGACTCATGAAGATAGTGTCTTCCTCAGACTGGGTCCTTGCAGGTTATTTTAGAATGCTTTGATTTAACAACAAAATGCATTGAAGCTGACTTATTTTTAGATTGCATGTGAAGGATGGAAATTAGTTAGTATTTCTCAAACTGTTGGCTTTTGTTCTTCCGATTTTCACTATTTTTTTCAAAGGCACAGGAGAAAATAGCAACGTTTCACAGTGACATGAAGCCATGAGACATCTGGTCTGTGATGAGAACAAAGACTGAGCGATAGTGGGCAGCTGTAGCACCAGGTTATCCTAGTGGCACAAAAAAGCTGCAGGTCCTTTCTGTTAGGGTGTTGGCTGGTCCCAGCATCCTGCTTTTAAGCAATTTATAGAACTGTAGGATCATTTACGTTAGAAAAGACTTTTAATATCATCAAGTGTAACCATACCCTGGGTCATTTTGGTTATTCAACCAAAGCAACAACCATTGAATAGTGACATACAAATTTGTCATCTGTCAGTAATCTCTGTTGTGCACGTGCAAGTCTTGACACCCAATGTAGTCCACTGGTGGCACCACAGAGACCCAGTGCTTCAGCTGGGGAAATTGCTCAGTTACTCCACTGGTTTCCCTGCACTTTGATCAGAGGTGAGGGTGGTCCTCTCCCTCTGAGAAAAATGGAGAGGAAAACCTCCTTTTAGATGCTGCTGCCGCCAATTAGTTGCTGAAAGGGAAATTTGTTAAATGTCTTCATTCAGAAGTGCTTTTGAGGAAGTTTTATCCCTGGAATACTATTTTGCTCTCAGTGTTTCCCACAGGGGGGAAATGAAGCAGGAATCCCCAAGGCAAGCATAAAGATACCTCAAATGAATCCTGCTGTGGCCTCTGACCCGTGTTGTGATTGGGAAATGGATTGTTACAATAATGTGAGCATGCAGCCCAGTGAGTCTAATCTGATGGGATTTTTTATTCACAATAACTGCCCTTTATTTCCATGTCCATGAATTGCATTTAAAAGGCACATACAGCTAGATGCATAGGGTATTGGCAACAGAATTTCAGCTCCGTGGGGATCTGAAACATGGATGGCAATCACCCAGATAAAACTGTTAGCTTCATGAGCTCTTTCCAGGGATGCTGGGGCTAATATGTTGAGGAATAGTAAATAATTGCTAGAAAGAGAAACTGAATTGCCCTGTGTACAGAGACATAATAGGAAAAAACAGATTATGAATTGGGAATCACATTATGAATTGGAAATCAAAGATAGCTTGATAGAGAACAGTTTCTTAGAAATCTTGGTCTAAGTCTTGCTTATTCTAGGGCTTGTTTATACATTGTAACTTGAATTATTTAAACCTTAAATATAAAGCAGATTAGTTAAAATGTCATAAACCCTTGAGTGGATGTTTATGAAGTTGATAAACTCATTCATTTTATTTTATCTCATTAAGGCAAACTCAGTTCTGAATTAAAGTGTCCACACAAGTGTTTAATGTGGCATTGGTGATCCTTCTTGAATTACTTAATTCAGATGGCTTTTCCTGAGCACCCACGTAAGTAGATATGGGAGCTACTGTGCAGGAAAAGGTAGATCAGATAACTGCCTGAGCTGCCACAAGAGATGGGTACTAGAGGCTCTGTTTGGTGAAAGCTGCACTTGGCTACTTGGACTGCCTGAGGAACTGGGGCAAAGGAAGTCCAAGGTGGTGATTAGAGGATTTACTGAAGAGAGAAAACTGTTGTGCTCTCTTCCAGATTCTGGTGCTAACCCATCCCAGTCTTGTTGCAAAAAAAACACCCATAGATTATTGGACTCCTAAGTATTTCAGGATGTAATTGCAATTTCACCAGGCCTTTTGGTCTGTCCATGTGTGGGGTTTCTTCAGAACTGCAACTCACCAAGTCAAGTATTTCAGAGAGAATCTCAGATTTCAGTAATAAGAAAGATTATTCAAACATATAAGAAAGTCTTGAAAAACAAAAGCATGGGGAAAAAATACACATCCTTGTTAAAAGTTAAACTCACGAGTGGAAGAAACTTATGGATTTTCTGAATATTCATAGTGTGCTTTATTGATACACTTTCAGATGAATGCTTCAGTTCCGTGGTATGGTCTGTATAAAGAAGTAGTTAAAAATAAAACTTATTTTCGTTTCCGTTTGTTTGTATAAGCTGAAGACATAATACTATCTGTTGTTGACTGCATCTGAGTTGCTTATTATCTACAGGATATCCCACGCTTTTAGATAAAAGTAGTGGTGGAATAGATTCATGATGCTGACCATCATTCTCTATTTCTTTTTTCTTGCTGGAGTAGCAGGTGTATGTTTCTAGGTTGAAAAATGGAGTGTCTTGGTGTCTTATTTTGCAGGTGAATATGTCCATGTAGATTTTTGAAGGGTAGAGCTTAGTTCCTCTTAAAAAGGTTTTAATTTGGTAATTAACACTATTGGTCTTTTATGTCCTCAGAGTTCTATATGCACCTCCCCAAGTTGATCAGGCAATTGCAAACAAGTCTGTTTATCAAAACAGGAAGTAAAAGTTATCCTTTTGCTGTGGTGAATTATACTTTTTCAACTTAACCAACAGCATTGTTTGCCCATTTTTAAAAGAAAAATTATTGGGGAATTTATGTTTGCCACCAGCTACCACTTGAACCTGAAAACACCAACTGCTCACCTCCCTATGTTTTGCAGGAAGCTCATGATCTCCATGTGCTCTTCATTTACTCCTTAGTTAAAAGTAGCGTGGGGCCAACAGCTGAATGTGGACAGATAAGCAGTACTCTGAGGAAGGTCCAAAGAACGTCCAGGCATGTTTCTGCCTGAAGGCAATGACATACATTTGTGATGAAAATGGTTGACAATGAATTTGATTTTCTTCCTGCTGTAGCTGATGAGTTCTCCCCCTGTCCTCACTGGGCACAGGGTGCCTGGCAGGCAGTTGCTGAATACCAAAAGTCTTTGTTCATATAGACAGGCCACAAAGGCTACTGCCAGCTGCACAGTCTCCTTTCTGAGGTGCTTTGTTCCCAAAAGAAGACCATGAGACTCGGGGGTGCTCAGCTCTTTGCAGTAATAAACAATAATGTCTAGAGGCCAAGACGTTTCCAGAGTGTGCCCAAATACTCAAAATGCACCCTTGCAGCCTTTTATGGTTAAGTTCTTCCTCAAGACACTTTGAAGCCGATGAATTTTCTATCACTATCATCAAGAGTCAGTACCGCATTTACACTTTTGTGCTGTCACTTCTATTTTCAAAACTGTACATGTACTTCTAATAGACTGTATGCTTTATGGACCTGATCAAAAGTCGCATAAAAATGATCATTTGATTCTCTCTGGTTTTTGTGGGCATGAAATCAAGTCTGTATTTAGTCATAGTAGCATTCCTCCCAATTTCATATCTAATGAGAAAATATGCTACAGGTAGATTAAACATCAATTAAAAAAAGATGTAATTGGCTATGAGAGAAATATTCAGATGACATCTGGGCTGCAGTTTACATATGCCTGAGTGGTAGCATTTTTTCTCACCAGCTAGTGGCTGTTCTGGTTTTAGACAGGGAAATGAGTTTGGAAGAGTGGCAACACACATGACATCCTTTTACAACCTTAGTGCTAACTCCAGAATGCCTGGAACATGTCTCATCAAATGTACTTCAAGGAGGTAGGGAAGGCAAGGATCAGGACAGGGAACTTCTGAGAAGTTGCTTATGGAAATAATTTGGGGTTTTATGGTCGGTGGAAAATCTTTGTGTGTCCTTACTCTTCCATTTGCTTTGAAAAGAGCCACACTGTGAATGCCACTCTCCAGGTATTTGTGGGGTTTGGATAAGACTCCCTGGAGAGATAGGGCACTTCTCTGCAGACAAACAAATGTAGAAATGTTGTGGGAAGATTATTACAGAAAATTCATGTATAGTGATTTATAAATTAAAATAATTAAATCAGTGACAGGTACTCTTAATTAGTAATAGATCTAAACTGACCCTACAGTCAGTCAGGAATCCACTGTTGATCTCCATTAACATGGAACTACTGTTGGCAGTGCCAATGCAGGAGCTCTAGCGCATGTACTCATCCTTTGTACTAACAAAGTCCATACTCTTATCTTTTATTTAGATGTGATGTTTACGCCCCAGAAAGCTTCCAGTTTGGAATGGCTACCTCTAAATATTGATGTTGACTTTTTGCATCTGAATCTGCAAAGGCATTGTGCTGAAATGAGAGGCCAGTGACGCTGTGGTATTTCTGGCAATAATGTGCAGACAACATTCCTGCAGGCTAAAATGCACTGCAAGAAGCTGACAAAACCAATCAAAATCCCTCCGTTTGTTAGTCTAGCAGATTAGTCCATTTTCTGATTTCACTGCAAGGGTTGTGAGACTGGCTTAACTCAGCTGCCCTCGTTTGAGTGACTGCACTTAGATCAAGCCAAGCCTCAGCTGTGTCATTCATAATGTCACACCTTCTGAATGCAGGCAGCTGAAGCATGAATTGCTGCCCCTGAATTAACAAAATTAATGCTTATTCACCTTTTGGTCAGGACATTTTAGTTGGTATGCTTGCATCTGTTGAGAGGGAGTTAGCTGAGTTCCTCTTGCAGAGGGTCGTGAGTGAGCCCCTCGCCATTACCTCCCATCAGTCAGAAACAATTAACAGCATCCCATCTGTGATCCCATGTGCTGACACCTGAACACTGGTTTCCAGAGGACTGGAACCCCTGCTGCCAGTGAAGATGTAGCTATTTTGCAATTTCTTCTTTGTCTTCTAACACTGGTTCATTTGCTGAATTGAGCTGGCTCTGAGCTCTTCAGGATAGTCATGACATCTTTCTCCTCAGGTCCTGATCATCAAAATGACCACTGAGAGAAAGAAGTTGTACTTGACCAGGATCCTCAGAATGTATATGTGAAATTATATGCCCTGAGGGAGAGAGTGACTTTCATGTGTGATATCTGTTGTCTTGGCAACATGGTTTCATCCAGGAAATACTATGTATATCTGAGTGCCCTTGTTGCCCCACGCTGCAGTATGAGTTATATTGGTCTGTTTTCTTTCCTTGCATCCTTAGAAGAGAAGACTATAAAACTGAACATTGCAAATACACAGGATAGAAAAGCCACAGGGGAAGAGAGCTAAGACGCTCCCCTTCTGTGCTAATTGAAAATATGCGAAATCATAGTTCACTGCACAGATAAATGGGAGAAACAGAAGACAGGCTTTGAGCGTTGCACTATCTAATAAACCCAGCAGTATCTGCAGAAGAGCAGGGCTTTCTCTTAGCCAGTGCCAGAGCAACCGTGGTACCAGTATGCATATTATGAATAAATTGGTGTGCATCCTTGGTCTGAAGCTCCCTGTAGGTTAACATGAACAAAGCAATAGCTATTTCAAGCACATGTGGCAAGGTATGGGCTAAGCAAAGTACTTCTGCTGCTGGTCTAATGATGCCTCTTGTGCTGTAGAGAAGCTGGATAAAAAGAAGGCTAATATGCAGGAGCCCTAGATCCATATTATAGTTGATTTGTAGCAAGTAGGGTAGAGTCTCCCTATTCATCTAACATCTGCTAGTTCTGTAAAACCTTGATGTATGTGTGCTTATGTCCTACTTTTTTCGCCTAGAATCTATACACATGTTTGAGCTCACTACATTGCCTCCCTACAGCAGACGATGTAGGGCACTTTTTTGTCTTTTAAACTCAGTTGTAAATTCTCATCACCCTCAATGACAACAGGCCTGACTCTATATAAAAACGTACTGAAGGCAGGAGGCTTTTTACTGGATATCTAGGGCACTTCTGTTAGTGAGAAGACCATTTTGAGTAATGCTCTCAAGGAAAGAAGAACAAAAAAAATACCCATGCGTTTATTAGAGGAGATAACTGTGGAACAAAATTATGTTGATGAATAACAAACAGGAAATTGTTTACAAAATGCTGATTTCTGGGTCATCATTTGCCTAATTTTTCCTGTTTCGTTTTGCTTGAATAATGTAAATGCATTGGTCCCATTAGTCTCCAGGATATCTTTAGTAATTTTCATTTGCTAGTTGCTCATGTGAGTGTTTCCCAAAGTCTTTTGAAGTGGGACTACCTCTGTGTAAGAAGAGAGTCTCATGAGCCGCCCTCTCATCCTGTTCCTGACTCCTTGGCATCCCCATGGTAATTGAACCAACTGCTTATGTGGAAAAGTAATATGAGAAAACCACAGAGGCAATTTGAGTTGTCTCTTAATGAAATGTAACAGCTGGAAATCAGGAGGAGCATGATCACCATGGGACCAGTCAGACCTCTGTGAAGAAGCAGCAACTGCTGGGTAAACCACAATCAGTATGTCTGTGATGAGAGCAATGTTGTACTGAGGGGGTAGGTAATACTATGGTGGAATGCTTAAATCCAAACTCCACTTTAATTAAATTTCACTAAGTATTAGGCTAGGAAATACAAATTAGGCAGTTGACAAGATTTTAAAAAATTGGAACTAATTCTGAGCTGACGTAAACACACTGACCTGTGCCTTCTTACCATTTGCGTGCAATTATTTTTATGCCGTAAGATATCCTCTCCAGCCAATGGCCCACTGCATTTTACTAAAACCTGAGCTGCTTTCTATTCTTTCAATACTGTCTGCTTTGAGATTGCTCAGAGTGTACCTCTGGAGAATTTTGTTTTGTTTTTCCATATCATGGGAAAATCCTTAAGTCAGATAGCAGCTTTTTCAATACAATGCAAGCTGAGTCTCCAGTTCTTCCTGCCAGAGGTGTCCCAGACAGGTGTTGACAGTATCATATTCACTGCAGGAATTGACAGCAGAAGACAACCTTACCCATGGTAGGAACAGAGCATGCACAAGAGATGTGGCATGATTCACCACTCGCATTTCAGCCCTTTTGCATCAGGTAAAATGCCTACAGAAGTCCTGGATCTGCCCAGAGAATAACTCCCACAGTGCAGAAACTGTAAGAGACAACCAGCAGGGCCTCGTCCAAAGTTATGCTTGCCTTTGGGTATCTCAAGCAGGCATCTAGGCCAGATCCTTGGCTCACAGTATTTTCTCAGCTTGTCTTCTGTCCTGCAGCCCAGTGGGCAGGCAAGGAGAGGATAAACAAAGCGCAGATTGCCTTAAAGTCATGCTAGCCACAGAGCAGTACTAGGCAAAGATTTCACTTCGTTTTATTTTGCAGTGTGATCTTTCCCTTTTTTTTTAATTAATTAGCGCCAATGTCACCTGGATAACACAAAGCAGCAAATAACAATTGACTTTTACTTACATAAGATCAAGTTGTACTTTGCTTTACATCTTTATTTCAAATATCTCAGGTCAAATTTTGCATGTGGCTATGTCTAGGTATTTCCTATTAAATCCGTAAGGCTGGGTAACACTGGCATTGTAAATAAAAGCATAAATTTTGCCCCAAAGTGCATTATTCTTCCAGTCTGTGTCTTTTAATTGTCAAACTGATTCCTAATTTGAAGTGAACCTGTGCTTAGTGCTTGAAGATACAGAGTATGTGGCAGACAATATAAATGAGGAACAAAGAATCTAGATGGCAGGAAGAGAAACAAGCATGAATAGATGTGATTGTTGTATACTTACACGTACTTGCATGCATTCATTCTTACTTTCCTCTTTCTAGTTTTAAAAACCTAGTCAAAATCCATGTACTGATGATATGTAGCTCATAAAGTATATTTTGGCAGCATGTGCTAGCTGTCGATTGATGTCAGCAACTATTCTATGAGTTTAAGTGTATTAAGAAACATGTAAAGACTTAACTTAGGGAGTGAACCATCCAGAGCCGCTTATTCAAGTGTAATATATACAGATAGAAATATACAGAGAGAGAAGTACATAAATAAAAGTTACTGTGTAACTCAGTAAGCTGGAACAAGTTGGAGAGGCATAAAATAGTATATGTTCTATTTCTTACTAACCATGTTTTATTTTAATTTGTTGTTTTTGCTATATAATTTAGAAACCATTCCCATGCTTGCCATTTGTAGAACATTTTTAGCCTTGGTTATGTAAACATATGCATATTTTATATTACTTTTGAATTGAATTTGTGGATTTAATGACCCTGAGTAGAAGTAAAAGCAAGGGAGCGCGTAACAGTAGTAGGTTTCTGTTTTCAGCTTCTAGCTTTGAAATGGGACATGAGTAATTTAGGGTCTTTTTTCTTATTTGATTAATGCTCCCCCAAAAAATATAGACAATGACAAGTCTCTAACAAGTAAAATGTTTTACTAGATTTGCAGGATTCCTAGCCTGGACCTATGTAAGAAAGTGCCTAATACTTCCCATGTCCTCATATTTCAGTATGTGACTCAGGAGGGATACCGTGTTTCCTCCAGATGTATATTAATGTGCACAGGCATATGCTCTTTCCTTCTGTCTAGGATTGTCAAAGTCCATCGAGAGTTTCAGATAAATAATTCCTATTGGAATTGTTTGCAACTGAAGTGCTTAGTGGCCAGGAAGCTAAGGAGAAATGAAATTTTTCACCCTAATTCCTAGTATTTTGCATGTCTGCATGTTTTTCACATGTTCAGTGGGACCCAGGACATTCTCAGGCATTTTTGAGTGTTACTGATTGAAGTGCCAGAACAATGGAGATGAATTGGATTGTTGGGTGACTTCAGACCTCCATGGGAACATTCAGGCAGGTGAAAATGCACAAACTGGATCTGACAGAATAGCTTGTCAGACTTGCACATGGTGCTGTAAGCTCAAGAAGGCTACATAACATGGAGTGGCATGATGGAAATGGAGGAAATTCTTGGAAAACAGTCAGTATAAAAAAACAGGCACCATTTTCAGTGCTGCCAGCACCAATCTTTTACAGAGACAGTAAAGAAACTCTCATGCTGAATGGTGGATTCCCAGGAAATGTAAATCCTGATAAACCTAGTTTAGTGCTCCTCAGATGTCTTGTTGATGTATTTGTGCTTACCTGTCCCACTTTTGCTGGCTACTGTGTGCTGCTTACAGCAGTAGGTCAGTTTGAAGAGATTCTGTTTGTAATGAAGTTGTGGCTATCTAAACCTGTTCCTGGTGATTCCAAGAGGGGGGAATAAATTGACAGTCTGCCTTTGCCTCAGTGAGCATGAAGGTAGGATTTAAGGAGCTGCCAATTCCTTAGCAATTTTACTATTTGGACTGCCTTCCTGTTTGAGAATAGCAGGTCTTTAAAAATATGCCCCTAGTTGTGGTTTTGTGGCATCAGTTTTTAGAGGTGTATATAATGTAGGTACAGTTAACTAGATCACTTCAGTGTTAATGAAGTGCTTTTGAAATTCTTGGAGAGCTTTACCTATGACAGTTCTCGTCAAAGCTATGTGTGCCAAGTGTACCCGTAATTCAGTCCAGTGTATGAGGACTAAAATAGGTAAATTTGATGCTCCATCAAAAAATTCATAATGCTCATTCTAAGCTGGGTTTATCACAATGCTAGCAAAACAATTTCAGGGTTTCAAACATTTTAAGAGTAATCTTACATTTGTCATGTTGTTTCCCTACTCTGTTCTACTTAATTACAGGAGAGTAAAGTGGAAATACTGTCTTTGATTACATCTCCGTGCCCTGCTTGAGAATAAAAGGATTGCTCTGGTGTACTGAGAGCATTATCTGACCGACAATGGCAGTAATACCATCTGCTAATTAGACGATTTGGCAAAATAATTGCAATTTTCTACTTAAATTAGAAAAATACTCAGTAGAATCCGTGATTATTCTTCAGTGTGGGGGATAGAAGGCTTGCATTAAGACAGGCAAATCACCACTTCTTAACAAAATAGGCTAGCACTAGAAAGACAAAAGCCACCGTTCTTTAAAAGGAAAGATGCAACACTTCTCACCTGGAGCACATGGTTCTCTCCACCTCTCTCTCTCTACCCGTCTGTGTGTGTGCACACCTCACAACTCTTGCCTGTTAACTGTATTATTTTAATACTAGTTCATAGTATTCCACAGCACAGCAGCAATAGGGTTGTTTGAGAAAAGAACAAAACATATTATTGTAGCACTTCATGAAGAACAGCAGGAGATCACAAACCACTTAAGTTGCCCTGCCACAGAAAAATGATTATGTATTTATAAAGATTAATTTTTAATAATGCTGTTAGCTACAAATGTGCCTAGATCCCATATTTGGATACAAATATTCCTTGAACTCTGGTAAGGTTCATGTCTAAATTCACAGCAATGAAATATGTACAACATTTCAACTAGGTCTGGAATGTACAAAAAGGCTGGGTGTTCAGTTACCATGAAGATTTCATACCTGATTGAATATTACTGGAAATTCTTGTGTTTGTCTTACAACTATGCCTATCATTCATTTTTTTTGATGTATAGTCAGAATAATGCTGATACTGCAAAGAAAACTGTAGTCCTATTGTTCTCGTTAAGTGTGTAACTCATGACAGTGCAGAAGTGGTATTGAACAGACCAGAAAAACAAATACTCATAAATTCATATACTGAGCATTATCCATTTAGGCATGTTTTCAGATAATAGCATTATAATATGGGGATTGAAAACCCAGAAGCACTACCGTGATTGGACTTTGTAATATCTTCATCTAAGCTTCTGTAGGCTGATGTGCATTTGCATATTAAAACTGCTCTGAATCTTGTGTGGAGAAACCTCCATAAAATTCAGAGCCAGGAAAACCAGCCCTGCGGAATTTGCCTTTCTCAAAGAATAAATTAATGGGGGAAAAAATGTGACAATCCGTGGACATTGCATCCCTCTTGCTTTTCACTTTCAAGTGTAAATCCTCTGTGGGGACTTTTCATTAATGAAGTCTCTTGAGTTAGTTGTCTTTTCTCCGTATAAGTTCATGGTCTGGAATGGATAGCCTGGCTCAAGTCACTGCTCTTTTCAGAGACTCCTGGTGGCAGCTTGGACAAGCCATGTTCAGTAGCAGCTGTCCTGCACACAGCTGCTATGGTTGAAGCCATAAAGAAGGGTGTTAAGATGTTCTCTGTATACAGGTTAATCTTTTCCATATAATATTTTCATAGGTACAAAGTGTATACTGCATAATATTAGACGTTTCTCAAAAGAGATACTTCAGAGCAAAGCTATTGGGAGATCTCAGAGACATAAATGGAACAAAGTTGGAGGGTGAGGGGAGAAACATTTTGCACTGAGGAAAAATTTTTTATCCAAACTTAGCAATGGGCTTTGACATTATTTTGGTGTTACAAATGGCAATATTCCCCTGTATCTTTAAGTAATTTATAATAAACAGAAAGAGCATCTCATGTCATAGATTGCCCATCCCTTAGCATATTTTCCCAAAGAAGAACTATAGATATGTTACTTTAGCATTAAAATTTTGCATACCTAACTTTCATAAGTATTAGTATGGAAAAACATCTCTTAGTTTGATTTTTCATTTGTTTCAGTCATACATATCTGACTATTGGCATTTTCTTTTCATAAACATTTGCGCAGTCAAGTTTCAATCACATGATTGCCCATAAAAGGCAGTTAGCTGGCTGGATAATGTGTCCATAATTTTATATGAGAAGAGATGTTTGGAGCAAGGTAAATGGACAGGATTTACCAAATCCTGTCACCAAAGCCTTAGCCTCATTGACATTAGCCTGATCTCATTAGCCATGCAGATCTGATTCTCACCTAATGTAATGCAGGCCATTTGAAACAAAATGAAGTCTAAACTGTATATTACCAACGTAATTCATATCTCAGCCTCATTTTTGTAAAAGCCCCTTTGCTAATGATTGTGTGACTCACCAGCATGTGGGTGATGGGACCAATCACAGCTGACTACACCAGGACAGACTCTCCAACATGCTCCGGGTGAACTTCTCCATAATTTACCTGAGTAGAGAATGAAGACAATGGTGGAAGGGTGAAGCTTGGTTGAGCTCCAGTCACACCAGTTCGAGGATGTTAGACTGCTTCAATAAATTTATTAAAAAATAAGTGTGCATATTTGGTTTGCTCTGTTTGAATATATGTGGGAAATATATAGGAAATATATGTAAACAGTAGAAATAACTTAACAGTGACAAGTAAGACTGTATAAATCACTGGAGGTATTTTTATTTCCATTTTCCATATTCGTTTTCTTTCGCAGGTTTTAACTAGGCAGTACCTGATAAGTGCACAGCTTTCTGTGTTTAAGTGCTCAGCACAGAATATACCTCTTGAGAAACCATTCATCTTAACTGGATTTATTTCATGTCAATGAAATTCAGCAAGGAAATCTCCCTCAGGTGGCTACAGTAGTCATCAATATTGTTAGTTCAAAAGGGACCGCAGGAGAGCAGTAGACAGAAGAGCAGTCAAAGCCAGTGTTGGAACCCTGCTAGTGGCAAACGCAGGGTGATCAGGATACCACAGGACACCACCTCCTGTGTTGTCTGAGGGCTCTCTTTCCTCTTAAACTGGGCTCAGTTATTCTCACCCCTACGTTAAAGGTGATGGTCTAAAGTGTCCCAGGCTGGGCTCTGTCAGCAGGTGCTACCCACACCTACTCAAAGCAGCAAGAGGGCTTCTTTCACCAGTCATTCCCCTCTTTTCCTGCGGGGTTTGCTACTCCAGAAGCTTTTTATCACAGTTACACAACTACTTAAGTTTTTAGCAGTTCATTTTTGGCAGAAATTGCAGCAAGGGGTGGGACTTATTTCTGAATTTGGTTCACCATTGTATTTTGAAGTTGATTTAAGTTGGAGTGATGACTAAGGAGCTTGGCTGGGCTCTGCTGCCAATCTGCTGTGCAGTGCAGACTGCCTCTTCATTTCTGCAGATGTCCATGCATGCAGCCTGCCTGATGCAGGCAGCAGCTTGGCTGTATTGCTTATCAGTGGGGTATCATCCTGGGGCTGCATACTTACTGCTTCCTCTGTCATGTGCTATATCTGGTTGGAGGTCATCATGCCTCTCTGCAAAGCAAGATCTTCATCCCTAGCATTCACCTTACCCTCTCTGACCTTTCAGGACGTTAAGTAAACCTTGCTCCATAGCCTTGCTGCCCTGAATGTTAATGTAAGCCTTCACCCAGTGATTTCAACCTGCCCTAGAACTGAAAACAGCTGGGTTTTGACCTCCTCTGTCAAAACTGCAAAACCTAGTCAGGGTCTACTGAAGCTGGTTAAGCTCTGGTTAAGTTACTCAGTCACTGAGCAAGTCTTTGAGGGCCCAAGGTCCTCTCCATGATGGAATTATTATTGGCAAAGAAACTAGTTACAGACAGCTGGTGATAAAAAAAATGTGAAGAACATGCATGTTAAATCAAAAGTTATTTCTATTTGGTCCCATTTGTAACTAATTTAAATAGAGATTTTTTTAAAACTGAAAATTTATGTCAAAATATGAGTATAAAATGAGTTAAGACTAAAATATTTGGCATGATGATATTCAGTGTTTGAGGACTAGACAGAAAGAGGGAAAAAGCACGCAGGCTCTGGGAACCTTGTCAGCAAAAACCTCAGTTAACGTCTCCCAGCCTCATTTTATTAGTAAGGTGTATGAAAGATCAAGCAGATTTCTCATAACAGCCTAGTTATGCTATTTATCTAAGGAGTCTATTCTCTGTGGTTTAAGTAGCTTTAATGCAATTAAATGCAGACAGACAGTTATCTATAACACACCTCTATCTTGTCGTATGCCTGCTAAGTCTTACAAAGAGAGGACTTTTATTTGCTGTGTTCCCATAAGAGCAAAATAAACTGACAAAGCATTCTCAGGTAGTCACAAAAGATAAATTAAAAACCATGATCAAATAAAACCCAGTGTTTGATATGTTCACCACATAAAATAGACTTGACTTTCAAATTCAGATTTTTAGACTCCATTGTTGACAAGAATTACACTGCAATTTTATTTTGACTTCAAATTCAAGCCAGGCAATTGCCCATCCCCCCCATCCTGAGGCTGGCAATGAGACGTAGTCATGAAGAAAATGGCCAGGTCAAAGAGGAAAAGCACAAAAATAAATTGGAACTTCTTTTTTTGAAGTATTGATCTTAAATAGAGAAGTTATGTTTACTGTAGCTTGAGGCTTTCCTTTCTCCAAAAATAACATTAATATTATTGGCACTGCTTGTGACAGCAGGGACCAGAACACCTACAAGGATGTTACTTGTAGAAATACATGGTAAAAAAAAAAATGTTTTGAAATGCCTTACTTCTTCCACTGTAATAGCTCAGATTCCTTATCTGCCTGACTGGAGAACCAGGAAGGCACACAAATGATTTACTGTAGGCTTCTTAAAAATTTCCATTGCTTTATTCATCACCTCTTCAGGAAATCCACAACATGGCAGTGATGTGTGCTCTTCCTTAATGTAAAATGCAGGCATATTAGGATGAGAAATTCGTACACAAAAAGATCTGTTCATGTTACTGAAACTAACCTGAGAAAGCTTTTTCTTCATTTCATACAGAACCTAGCTGGGCTTAAAAAATTACGTTAAAAGTCTGTGCAAGCTTAGAGGTTTCCTGCGGAGCCTTTGTGTAAGCTTAGAGCAGAATACCATGTCGGGCAGCGTCTTGTGCCAGCGAGTGAGTTACCTGCGTATTGTCTCACCATTTCAAACTGGACCATCAATTTCCCTTTGGCTCTGGCTCTTTCTTGCTTTCTCCTCTTCATTTACTCCTATGCATGCTTCCTCAGGTAGTTTCTCCCTCCCTTTCCTCCTTTGTCTACAAAAATGCCTGCAACCCTCCCCACTCCTATGCTGCAGAAGGCAGTAAACCAGCAGCAGCAGGGCACCTAGCCCAGATCCGGGCATGCAGCTGGGTCATCCCTCTGTGCCTTGGAGGCACATCCTGGATTGGTGTCTGTCACAGCTGAGCCCCCAGTATTCAGAAGTGTAGGCTAATAGGAATATGGAAATCTCCATACGAGCTAAGTTTAGAGAGCAGGAAACTTGACTGCTTTAGGCGTGCTCTTAGCAGACACTTTTTGCCATGCATCTATAGAAGGGCAAAGTGAATTCAAGAGGACAGTTTCATCATCTTGCAGCACTTTCACCCCCTTAAGGCCAGTAACTTTTGTATTTTGAATTCAAAGGGCTGAACACAGACCCTGAAGCTACTTTTCTGGACAGTAATGCACTCACCACAAGGGACAATAAAATTAGGCAAATAACCCCTCCTTACTCCCCACTGCACCCCTCTTGAATATCTTTTATGATCCAAATTGATTATCATTTGCAGATTAATAACATGAAGCTTCCTCTGTACTTTTTTGGAACTCTTGTTTAGTTTATAAATAAAAAATTGGTATATTGGAAGAGAAATTATACATCTCCTGGTTCATTTACCCTGGTTTTGTTCTGGCCATGGTCTTAGATCATTGCAGGAGAAGAGCTAGTTCTTCCTGAGTGCCCTGAGGCGTCTGTGCGGGACTAAAGTGTTTCCCTGGCAGTTATAATAATTCTGTCACTCTTAGCAAAATTGCTATTTCTGCAGCACCCCACAGGGAGAGTGTTGTGTTGAGAGCTAGGTTTGGATGAAATTCCATGACATTTTTCTTCACTTCCTAAAAATAAAACTGAAATGTATTTTCTCTGCAGTGTTGTGGTTTAGATTTTTTGAAATAATGTTTTTGAGCACTCATATTTTGCAAGATGGTTTATCAGAGAATGTTATAAGACTCTGTAGATGGGGGTTTTTTTTGAAAATTAAGACCTTTTAAGTTGAACACCAGAACCAAGAAGCACAGGCTGCATGTTACATTGATGTATTTTAATGTACTGAAGACCACTGAAGTGGATTTGATATTAAGTGGGATTTAACTGGAAGCACACAATGGCAGCACTACAATAGAAAATATTAAAATGAGAGATTTCTCTGAGGGAATGTAGTTGTAGCTTATATATGGAAAACCACTAGCTAAAAATAAACCTTAAAAATAATTCTTAAATAGACCCGCAAGGACATTGTGTATATTTTTCTCTCATTAAAATTTCCTGTTTTCTGAAATTATCTTTAATTAGGATTGCATAACCTAACAATGAAACTGCTGAGGATTAGAACCAGCAGACACATTCAGCTCACGGCATTAATTAGATTAAACTCTTCATTGCCAGAAGTAAGGAATGGAGCATTAGACTTCTTTAACATTTAATCTGAAGAATGCTTAATAATTGTATTTAATATTATGAGGCAAAAGTTTACAGGGAAAAAAAAAAGCAATCTGCCAACATCTTTTTTATGTAATGCTTTCTTAGCTGTTTGTCACATTTTAAAGACAGATTGTTTCAGGAAGACATACCAAGATAGGCGGGGAGGAGGTCTCACATGTGGGCACAGTATCATAAAAGTACAGATTGTCTCTAAAGGAGCTTTATCAGTAGCTACCTCCCTTTCATCCCTATTTAATCCTGTTTTCCTCAAGACCCGTGGAAAACATTTGAAAAAAAGTCTAGTAGTGTTTCTAGTAAATCCTCACATCCATGATCAGTCATCCCAATGGGTGGGATCACCAGTGCAGTGTGCTTTATGTTGACATGTGTTCCTAATCAGTATATGATTGCTAATAAGCAAATTTACTAGCCTTTTCAGGGCTGCAGAGTGCAAATTCCCAGTGGAAGGACTGGAGATTCAAAATTACATCTCCCCTGTTTCCCCTGCCAGGCATCAGGCCATCATGATCCAGTCAGTCAACACTGAGTCAACAGTATTTTATTGAGCTTTGTTGTAATCAGCACTTTTCATCTTCCAGCTACTTCTCTGAGACCCTCAAGGGTATGGGATGGAGCTTATCTCCACTTTCTTAGCAGCAGATTCCTGATGTGGGCCATGGAGAAGATTATTAGGGTTTATTTGCTTCTCCAAAACAACCATGCAAGATTCAGTCACTTTTTTCCTCCCTGAGTCTCTACTGAAACAACGTCCTAGAGCAAAATCAGGTCTGTGGACCTTCCTCCTGCAGGCAATGCATACATTGTTTCCTTCCTCCTCACCCATAAAGCATAAATGTCTAGAGAAGAGGACACAGCTGGACAGATGTGCTAAAGCAGTCACCAGCTACCAGGGAAAAAGCAAAAGGAAATTCTTTGTAAAAAGGTAGTCTTAAATTTGCTGCTTAAAACAGGCTCAACCTGGCTGATAAAGTTTCAGGTTGTTTTTGTTCTCTTCAGTGCCCTTTCCCTGTTTTCCAAAGTTTAGTACAGATCTACACAGCTTGGTCCAGAAGATACGTGCTATGTGTTTAACTAAAAGATGCCATTTATAATTAAAATGTTAAACCAAGTTCCTGAGGCCTTAAATGCCTCTGTCCCAGAGATGTTTTGCTAAGATTTTTGGGAAATGTTCTCTCTGGAATTTCAAACCATTCTGTTTTCCTGAATTCCTGTATTTCAGCAGAAAAAGGGATTGCAACAGTTGTGTTGATGTGAATTGTGTGCCTCCACTCTATCAGGAAGGATAATAATAAAGTTATTCAAAATAGTGTGGGTTTTAAGTCGATAATAAGTTTAAAATATTTTTATGAATAGGTGCTGCAGCTAATAATCAGCAAGTTCTGTTGTTTATAAGTGAACAGACTCTTAGATGATGTCAGCTGAAAGCTGGGCTTAGTTATTTTTGTCTTAGTGTACTTGGATCCTGGTCCAGTTGAACATGGTTATAATTCTTCAGAGTATTTCAGTTAACCACACCAGTACTACTGCTACAGACAGGGAAATAATCAATACTTTCTTCACAGTGAAAGGAGGTTGCCTTTAAGGAGTTTGACCTTCTACCACTTTACAAAACGTCCTTGATGAACCAGAGTTCAGATAACTAAACCTGTCTAAAGGTTGTTCTGCTGGACTAATAAAATCTGTCATTATTTGGTTCTTTAAATTTAGTAGTAAATTACATTGTGGGAGCATTTGCCCTGAGCATTCATACTCAGACAGAGATACGTGACATGGTCTTTTTAAATAAAAATGTTAGATGAAGGCAATGTAATCTTAAAGGAAAGCAATTCATATTATCCCTTGTCTCATTTAAACTGGGTTCTCTTAAGTGAACCTCTCATCACAAACATATCTGAGGGAATCACTGGAATAGGCATACTTATTTCCAAGCAGAAAGGTTAATATTTCTAATTAGAAAGAGGCTTGCTAAGGTATTTTTAAATCAACTGTCTTTGATGATAAGAGCTTCTTCGACATTTTAAACTTTTTATTTATTTATGTTGAAACCATTTCTTCCTCATTTAAATTCTATGGAGAAAGCAGAGTCATCACAAATGTTAGAGTCTGTAGGAAAGATGATAGTTTTTAGCTAGTTGCAACAGAACTTATTAAGGTTAAAGGCTTATTTTCCTCCTCTAAATGAGTATTCATGTGAAAAACATCATGTTTAAGGTTTCCCAGCAAGATTTGTGTTTTACTTGTACATTTAGAGATGGCACTTTTAATATTTTCAGAGTGATCCTGATATTTTTACTTACCAAAGTTGGATTAATTTCAAAAGAAACAGTACTTCCATTTCAAAAGAGTTACTCTTGCAAATCATAATTTTCCGGGATGTGTATGGAACTGGTTTTGTTGGAGATGTGGGTCCTACTGTTTTTTTAATTATTGGCCAACTGTATGGATACAATCAGCAAAGTGATCAGATGATAGCAACCACACAACCAGCACAAACAGTTCCTTCATCCACAGGAAATTATGGGAGTCACAACTAAAAGTATCACCTGGGAGTAGTCGTAGAAATATGAGTTGTATTTCACACTTTCAAATGAATGGAATGCTTTGTGGGGGGCAAACATACTGCACAGTCATCCTGTTTCATATTGCTACAAGAACTAAGGGGCAGAGAACAGTGATGCTCCATCCTACAAGATCTGTGGGGCAGGAGGGCAATGGTGCTCCCTCCTCTGGCACTAGCTGCCCAAGGATCCGGGGGGAGCCTCATCTGCAGATCAAGTCCCAAACACAGATGTGGAGTTTGTATTAGATTTCCAATAGGAATAGTACAAGAGAGAGAAGATGTTAAGACACTACTCTAATATTTGGGCTCTTTGATCTTCTTCGGCAGAAGCTGCTGTTGAAATGCAAATGATTTTTAATTACAGCACAGCACCTCACAGAGTAAAAGAATTGAGTTGTGCTGTAATTTATGAGTCCAGTAAAACACCCTTATGAAACTTTACAAAAGCTGGGGAGTCTGGGAAAAAAATGAATACTCAAGCCCAGGTTTAGCAAAGCAATTAAGCAACTACTTTTATCAGCCTGGCAAATCAATTGCCTCCCTTCTTCTCCAGTCACCCCCTTTCTGGTTATTGCATGTTTCCAAGGACTGAAGGAGAGGAAGAGAATCAAAGAATGAGAAAGTAACATCTTCTTGACCAAAAAAAAAAAAATTAGCAAAGAGAGAAGAAACAATGATTCTTTTGGGGTGTGGTTGTCTCTTCTGTAAGAAGATCCTAGCTCCCCTGGGACTGATGATTTTGTTTGGATACAATCAGCCTTCAATCCAGACTCATCCCCTTGTCAGGTTCCAAAGCTCCAGGATTTTGCAGTTTAAAGGAAGTATTTTATTGTATTCATAAAAACTGCCTTGAGAAAGTATTCTTCAGTGAAATGTTGAAAGAATTCTACTGTTTTTAAAAAAACACATAACTATTGTGATACTGTGGAAAACATCACCTCTCCGCTCTAGGAAGCGTGGTTAAAAGTCTGCCAGTGCTGGTGGTATAAGAAAGGCTGGCCCTATGCCATACCTTTGTGATTAATTATGTTAATATTTTTCATATTCTTTTTGCACTCCGTGTCATTTCTGCAAAATAAGCAGACTTACGTTTCTCTTATAAAAAAGGTAGTCCACAGTCAATGAACATCCACTGATGCTGGTGCTCTTCACTCATTACTTCAAATAGTGCTGCAGTACATAGTTCCATGTGAATATGAGGATACATGTAAAGGACTATAGCGGTGCACAAGGCAAAATAGTGCTATTAGCAAAACTGACCAGAAGGAAAATTCCCATATTTATATATTTATCTATTCATATTTTCTATAAAGCTGAATTCTTTCATATTTTTCTGCACACAAACTTTGGGAAAAGCTAAAAGAACTTTCTTGGATTATCAAGCTATTTACTTTGCAAACATGGAAAACTGATGAATTCCATCAAGGGCAAATTCATAAATAATAAAAGATTTCACCAAAGAGGCTTTGCTCATCTCTTTTCTCCATCAGAATTCATATACAGGTTTTATTTTAGAAAGCTCTTAAAAATATCTAAGCCAGAATTGGTCTTCTTTTCCCCCCGGCTTCTGGTATCTGTTCTGTGCACTAGCCTTTGCACATCATGAAAGTTGTTGTAAAAAATACCTTTGCAGCTGCTGTCAGTGTACATATCCAGTCCTAGAGCAGTTTCATTCGGGGCCAAGCCATATAGAAGAGAGGAGCATGGTCACCTGCTTCGTCACAGTGATATTATAATGCAGGGTCTGTACTTCTCTAAAAGGTTTTCCTCTTACTTCACAGTGAAGGTTGAGTTCTTCATGTTTCTTTGTCTCTTATGGTTTACATCCTTTCTAAGGAAACCAGCAGAGCTCTGGGAAGTGTTACTAATTGGCTACAGGATCCACTATACTCTCTAAACTTACACTATGACTAAGGAAAGTCATTCTTCTAAGGATTATGTTTCAGAGGAAGGCAGGCTTTAACAACTACTTGCAGTCAATGAAGATAACTTAGAAATTTTCACAAATACAAGTACACTCACTTAGCCTTTGGATCAAGTTCCACCTTGTGCAATTATTTCAGCCTTCCCCTTTCATATTTTGCCTGTGCAATTTCAACTGATGATGGTTTTTTTGCACTCCCTCAAGAGTCGCTGTGCTGTGTTTGCTAGCACAGCACAATTATTAATTCCCACCCCTGTACTGGCTACACTTCAAGGGTGGCAGAGTCATCTGTTTATGTAGGCTCAGGATGTATTACTGTCTTTCTGATGAAAGATGTAATACCAAAAGCAATTTTAATGTGTCGATTTTTTTTAAAGTTTGATTTTGTTGTCAGAGCCTGTACCTAATGCTTAGGTTACTGTGATTGCTCTTCTTACAGCATGCCAGGTCCAAAGAAAAGGATAGAGCAGAACACAATCAAAAAGTCACTTGAAAAAAAAATTGCCTCTGCTTTATGAAGAATGCAGGAAATCAAATGCATCATAGATTTTTTCGTTCAACTCTGGTGTCTGATCTTTGGTAAAAGTGACCTTCAATGGGAAGAGGACTTCTGTTCCCATTTTCTTACATTTACAAGGAAGGTGGAGGTTACTATGCAGTTATATTTGCATTTTCCTATGCATATAAAAAATGCCAATTCTTATTTGCCCTGAAAGACAGTATCCTGAGTAGTTCAACTTATGTCCTCTTCAGAATAGAGTGGCAGAAAATGTTTACCAAAACTGCAAATTTTTTCTTCATAGCATCAATTAAACACGTAGGATTAACTCTTTGAGGAAAGAGAACAGTTTTACAAAGTCTAGTTACATTACACAACAAATGTAATTTCGATCTGTAAAAAGTTCATTAATAAAACCAGATATAAACAGGCATTTTTTTAGCTGATATTTCTGAGATGAAATGAAAACAGCAATATGAAAATACTGATTGCCTCTATCTCTTTTCAGGTCTTTTTATGTAATAAAAAAAATCTAATGGGGCAAGCAACAGAAATTGATTTTTTTAAAAAAAGAGATTCTTCTCCTTTAAATTATTTTTTGAACTGTTGTTTAGAGTAATTTAAGTAATGCAAAAATATGGGTACCCTGCTGCATCAATTTACATCTGCAATAAGCACATGAACTCTAGTGAAATTTAATCTAAGATTTAAAAGGGTAATGAGAGCAGGATTTAGTTCTGTGATTGTAGCAATTAGTTACTTAAGTTAGGCTTTTATTTTTACTCTTGAAAGAAAGTCAGAACTCACTATAATATGTTGAGATGGCGGGAAGCCAGCTGGCATGTCCATATCTATCCATTGATTAAATAAATAGAGTGTCATTAAATAATTTTCTGCAAATATAAAATCATAATTATTTAATTATCCTCTGTTCTTTGCCAAGGCAGTAAGCCTTCTGAATATGTCTCATTCCACTCTGTATATAATACTAACTGACTATTTTCCTACAAAGATACCTGGAGCTTTGAGCAACCTGGTCTGGTGGAAGGTGTTCCTGCCCACGGCATGGGAGTTGGAACTACATGATCTTTAAGGCCCTTCCAACCCAAACCATTCTGTGATTCTGTGACTAAGAGTCACACCTGCCTGACTCCTCCTTGATGTCTAATAGACAAGGTAAAAAAGGCTATTTGAGCTCCAAAATATTCAAGACAATGCTAAGCATATTTTAAGTCTTGCAGAGTTACACAAGAGATGCCTACAAAAAGAGCGCACCCAGTAACTGCTCAGTGGTTTTCATACATTCGTCTCCTCCGCCAGGTTTAGCCTGTGGCTTTTTCTCAGATACAGCCTTCAAAACCCTAATAATGTCATCTGAATCCCAGGGGAAAAAAATTCTTTTTTTTTGTTTTCTACTTTTCTCTGGATTTGTTGTTAAAATAGTAGCAGGAGTCTCATACTCAGAAACCAGGCTTAAACCTGGCTTGATTAAAATTTGCAATTACTGAGATTAAAGATATTTTCATTTTCAAACATTATACGTATTCTGCTCAAAAGCTTATTAAATTGGACTTTTTATAAAACAGAGTGCACTGGATTGTGACTACCATGTTCAACGGGGCTGCTGAAAGGACAAGAGGGATCTGTGGTGTGATGCCTTTGGGGTGCATATGGCATGCTGCAGTGCCTCTGCAGTGCAAGAAAAGGCTCAAACTTGAAAAGAAACATAACTTCAGTTGATTTCAGTTGGAGTAAAGTGGTGTGGTTTTGTTAGTATGCAAAGAAACATAAGACTAGCAGTGCGGCTTTTAAGGCTTTAACCCTTTTAGTACAAAAGCAGTGGAACCCGTTGGGTGTCATACTATGTACAACAGCAGTTAGTGGTATCAGCATGATCCATCAGTGTGGCATGTCTCTGCACGCTCTAGCACTTTTAGTTCTTGTTAAATGGAAATGATGGACTAATATAGAATGGAGGTATCTGGAGCATATCTGAGCCAACCTCACTGAAAGCAGGGTTGTCTCTGGAGTTTCTGTAGGTTTCTCAGTCAACTTTTAAGTATTACAAGGGACAGAGATGACAACTCTGGGAAACCAGTTCCAACACTTGACTGCACTTAGCATGAGGACTTATTTTGCTCGTGCCTGATCAGAATTTCCTTTGCTGCAACTTGTCCATTGCCTCTTGCCTTTTCTTGTTGTAGCTCCAGAAAGAGGTGGCCTTTGCCTCTGCTATACCCACATATTAAGTGGTGACAGTCATCAGATTCTTCCTCAAACCTTTGCTTCTTAAGGCTGAGTAGACCTGCTCCCCTGGACTCCTCTTGCACATCGTGTTTTACTGTCATGGGGGGTCACTGCTGGACTTGCTCTGGTTGGTCAGTGTCTTTCTGGTGCCAGGGAGCCCTAAACTAGGCACAGACCTGTACTAGTTGATATGTAACAGTAGGAGGCTTATAATTTTTAATGGAATTGGAGGTATAAAATGTTCTTGGTAAAACTTGTTCTTTTGTCAGTGTTCTTAGAGTATCCCTCAGACCCATACTGATGTGTAATAATGAAGGATGCAGCTCTGCATAATGGTTTTATTTACCATGTAAATAAAAGGTAGAAGTAAAAGGTAGACACTGCACATTCTACCCAGCCTTTATGAGAGCATGGGGGATGTACAGCCTCTAGTTTGACCAACACAGAGAAAAAAATTTCCAAACCAGATGCATTTTCAGTTTTATATTTATTTGTTTAATTAACTGCTCAGCACAGCCCTTTGATATGTAGAAACAAATCAGTATAAAAGCAAGAGAGTTCACCTCAAATTAGCCTAATTGTCAGACTATCATATCAGCACCAGTGCCTTGAAAACATGCAATAAATGGATAAGACCTCAGGTGACTGTGTTTTGGGTTTGCCTTGTTAAGTGGCTGATGAGAATTCCTCTCTGAACATCAGGGTGAGTCAGAATGGAGTGTGAGAGTTTACCTTCACAGGAACAATCCATTCCAGTCTCTTTCAACTGAGGTTTGGTTGCTCAATCAGTAAAAGTACATTGATATTCTGAGGCCCTACCATGCACAGGTCAGTCCACATAAATTATCTTTATCATCTTAATAAGGTACCTGGATACTTGTTCAGTGTTCAAAAAGCTATCCAAATGATGGCATAGAAGTCTTGGGAGTATAATTCTGATACCAGTTACTCAGCCGTATTCAGAAAGGGTAAGAAATCTCGTTTTACAAAGAGCTGCTTCTCATTTTCCTTTAATGCTTCTCACTTTCCCTTGACGTTTCAGAATGCAGCAACTTAGTGCTGAACAGCAATACATAAGAAAGTATTTAATTCAGTATTTAGCTCAGTCAACCTTAAAAAGTTTGTTTCTTCATAAAAGCATAATTTGGGATTTTTTTTTAAGGCAGGCAAATTGCTTCATGCTACTGAAGCAGAAAAGGCAAAGATTTAATAATGCTGTCATTTTGAAGTGCACAGAGTGTCTCTATGAAGGCAGCGTCATTACACACAGTTTTGCAGCTCTGAGGTGCAGATTGGATCGCCAGCTGGCCCTGGAGCAAAAGACAACATAATGCAAAGGACTTCTGTTGGAAAATAGTTGATCAGGAATTTTATTTTTGTCTACTTACTCCTTTCTCCCTCCAGAAGAGGTTCATTGGTCGCCAGTGGAAGATGCAATGTGATTCTTGCCTTTCAAAGAACTGTGTCAAAGGGATAATTCTAGCCACTTTTCATGCAGATACTTGAACACCTGTTTCTCCTTCATTTATCTGCCAAAGATTAGTTAAGTATAACACCTACTGATTTTATGGATTACTTCTGTGGGTTTTTTTACCTCACAGTAATAAAGGTGAATACCACCAAAAGCTTTTCTATAGGCCTCAAGCAAAATTATATGTAACAAAATCATAAGATGTGTGGGTTGTATGATAATTTTGCTTTTACATTAAGCTAAATTTAAGATGCAATCATATGTAACTATCATGTTTCTTCATAGTGTATTCATTTGAAATGTACACCACCCCCATATTCTATAAGCCTGCTCTTTACTATGGCAAATTCAAATATCTTGTACTCAACTAGTTTCAAGGAACCTTGCTATATTTGCACATTATCAATGTCATCTTTTCCTGCTGGTAGTTCCTCATTTGCAATTATAATAACCCATGATATTTCAGCCATCTCCACAGCAACTAATTATGGTGGTAGAAATAGAGTGACATCTATTGCTATTATGCAACAGAAATAAATGTTATTTCACAAAAAAAAAGATCATCTAAATCTTATTGGTGTAAAAAAAGACCAGGATAAAGTTGAAATAGAAGAATATTTAGGTAGACTTAAAAATTGAATTGTTATTATTTCTTCACTTATATCTGAAATATGAAGCTACACCATTAATATTTTAATTAATGTATTTATAACAATATAATGGCATATTGATAATCTTCAGAAAAATATTTGAAGGTAGTGTCAACTTTTAGCACATTTGTAATTGTCCATGGAGTAGTGAGTTGCAGCTGCTCTGTCGTTCTTTTGCAAAGCATTTGTCAAAACCTGCAGAACAACATGACTTTATTCTCTTTGTTTAAAAACCATCTACAGTCAGGTCATTATCCGATGCTGGGCAGAATCTGAGATTTCAGGTTTGCATTCTACTGTCACTTCACGTACTACATTGTCAGAAACCAATCAATAATGATTAAGGTTTGTCCAACATCAAATACGGCACGCGCTCTTGTACTTCCTAGAACTGAGAGAAACGAAGTAAAATAAAAGAAGTCTTAGCATTCTCTGAAGTTAATGAGTGAAAAATCCTAAAGCCCATACTGAAAAAGGGTTCTAAGCCTTTATGCCACACTAGCTAGTAAGCTACTTTTGCGACCAGCACTATACAGGCCATGAAACCTGAATACCTTTTTGTAATTTTAGATGTCAGTATGTCTGTATTACTTAACAGGTCTGATTTAATCATGCAAGAAAAATTCCCTGACATGCATGGTAATGAGATAAAATTCAAGTTCCTTTCAAAGGTAAATCAGCTACCTTTGCACATTTCCTGACAATTAGATAATTAAATAGTTTTGGGTGTTGGGATCGAGGGTGTTTTCTCCTGATTCATTAAACACATCCTTTAAAGATAAATATACTCAAGGAAAGGCACAGTAGATCAAACAAAAGTCTGTGGTAGCCCAGTACGTTTTCTTGCAGTCAATGGTTATGTTATATGCAAGAAGCAGGGTAAGTATCTATTTATCCAATTTCTAACTTAACAAATCAGATTGCAGCACTCAGAAATTCATAAGTGAAGAACTGCATCCAAATTAAGGAGCCAAGTGTGGATTCATCCTCCATCACTTTGTGGCATTGAAACCAAATTACACTTTTAGCCTTAATGGACATCTCTTGCAGTTAATTCCACAATGAAAAAAGACATTGTACACAAAAACACCTTTTTGTATCATTTGCACCCTGATCATTTTGTTGGGTGCTCCTTACTTCTCTATGTTGTTAATGGTCCCAGATCTGGAGCAATGGGTAATGCCCACACTGCATGAGAGCAGGAGCTCACACTGCTGCCAAAGACCACCTCATGCATTCAAAAGGCAAAAGCCCTTATGGCATGAGTATCCACTCATCTCTGGATCTGGTAGAATGCAGGGACTGTGGGGATTCTTTGAAAGGCTATGCCAAGCTAAGGGAGCCCTGTCTGCTGCAGCTCCCACCAGAGGGTATGTAGAATATGTGTACTGGTGTTGGCTATTCTGTTTTATGCCTTGATTTTCCTTCAAGAAATTATCTGGTTCATGCAGAGTACAGCCTAGGTGGCAATTACTATGTATTTTTGTGAATATTCCAAATTTCTGTTTCCCTTTTTTACTGCTCCAAACATTAAGATGATGTTTTCAGAGGATTCTGAGAAGAGTTTCCAAGCACTGTCTTCTGAATGGGAATTGCTAATTAGCTGTTAAGCATGTAGAGTTAGGGCTGCCTTTTCCCAAATGTCTTTTTTGCTCTTACCAATGTTGAATTTTGTCACACATCATTTAATATCAAGAGATCTTTTGTAGTTCTTTGCAGTCAGCCTTAGTTTTGACTGCAGTCAGCAAATTTTGTCATCTCCCTATTGTCAGCCTTTCTAGAACGTGTCTTTGTGAAGAAGACAACAGGTACTACATCCCTCTGCTTATTTATGGAGTGTTCCTCTTTGATTTCTATATGTTATTAATCAACTAGAGGATGATCACTCTTATCTAATGCAATTTTAATTCTTCCAGTGACCTTAACATAGGGCTTTTGGAATTCTGAAAATGCCAACATGGAACAAAACATCTTCAATCATTGACTTCTATGAACTTCCCACCTCAAACCCAGGATGATTCTTCTTTCATCTCTCTTCTATTCTAGGTCTCCTATTTCTAGCTCAATTCAATACAGCTATTCCTAGACTGGTGGAAAACCAGGCTTACTGTTCTGTAATTCCCAGTTGACTTTCAGACTCCTAAGAATAGCAACTTTCTATTTGCCATCTCCCACTTTTCTATCCTATCTGGGTTATATGTCACACTTACGAGTTCATCTTTGATTTCCTGGGAAACTCTGGGAAGAAAACTTTCTGGTCTTGGCAGTTTGCTGCTCTCCATTTTATTGATTTCTTTAAAAAGTTCTCCAAATGCCACTTCACTTCGAAAGATTTCCACAGCTCCTTGTAAAGAAGAGTTTCACTCTGCTATTCTGCTGAAGCTCTTCAGCATTAGCACTGCTGTGAAAAATATTTAGTTTGTTTACCAGGGCCTTTTTCCTTCTGGGCCATTGCTTTTAACCTTAGATAATCTATGAATCTGCCCATTTTCTGTTTGGTTTTCTACCCATTCAGCTATTAAGTTCTGGACAGTAGGGCCACTTACAATGGAATACTGAGATATGAGACTGCCATTATACCTTTATTTTATACAATATTATCTAAATTTATAATGTGATTACACTGTAAGAACTGTCCAGCCTATTACCAATCTCTTTCATTTCACTGTCCTTCTTGCCTACTATTTTCCAAGTTTGCTTCTTATATCAGTACTTCAGTTCAAAACTGTTCCCATCTAAATGGGTTTAGTATCTTCATCTCTGTCTCCCCCTCCCAGACAAGCATCATAATACACAAAAACACACACAAAAAAGAGCACTAAAATAACATGTAATACTAAGTGTAAAAATGCCTTATTTTCTCAGATAACTGAAGCACTTGCTGGAGAGGAGCATAAAATCATTTCATCAGTGGTGGATTTTTTTTTAAATACCTCCATTTGAAATAATGGAATAATTCATACTACAAGACAGGATGGTGCATGCCAAAATCTCATGAAGCTGTTCTACATTCATGTTGCTGTAACTGAAATCACAGTCTGGTCTTTTTTCAGTCTTTTGATTCCAGAGGACTGCCATGTATAGTGGAAAATTTCCCTCTGTTTGGGAAGGTTACCTTTTCACCCCAAAGAAGAAGAAAAATCAGACTGAGATTCTAAATGTGTAAAACATGATGAAATTGCATGTGGACATTTACTGTAGATTGAGCTGTTATCAGTTTCCAAGCCAGAAAGTAGACTGTGCTATTTGGGGAGATAAGACACTGGTGTTAAAGACACTTATTTTTTTCCAGCATTATGTACCAACCAGCTAGTGCCATTGCACAAGCTGCAAATATCATCCAGATATAATTGCTGGGTGGTGTGACAGCTGCAATTCCAGAATCTTCTTATTTTGGAGGAAGTGTTTGTTTCTTTGTGATTCAGTCTTTCCTACAATCAAGTATTAAATGAATGATTTCCTGTTTGGCTCATAACAGAGGTCTGTGTTGAAGGGTTGATGCCAGTTCATTCCAATAGCAAATGCATTTTTAATCTGTGTGTGCTTAGTCAAGGTTTTCTGGGTGTACAACAGTAATGATGGTTTCTGAGAAGTATATTAAATATTCATAACATCTCTCTCAAAACAGTGCTAAGCCAACAGATTTGAGTAGGTATTTCTTAGTTGCAAGCTATGCTTTGTATCATTTATTTTCAAAAGGTGTACATGTGGGCACAAATAAACAACTCTCCATCATTTTTGTGTGTCAGTTTGGAAGGCTACAGTGTACTAATTATTCCAGTGTAAGTGGAAAACCATAATTTACTACAACAGCGTTTGGGTAATGTGTGGATAATTTTTAAGTTGTCCCAAATCCCTATCTGGTGAAATAGGAGCATCCGGCAGACCAAGCTTTTTTCACTGTAGCCGGAATAGGATTTTTTTAGGGAGTAAAGCACTGGATTTACACATTTATCTGGAAGTGGGTACCAGAAAATATATTTTTGTAAAGTTACAACTGTAAGGTAAACTAAGGTGTAAAACTACACAGTAGTTGGCTGTTGCTGTAGAGAGACTTGTGCTACTTGTCTTACTGAGTGCGGCTCTCTTTTCTATAAGCTGGTCATCCTCCCAGCTGGCAAACAAGGGGACCAAATATTGTCCGGTAGCTTGGTTGTCATCTTCTAGTGGTCTGTCCAAGCATTCTTTCTCCCTCCTTATCATCAGTCTACCACTGTTTGGTTTTATCTCAAAATTTTCCCCCTTTTTTTCTGTCATAGGAAAGCTGACTCCTTCACCTTCTACAAGTTACACTGGAGAAACCAGTCTCCTGACATCTGCTAGACATCTTTATATAAACTATGCTCTGTATTTTGCCATCTGGATGTGTCGTCTGATGAAGAGCAAGTCTAAAAGCAGCAGCTTGCCTGGTTATTTATATCCCATGTGTAAACTCTGTTATGGAGAGAACCCTCCAGAGAGTCACCATATTCTAGTGATGACCACCATGGTTTTTGCTTTGAGAAAGGTCCCTTGAACTATTATGCTACAGAATATTTCAAATAAATGTTTCTGCCATTACAGATAACGCTGCAGATCCCTACTGTAGTATCATACGTCTGGGTACCATCTTCTCAGGGTAAAGGAAACACCTTGCAGATATCTCACTCAGCTTGTCACTACTTTGCTTTTAGCATAGTTGTTGTCTGCTGTATGTACAGAAATCTGAGACTGCAAGGTACCTAAAGCAGGTTGAGTCACTTGTAAAAAGCAGACGTACTTTGGGATGTACAACTGATTCTCATGTTCCTACATATTTTTTTTAGATGGCATCACTCGTCTTGTTGCAAAGGCTTGATGAACAGAACCCATATTCTTACTGTTTCTTTGACACTACAATTTCTACAACTAACAACTCATGTTGTTATGCAGAAGCCTGTAGGAGAAACCATCATTTGTGAAAATGTAAATGGATCTCCTCTGGTAAGGATTGTGTCAGCTGCCTTTTGCTGGCACTTAGGACATGGCCTCATTGCAGTAAGAACTGTGGTGGTAATAGCTCAATTTATCTTTAATCTAGCTTTAGCTACTTCGGGTGCTGGTAGCAGTATGGACTCCAGCATGGGCTATTCTAACCTGTCAGGTTTCTTGCTTGGATGAAAGCCTTCAAATAAGTCAGTACCACCCCCTCACTACCATTTTGATGCCTAAATTAGACAGTCTCAGAGTGCTCAGGGTATGACTTCCCACCCTGTAGTCTGTAATTGCAGAGCAAGTGTACCCTAAGATATGCTATATTACCTTGTTGCAAATTTCTTTAGTTAAGCTACAGAGCCTCATTTTTCATTAAGTTGTGGAAAGCAATACCTCTTATTGTCTCAGCTTTTCAGCCCTTGACCTAGGAATTCATGAAAACACTGTGCGGCAATTCAGAGGGAAAAACAGGAGGAATGTATTTCTTAATTTTTTCAATATTCTGATCTCTTTCTGAATTTCTCCCCAACTTGTTGTACAGTACTTCTCAAGTGTGACTAGAGAAGCAATTATGTATAAAAGGTATGAAAATGTGAGTCTTTCCAAAATTCTATTGATAGACCATCACAGTTGCCTGACACAGTGGAGTTCTGTTTTGCTGTTTATTAACTGGGCAGCTGAGGGTGGAAACATTTTTCTTAAGGTGTCTACAATCTTGTTTTCTTTTTCAAACATACACCTTTTGTTGTATTTGCCAAGATTTCTTGTTTTATCTCCTGTTTTCATGTATTCGTCTTCTGCCAGGCTCACTCTGCTTGGCCTATGAAATCCATTATGTTGGATTTCTTTGGATCTAACTTGAAGTTTATTTCTTTCCCTAGGAAGGCACCTTCTTTGATTGATTTTTTTTTCTTTAGTCCTTCTGTATGAAAAAAAATACAATCCATCTCTTCTTGGATTAGATTTCTGATTTCGTTAGTTCAAAAAGAGCTAAGAATTATTATGGTAGAGTTGTTCAGATTTAATTTCTCTGCCTTTCCTTGTGTTTACCAAATTCTTGTTTGTATGCTGTGTTTCTGAGCTGTGTTACTGTATTGTGATCTCGCTTAGTGTGGTTTGCAGTATCTTGATTAACTCCTGCAATTCTATGCTTACAGATTTTACTTTGCATCCACTTTCCTCCCAGGTCTGTCCTCTGGGACTTTACATGCAGTAATGATCAGTACAAGACTAGAGTTTTCTAGGCTCATTTCAGCTTCTTTCCCAGTTTTACTTTCTTTCTCAATCAGTAAGGAAAAGATGATTGAATTTTTATCTGTAGTTACCAGGTGTGCCGACCGTCATACCTCCTAAACTCTTCTGGTTAGTAACTAGGAATTTTAGATTTGATCCTGCATTCTCAAAGGAATGTGTATATTTTTACTGTGTAATTTCAAAGGCTTGCCTGTTGCAGGATTTACCATGCTCCCAGTCCAGCGCTTCTAACTGGAAAAGGACTGGTGTCTTGAGGTAATCTGAATTTGAGTGGAAGCAAGATGCCCCAACATCATCTTCTCTGTGCTTTTGCATAGTAGTAATCTAAAATAAATCCAGTTGTACTTGCAAGACTGGAAATAAAATTAATCTTTGGGGGGGGGGTAATTTAATTTTTGCCTCTTTTTCCTATTATTCTATTTGCCTTAATTATAAAGTAACAAATTTTAAGTCTAGAAGGGTCGTTTCCTAGCCTAGAGTGTTGGGCCCCAGCCACAGAATAGGTGCTGTTAATGCTTTGCTACTGATATATCAGATGACAAGCCAAGTTGTCTCAATTTGTCTGTACCTCACTTTTCCACCTCTAGAATGATGACAGTGATTTGCTTAAAGAGTGTTTCGAGTTGCTCTTTAGTGTGGCATCAATGCTGGGGTTTGTTCCTGTTTTCTTAGTTTTTCTTGTAGTTTTTTTCAATAATTAGTTTTCCAAATTATTCATGTACTGAAAGGGATTTATTTGGTCGGCTACTGTAGTGACACCTGACTTGAAGAGGTATGCGTAATACACTTTTTAAAATGAAGCTTAACTTTTAATACCAGCCCATCTTTCTCCTGATGTTCACTTATTTTGTCATCTCATAGAATGTGAGTGCTAGGCTAGAGAAATTTCATGGGTAGACTCACAGACAAAAAGAGGCTCCTAATCCTTTCTAGGCAGTAAACTGTCTGAATCAGATTTTGTAGATGATACTGTTAGAGGAAAACCCAGGCTGATATTAGAGAGACTCAGAACTTCTATAAGGAATTTTAAATCTCAAAGATTGAGAAACCTGTTGGAATATTTTTATTTCCCTCAGGCTTCAAGAGACCTATGCATGTTTGAAGGCAAGCAAAATCCATATTTAATACCAAACAAAGCAAACCAGTTATTTCAACCAACCTATGTTTTGACACTGGTCAAACCCCAAGCTCGCAGCAGCAGTGCTGGGTGTCATGCCACAGCTATTAAAACATCCCAAAAATAATGGAGCTCTGTGTGAGCTGACACATCTACATTTTCATCAGCTCTGTTTGAGACTTTCATCTACAGCAGCGTTTCTTTTCTTAAAACTACTCTTGATTTCAGATATGTTATCAACCCAATTTTTATGCATCTGCATCTCAGCTACTCACCCTTAGCTTCCTTTACAGTCAGTGAAGCCTAACAGTGCAGTTCAGTCTTGTTTAGATGCTTACATTTGGCTAAGGTTAATCATGCCTGAGACTTGCTCTTAATATATAAGGAGGCCAACTCAGAGGCAGAAGCCCACACTGTTAAAATTTATATCAGATGAATCCGGCTCTATTTGATTGTCAAGAAAATCTACATAGTTGGAAAAATTTAAAGATGATGTGACATATTTTGATACATAATCCATCACATCTGAAAATCTCTCCTTTCTTATAAGTCTAAGGGAAATATTGATGGTTGTTTATCTAACCATTGTGCAAAGCAATTGATTTGATTTTTTCTAATTATTTAGATCTGAATTATTAGCAAGGCAGATTCCTATTGAATGCAAGTATAATGCACTAGAAAGCTTCTACTCTAAGCTCCATCCTATAACAACCTTTGCCTTCTAAAATAATCATGAAAATTATACTGGCATTTTAAAGGAAGAATTCACAAAAAGCAGCCCCCAGTGCATTTTAAGACAAAGGCCAAGGGCAACCTCAGAAAAAAGCAAGGTTAAGTTCCAACTGGCCAGCACGGACTGGGGTTTAGTTTCGATTGTCAGATGAGAAGGAAAAGGCAGAACTTGTATATTTAGTTCTCCGTTTGGTTTAAGCAGCAACAGGACAAGTTCTGTAAAGGAGACTGGTTTATTATTATCTTGAATAATAATATTTATTTATTAATTTATCATTATGTCATATAGATGCAGGTCAAATAGTTTATCTGACATGTTTTGGTCTTGGAGGGAAGGATGGGAGGGACAGAAAGGTTACATATCCTGACTGCGTAAATGCCTCTTTGGCTGGTTAATGGAGCAGCAGAAGCTCTTGGCACAGAGGCAGCGGCAAGCTTCACCTTCTCAGCTGGAGGACCAGCCCACAATCACTGCCATCACAGAGCATAGCAGCTTATTAAAGGAATAAAGACAAAACTGTACTTGATTTCCAGAACGGAGGGGCAGGAACTCCTCCCAACCCTGTCAAGGCTTTACTGATCTTAATGGGTCTGCCACAGAGAAAAACTCTGCTTGAACAGCAGAGGGGTTCTGCTCCTGAGGGACGAGTTCAAAACTAGCAACTCAGAAACATTAATAAAAGCATTTCCCACTGTTTCTTCATCAAAGCTTAAAAGAAACAGCTACTGCAGAGTACACTGGCAACATCTGTATGCTTATGCCATAAATACATGTAGGCTCATTTCTATAAACGAGTAACTGAGAGTTTCTTGAAGAGTGGATGAATTTGTTACGATAACTAGTTTCTGGCATAAGTAGATCCCATAAAGAGGGCTTAATGCTTATTTCTAATCTCCTGAAAGGTTATACAAATGAAAAAATTAGGTTAATCACCAAGAAAAATCACTAATGAAGTAATACATCTTTTGTTAAATATTAATTATATTTCATTTTTTCCCATCACAGAATTTACATGGTTCTCATGAATCAAGGATAAATTCTGAGGTTTTTATTTATCTGCTGCTGTGAATGGATCTCTTCTCAGTGGAGAGTGAATGAATTTATTTTGTATCAGCTTTCTGCTTGAAAAGAAAATCCTTCGTGAAAGAACTGGCAGTCTTTGCCATAGAAATCCAGACTGAGTAAAGCATTTCATTGTTCAGGCTGTTAGATCCTAATGAGCTTTGCATCTAAGTGCTTGTATTTTTTTCCCATCTGATCCAGCGTTAGCATAGCAGGTTATGCACTTAAACATACAACACTTGTTTGGGAGGAAGATTTGTATTAAAGAAAGGCAGCATATCCTGTAGTTTAAGTATAACATCTGTTATTATCATTCAGTGCTGCTCTTAGCCCAGCATGCCCTTCCTTTAAATATCTTATTAATTAAACTGGATTAGTAGGGAAAAAATTAATACTTTAAGTCCTGTACCTACTTAGAAAGGATTTAGAAACTGAAAAAATTGCTTTTGTCTGAGCTTCAGCTGGAGGGCTGTGGGTTTTGTCATTCTTGAACACAAGCAGATTACAACTAAAAGGGAGTATCTGAAAAGCCTATATATATATATATACAGTCTTCCAAATACATGTATTTTATCTTTGAAGTTCTGCTAAACTTCAAAAATAGTTTGCTACTTCAAGAAGTATTGGTCAATACTGGAGGGTCTTCCCCAGCAACTGTTTTGGAAGAGGTGCTTCTGCACTTCTTCAAAATATCCTGGTAACCCTTTTCAGCACTTAATTTCCCAAAAGCCTGAATTCCAGTCTGCAAAATTACTGTGATTTTTACTAGTACTATAATAATGTAGTGAGACCTCCCTGCCACGAGGTTGGTGGTAATGCTGCTACCTTGCTAGCCAACTGTTGACAAGGCAGGAGGGTAAGACTGTGAACCCAGGTGGGTGCCAATGAATTTGTGTGTAAAATGTGGATCTATTACTTAGCTGTCTATGGTCAAGTATAGAAATAGCAGAATTTGCCCATGTCTTTGTTCCATGAGCAGTGCTGCTTTCTATCTGCAGGAACTGCTTCTTTGCTGATGATTCACCCAACTTGACTTCCCATTGAAGAGCAAGTTCAGACAGACTGGGTGCTGTTTGCTGCTTACACTAACAGAAAATTACGCTTTCTGAGACCTATTGGAAAAGTTGTTGGGTGTCACCAAATTGCTCTTTAGAGTCAGTCAGGGTTTTAACAACTTCTTTGGTGGGAGAAAGCTCAGGAGTTAGCTGTAGCCTGTTCTGGCTTTTTTTTGGATAGGCTGAGGGCAGCTATTCTTAAAGAGGAAGAGGAAAGAGCTTTAGGTGTTGTACCAGAACAAGACCCCTTCAGCACAGGGAAAAGGCAGCTTGAGGAGCAGTCTGCAGGGTGACTCCAAAGCCTGATTGTTGGATCTTTCTATTCAAAAGGATATTAGAAACTTAGAAGTCGGTGTTTCATTGAAAGTCGGTTGAGATGCCTGAAGCACTTCTTTAAATGGGTCCTAGGCGCTCCGGAAAATGCTATGGCGGTTATGTTAACAGCTTCTAAAATCAAACTGCACCATATGCTTGGCTAGTGGGTGTGGGGTCTTGTGCCTCAGCAAAAGGACCTGCCTTCGACTCTGATCCATAAGAAAGTTCAGAGGGAGTGTTTAGGGAGACCAGGGTTTTTATTAGCTTCTGACTCTACCTACTGGTCTTCTTTGCCCTGAAGAATACGTGTTCAAAACTTATTTTAAAAATGAGAAAACCTAAATTTATCCTATGTAGAAGAGCGAAGCAGAGCTGGCCTTGTTCATACTAAGCCCTAAGTCTCTGACAGCAAATAAGTTGCAATGAGCACAGCGTATCAGTATAACCATAGCTAATTCACCAAAGTGTCCCTGTGGGAACAGTCAACACACAGCAGTACCAGAAAAGGGTACACCTTCCTGTTTTCAGAAATAGGAGAGAGGGTTTCAAAGCCTCTTTTGCTTTAATTCTGCCGTGGGCAGACTGGAGATGCTAAGTCCCAGTTCATTTGTGTGTGCGTGCATCTGTGCTGGGTCTGATCGAGGAGCATATGGCAGAAGCAATTTGCCCTTGACTGTGCCTCTTTTTTGGCAGGCACAGGCTTGTTTCTCACAGAGTGTGTGCAGTCACGGCCCCTGCTGCACATCACTTCTTGCGCCCCTTGCTTGCTGGCTTTCAGGTCTTTGCCTGAGTGCATGTCCTTTGTGGTGTTTTGGTTAATTGGACATTGTTTTAATTACTACTGAACTAAAGAAACATGTATTTTCTATCTGTTGTTTTGCTGCCTCAGTGACCACAGTCTCCAAGCAGCCGATACAGAACTCAGGCTGTTCAGTTCTGGTGTAAATTGCAGTGGCTCTCTCAGATTTTCTGTCATTTACATCTCTTTAGGAAAAAACATCCCTCTCGGCAGGAGAAGGCTCTATTAAACAGCTCATGTTTTGCGCTGCCCCACCTTGATCTGCTCTCACTGGAACTAGTGGCAAAGAAGCCTTGGCTTCTGTCCTCTTCCATGGTCTGTAGACAGTCCATGGCCACATTCTGTGGCCCCATCTTTCATTGGTGTGATATGTTGCCTTCTTTCTTACCTTTCACTCTGCAGCTTCTGCACTAATTTCCTTTTTCTCCCTTTGCTGTCTCTGATTCTCCACAGAAATGTTTGGGTCATATGTCAAAATCAAGCAATGGGAGTGGAGACGTCCTCAAATCAGTCAGTCTATAGCCATTTCTGTTAATAACAGCCTCACTACGGCAGCAGGCAGATTCTCTGGACTGCCAGTAGCCTTTATTTTGAGATGCTAAACTGCCATTGACTTGAAGAGGAAAAAGAACATTTTTTAAAATGCCTTAAAAGGTGTAGAGCCTTTTAAAACAATTATTTCCCTTCTTTTCTATTTATATTGACCCTTATCCTTTGCTTACAGCTTTGGAAAGAAAAATGTCAATGAGGCAAAGCAGAGAGGAGCTTATAAAACGAGGAGTGCTGAAAGAAATTTTTGATAAAGGTAAGTGTTCTTCCTTTCACAACATTAAATTGGCATTCCATATAGTTTTACAGCCAGACATTACATTATTATAACTCTGGGAACTGGGAATGGAGTCCTGAATTGCAAGACTCTGCAGAAAAAGGTCTCCAAACACGTCTCTAGATTTTACCATGGTCTAGCCCATTCTGTTGGATACGTGTGATAGTTATTTAGCAAATAAAAATGAAAATTAATCAGAAATGTAAAGCAGTAGAAATAAAAATCACAGCAACAGGCACTAGTCAGTTGCTGCAAAAGAGCGAAACATCCAGACTGTGAAGAGATGAAGTGGGTCCATGCCTGCGTGTGTTACCATTGTCTGGTTGAGTCACTTCGGGATTAATTGTTGTGGAAAAGGGAAACGTTGACAGGTTTTGGATCCTGACGAGCACAGAACAATGTACTTTCCCTTGAAATGAGATAATAATTCCTTATTCAGGATAATTAATTTGTTGAGTTGGTAATGTCTTATTTCTGCAAAATGCCATTGTTTTACAAACATCATTGTTTTACACTGGTAATGCAATACATACTTGACATCTATTACGTATATGTCAGACTTTAACTGCAGCTTTTGTTTGTTTTGCTGCTTCTCTTGTCAATAACTAAGGCAATTAATTCAACAAATTATATAAAAACACGACAAAGTTGCCTCTTAATCTGAATAGAACTTAAGTATATGCTTTAAAGCCTCATTAATTCAAAATCTAAAAGTCTTTAACAATACCAGTACAAAATCTATTACAAGTTAATAGAAGTTATAAACTTTCACAGATATTAGAAACATGTTCTACTTTATAAATTTGGGAGTGTTTAAATCTGCTACCTACTTTTCAGTCTATCTTATTGGGAAATTAAAAATTACTAACCCAATCTTTTTGTTTTTTAAGTGAGAAAAAATGCAAAACACTTCAAAATAAACAAAAAAAACAGAGTGCTTTTCATTAAATTTTACGGGTTTTACCAGTTATGTATTGTGGATGCTTCGAATCCTTCAGATTTAACACTGTGCTCTCAGGACAATCCCGCTGGCCTAGAAGTCATCCTAGGTGCAACTTCAGGGTGGAAGCAACTCCTGGCAAAAGGTTTGCCCTTCTCACTGCTTTGTGTTGCCCATGTTTCGGAGTGTGACTCAGATCAAATCCACAGCCAGTGAGGCATGGTCCAGGCTGTCACACCACGTGACAGGGGAGCAGCCCAGGGGAGGCCAGGGCTCAGCTGCCTGTTCAATGCCTCAGCCAGCTCAGAAGGCAGCCTTAAATCACACCTCTGTCCAGGGTGTGATCTCCTTAATCCCTGCCTCACATCCCACATGTAGCTGCTTTCTGAACCATCCCTACATACACTTAAAGGTATCCCCAGGAAAATTCTTTTCTGTGCAGCCTGACTCTGCCTTCTACGTTGAAACTCAGATGGGGAATCAGAGAGATTCCCCCTACATTGCTACCAATGCACTACAGCTTTCTCTGTTGATCAAATAATGCTGTTGTTTGTGATCTTCTGTGTCATCTTGTGGAGCACAAAGTAAGCTGTCTGGGGGTCTTTGTCTGAAAGAAAGAAATTAATTCCTCTTTATAGTACTTTTTCAGCTTTTCAAAACTGAAATGAAACACATGCCACTTCTTATTTCCAGTGCAAAAAGCAGAGACATTGGAGCTTTTCACTGTCAGGTGCCACTAAAAGGGAAACTACAATGCAAACCAGTTGGACTCCACAGTCAGTACCCTACTGACTATGGAGTTATTATTCCTACTTGTTACAAACACAGGAAGCTAAGTATTAGTACCCCTCCCTGAAAGAAAGAGGTCAGGCAGAGAAGAAACCAGTAATACACAAGAATAGCAGCAGTAATCAGACAGCTTTGATGACACAAAGATATGAGCAAGGCAAGATGTGTAGAGCAAAAACATTATTTCCTTCTGTGGTGTAATAATCTGAGTAATTCTAATAAAGGATATCATATCTCACTGTGAACCCTAAGTGGAAGTAACATTTTCCCCTCTAATTCCTGTTAGGTAATGCCTAATCCTTCAAGAAAACACAGCAGACTTTAAGCATTTCATTACAGAAGGCATTATTTGATTAGGGTAGGACCTTCCATACAGAGAGGCATCTTGCACAGACAATAGGTGTAGCTGTAATGCTAAATCTCTTTGTCTCCTTTTCCTAAGCAGTGGACAAAGCAGACAGAATCGGCCTCTGAGTAATTTTGGCTTTTTCTTTCTTAAAAAAATCCATACAGATCAAAGTAAACTTAGTGTGGACAGAATGACCTAAGAACAAAAATTCCTGCTGTGTGCTTAGTGTTGGTTTTGTCATATCTTCTGTATTGAAGAAAACCAGAATTAGCTAGATTGTTTGCCTGCTGTTTAAAATGATGCTCTGACATGTTTGCTTCAGGATTTGCTGGTTTTCAAAGGACTTTTTGTCTTCCAGCAGGTGAAAGTTATCTGAGTGCAGTAAGTCATAGTATTCCCACATGGGAGAGTCACTGCAGTCCAGCTGCCATATTTGAAAAACAAGAAATGCTGTTATCACTTCAGTAACCCCCACACTTAAACTAGTCAAGTGAAACTGCTCCAGACTGCACTGCAGGGAGCTCTTTTCTTGCAAAGGGCCAGACTCATGACCAAATCAGTTTCTGTTATCTTCCATTTCTAGGGCTTTGTGACTTGAGTATTCTGAAAATGTAGGCAGAGGTTATAATTTTTCAAATACTCTGTACTTTTGGAAAATAGTAAGTTGAAGAAGTATCTGGTGAGACTCCTGCTGTTCTAACAGTTTGTGGTCAGGCAGTGCTGAGAGGTTAAAAATATCACTTCCACCTTCAACACAAAACACACCTCAGCATTTAGAAGAACTCACATATTTGCTGTACTATTGCTCTACACCTAGATATAAACACCTTTGATTTTCCCATGAAGGGGTAACCATCCCAAAAGCACCTGTCTTTAGGATTCCCATCTGTTTCACAGTCCTCATCAAAGAATTAAATCTAGTTGTAGTATTTTGATACTTCTTCCTTTATCTGAACGTGGATGAGATTGCCTGCAGTGTGAAATTTCTGAACATGAGTGTGTATTTCTTTGCTCCAGAGGCAATGGTACAATGGTTTTTCAAGGGAGCATGGGCAGTCTTCATATTTTTATACTCTCTCTCTAATCAAAATTATGGATTTAGAATTAAATTTCAAGTAACCTAAATCCTGACAAGATTTGGATGTATTGCACTTACGTGCTAAGGCACATTTTGTGGTAGATGTGAGGATAAGCTTGAAGAAGTGGCTTTGGTAATGCAGCAAGGAGGAAGGATGGCAACCACTTCAGTTGTGCTGCAGTGAAATTGGAAGGTTTTGAACTCCTCCAGAAGCAGCCTGTCTCAAACTCCATGAGGTCTCAAAACATCAGGTCTGCTTAGAGACTGAAGTTGAGGAGGATCCCAGCCACTGGGCTAAGGTAGCCACCAATTCCAGGAAACAGCTCCAGGGACAGGTCTTGACCATGTGCAAGAACATTCAATTTTTTATCCCCTACCCATAGAGTTCATGGCAGAAAAGGACAATGAATTTTTCTCTGCCCTTCCTAGCCTTTGCCATCAAGAATGCTTGCCTGGACAGTCTTACTGGGGAGCAAGTACTGAAAGAGAGAACCCAATTCAAAAAACTCCCAGGATTTAAAACTCTCCATTTTGACTTCCATAGCCATTGGTCTGTAGAAGGAATGCATGAGCATAACACTTTTCAGATATGCAACAAGTTCCATAGCCAAAGATATTCAGAGTAAAAGACACGGTGAGAGGGTAAGCAGAGCTACGGCATGAAGAACACAAAAGGACTGGTCTGTGTCAGTCAGCATACTGCTCTGTGGGCTGCCTCACACCAGGCAATTTTTTTAAAGTTCCTGAGAGTGGAAATGGCAGATGAGTTCAGGAGTACAAACCATGGTTAGGGGCCATACATTTTGAGTACATCACCTAAGCATCTCTGGGCCTTCACCCCATGCTGTTTTTTTCGCATGATAAGGTGAATTAAAGTGTCTGGGTAGGGTCCTTTACATCAGAGAGTTTCCTCTGAGGTCCTGTTTCCTTAGTGATTTCAGGTGTACAGAGTCTCCTGAGTAACAGAAGAGTAGCCTTCATATGTTCCCATTGCTGCAGAGGTCAAGGTACTCTCCTATGGTCCTGTCCAGCTTCACCGCGGTTCAGCCGATGTTATCAGAGCTCATCCATTTAGAGGAAGTCATTCTCCACTAAGTAGCAACAGGGTCTGTGAAAATACAGCAAAGGATTTAGCAAGTTTGAGAACAAAATATTACATATGTTATGACTGTACAAAATTAACTTTAAACTCATAGCCGGTTTCTGAACATAATCAGTTCATCCATGTTTACGTAATAATTGCATTACCACGATTCTTTTCATTTCTGTGTCATCTAACTGGAACAGCTTTAGTAGTTTAAAATAATACATAATTTGTTTTTTATGTCTGGTTGTCAAGAATGTCTCTGATGCAAGATTAATTCTCACTAAGATACTCTTCACTCTACAAATTATTTTATCCACATCTTTGATCTGTTTGCTGTACTTGAGCAGCTCCCCATGTAGCTCTTCTTCAAGTGAGACCTGACTTAGGGTTTATATTTCAGTCATGATTCTGTGCCATGTCTGATGATTTCATTCAAATCCAAGGACAAATTTTAGACTCTAAATAAAGATTAGAGATATTCAAAGATTAAGAAAGGTTACTCTCTCAGTACAGAAAGCTGTCATGCTTATTATTATGATAAAAAGTAAAAGCCAAAATTTTACCTTGCATTTTACTTTTTTGCAATCATAAATCCTCATGGATCACTTGAATGCTGTTTTCTTAAATCATGCTAATATACCTTGAGAAGCACAAAGTGCACTTAAAACAGTAAGATTTCAAGATGCTCAGCATATTATGATAGGCATCTCACTTTGTGAAAAATATGTAGATATCCCTCCAAAAAACAAATGTTACTGGTTTTGTCACGCGTATTTTTCTCTGCTCACAGTTACAGTTGAATTTAGTTTGAATTAATGCACTGAATTAATGAATATATTTCTGGACACAATCACTGCCTTTCATTCAAGAAGCAGTTGCTCTGTATAAGAAACAGTTACATTCTTTCATGAAACCAGGTAATTGAGAGAACAACAGCCCTTATCCCAAACACGTGTAATCATGTGTGTGTATAAAAGGGAGACAGAGCCAGTGCAGAATACATAGCATTACTACTCAGACAGCCAAGTCGAAAAACATTCAGCTTAAATACTGGCTGAACTGTTGTTTGATTTTTGCTGCCCTAGGGAAATAAATGGGTTTGTATTGAATGACCACAGCAGTTAGAAAGGAGGCTGTGCTGCAAACACTTGGCCAAAGCCTTCAGCTTTGATTCATGTTGCCACCTTTTAGCCAGCTCAGTTGATTGCTCTCAAAGCCATGGGTCAGGTTTCAGTCTAGTATGATGTGACTGTGTACCGCAGTAGCTCTCTGGGTCTTCAAAAAGCCTCCAACAAAACTAAGAAAATCAAGACCTTGGTATTTATAATAATTCCAAAATAAACAGGAGACCATCTTCACTCACTATAGAGAAGCTTTAAATGGTGGAAGCATAATTCTGAATAGTTATCAGCTAATGTACTTTCAGACTCGTTGATTGCTGTGTCCTAACAACGAAATGAGACTTAACTTTTTTTTTCAGTATTGTTTTCCAAAGTGGTTTGCACATCTTAGCCCTGTGAGGGTAAAATGTGCACTCACTTGAATGATGTACAGCTCCACATTGAGCAGTAATGTGGCTAATCAGAGGTGCCCAAAAATCAAAAACTAGATCCTGAAATCCTGAGTTTCCCTTTAAAAAGTAATTTAAATGCTTAGTAAAATTAGGCTCTGCTTATTTGCCTGCTGGTTTTTAGTATTACAGGTCAAATTTCAGTTATATTTTCAGGCTTCCATTCGTAACCGTAAGGGCTGAACACTTTCCTTTTTAAAACTGTAATTGAGATATCCATGTAGTCATTGCCTCCAGGTACCAGAGTGCTGTGCTTAACAAGTTCTGAGATAAAAATCATGCAGGTTGACACTGTAGAGAATTATCTGAATCCTTGCTTCTTTATTATTTCTAATGTGAAGTGGTGTTTGATAGGAAAGAAAGTGCCAGCTGCTCTTGCAAAAATTTTGTTCAGATAGAGGAGATATTATTAGTAACTATAAAAACAGGCTTTCTAAATGGAATCTGATATATCCCTGTATCAAGACATTATGTCAGGCAACTATAAAAGTTATTTTCTCCCTTACATAAAATGTGGTTATTTGTGTGTGAAATAGGGACATACTCCTATGATTTTGCTTGTGTCCCTTATAGCATGAAAGTTGGTGTAAGGGAAGATAATAATTCTTGTTATTATTATTAAAATATTATAAATTATATATATGTGAATATTAGTATTCTTTAAGAAAGCTTCATAGCTTCAGTTCCAGCCCACTCTCATTCCTGACTTCCCAGTTTCAACAGAGACAGAGGGAAAACAGATTTTTTGTCACTGGATGGAACTGCATGTCAAGGATGGTCAGGAACTAACCAGTTTAGACCCTAGTTCATAATGACCATCCTAGGGTAAGCAAAAAATCAGCTGAGATATTTGACAGATCTTTCCCAAATCTTGATAACCCCTTAAGCAAGTGGAATGCTGTCAGACTTCTGTGAAACTGTTGTGGACAGAACATCTCAGACAGACATCTCCAAAAATTGCTCTGCACAAGTTGTATTTTGGAGATACAAGCCATGTTGATTTGATCCTTATACCTGTGTTTTCTTATCCGATTGAGTCTGGTTGGACACCAGATGGCTATCAAGTTCACCTATTACCCCCCTCCTCAGCTGGGCAGGGGATAGGAAACACAATGAAAGGCTCATAGGTCAAGAGAGATCATTCACCGATTACCATCATGGGCAAAACAGACTCGACCTGGGGAAATTATTTGATTAATTGCCAATCAAATCATAGTAGCATACCAAGAAATAAAACCTTAATCTTAAATACACCTTTCCCCCACCCCCCCTCATCCTGGTCTCAACTTTACTCCCAGTTTTCTCTACTTCCTCCCCCCACTGACACAGGAGGACAGGAAATGGGGGCAGAGGTCAGTTCATCACATGTTGTCTCTGCCGTTTTGTCCCCCTCAGTGGGGACTTTTAACATTCTTCCTCTGCTCCGGCATGGGGCCCCTCCCACAGGAGACAGTCCTCCACAAACTTCTCCAATGTAACTTCTTCCCATGGGCTACAATTCTTCATGAACTCCTCCAGCGTGGGTCCCTTCAGCAGGGTGCAGTCTCTCAGACTTCTCCGGGATGGGTCCCCCATGCGGTCACAAGTCCTGCCAGCAAACCTACTCCAATGTGGGTTACTCTCTCCAGAGAGCCACAGGGCCTGCCAACAGCCTGCTCCCGTACAGGCTTCCCACAGGGTCACAGCCTCCAGTGGGCATCCCCCTGCTCCGACATGGGGTCCTCCAAGGGATACAGGTGGATCTCCAATCAGCCATGGATCACTATGGGCTGCAGGGGGACATCCTGCCTCACCGTGGTCTTCACCACAGGCTGCAGGGTAATATCTGTGCCTGAAGCACCTCCTTCCTCTCATTCTTCACAGACCTTGGTGTCTGCAGAGTTGTTCCTCTCACATAATCTCACTCCTCTCTCTGGCTGCAATTGCTGTGGGGTTTTTTTTCCCCCTTCTTAAATATGTTACCGCAGAGGTGCTACCACTATTCCTGATGGGCTTGGCCTTGGCCAGCAGTGAGTCCATCTGGGAGCTGACTGGAGCTGGTTCCACCAGATACAGGGGAAACTTTTGGCAGCTTCTCGCAAAAACCACCCCTGTAGCCCCCCTGCTACCCAAACCTTTCCATGCAAACCCAGTACATGTATACATACAAGATCTCAGTCCAGGTTCCTCATTTGAAAGCAAGCTAGTGAAGATAGTGGATTTAATTTAAAAATCTTTCTGCGTCTTGTTTATGGATCTTTTTTGTCATTCTGCTTTCTTCCAACTATGAACAGATGGGGAACTTTCCATACCAAATGAAGAAGGAGCTTTGGAGAACGGGCAGCCTCTGGGCTCCGGGCAAGTGCTGAGCTCCAGCCAGGTATCCCTGCCAGCCCTAGCAGAACTGGAGTCAGTCCCAGCATCTGTGGAACCCTGCTCATACGAGGTGCTCCCAACCACAGAGATCATGGATGGGACAGGTAACATCTTCTTTACATTACCATGTAGATACTCTAAGCTATTTGAAAAAAGTTTTTGACTTTGGTGTTGAGCCCTGAGAATTCTTTGTTGAAGATGAAGGTCTTCTGATGTAAAAGGTGACAGCATAGAGATGTCACTGAGTGCTCCACAAGAAATTTTGACTGACTGGGCATAGACTCCAAACTTTGTCTTTGAAGTCAGACAAAGTTCCTGCACTTTGTGAACATGTAAGAGTAGATTTCCAACTCTCAGTCTACATCTCAGATGTGCCAATAAGCATTAGAGCGGAGAGCTGACAACATATTTGAACCCCAGGGTACGACATCATGACCTGTAGCTGCCACATGGTGTTGGGTGATGTTCACACCACGCATCTGTCAGTAACTAACACATCCAGTTGCCCTACCCTAGGTGAGTCTGGCTGCACTTCTTCCCCAGCCCATGCAGAGAGACGGCAATGCTCTACATCAAGGTTAGCTCCTCTTTATGCTGCCAAGAGTTGTGGACAAAGGTCGAGTGAGAAAAAGTGAGAAGCAGAAGTAATTATCCATGATCTTGCATAGCTGTGCAGCCTCTTTGAAACAGAGTAGACCCTATGGAGTGCTTTTACATTTACTGGATAAGTTTAGAGACCACCTGCTAACATATCTGGTCCTAAGCAAGCTGTGGTGACAGACCGTCAGAGATGTGACATTTTAAAGCTTAATTTGCGTTCAAGATGTGGGAATATATCCCCGCCTAACATAAGGGAGCTGGCTTCTGTCAGAGGTAATGGGAAATTTGGTTGTTGTGTAAATGTGTGTTACTCTTCCTCTTTCTTTCCTTCCTTCTTTCCTCCTTTCTGTGTTATACAATGTTTGAGTGCAATCTATTAGTCATTCCTAATCTGCATTGCTGTGCTGCTTTTCTTGTCTTACATTGGCTGTATCCGCTGCTGCTTTGCTCGTAACGTTGTTGGGTCTATGATGTGGTTGTGTCCTCCAGTGTCTGAAGAGAGCCCCACATCCAATGAATCCGGCGTCCTCCTGTCCCAAGATCCTACAGCTAAGCCAGTCCTGCTACTTCCCCCCAAAAAATCTGCCGCTTTCCCTGGAGACCATGAGGACACCCCAGTGAAACAGTTGTCCCTCCTCAAACAGCCCCCTGCCCTGCCTCCTAAACCTATTGCCAGGATTGCCAGCCACTTAACTGGTAAGTAGGTATTCCTGGACCCTCAGCACCATTTCCCTTATAGGAAATACTGACATTATAGCAAGGTTCTCAATGTTCTTCCTCCTTCTGTAACACTTGGTTTGCACTTGGTTTTGTGTGTGCTGGTAGTGTATGTGTTGTACCTAGGACAGGGATCACGAAATCTTCAGAGTAAACCTTCATCAGGGTTGCTCCAGGGCACTTCCCCTCTCAGCTGTAATTACCTAAGATTGCTGTGGCATTTCCTAACCCTCCTCACTCCTATTCATCAAAATTTACCATCACCACTGAAATTTCAGGATGTGCTTTGATGGGAAAGGAAGTATCAAGAAAATATTAGGATATCTTTAAATGGCCTTAATGAGGAAAGGCATGAGAGTTGAGAGGAAAGGAAGAGTTTTGATTTCTCCTTTTACCCTTTGTTGCTTGTACGCTCAACTGCCATATGGGCGGGTCCCCCTCCACACGCCCTTTATCTTTCCATATGTTTGTCGTTTACTTGTCCCCCTGATCCTGACACAGGAAGTTCTGTCCCATAACTTCTTGCCATTTTGCTTCCCTGCCTACACTGTCTGCCAACTGCTCCCCCTTTCCACTCCTGCTCTGACTACTCCACTCCCACTGGTGAGTCCAGCTCCGGTTCTCAATGACCAGGATTTTGTTGTCCTATGGGTTTATGCTGCAATTTATCTCTTACTGCTTGGAAACTAGCAACAGTAGACAACACAGGCTTCTTCTTGTGTTCCCCATGTTTTCACAAGTGTTCAAGCTCTTTGGGATTCAAAGTTCTAGGTACATGTGGAAGGAAGACTGATGGGTCTCCTCTCTCCAGTCTCTCATTTAAACCGCTTAAGCAAAGGATGTCTACATCTACACAGACTAAAGAAGGTTCCCTTAATACTTGCCTGCACCTTTTGAACAGTCTGCTCATAATTGCAGCTGCTGCATAGGAGGGAGCACCTCAAAATCCTGAGTTCAACACAAGGCGTGGTGCATCTCTGTACTGGGGCAGCTACCAGTCTTGCCCTGGGTTGATCTTGTGTTATCACTGCCCCAATATATTCAGGGCTGATGTGAGAAATGCTCAACCCACATTAATACATTGTAGTTTGGGGTTTTGTCCTGAACAGTTAGTACCTGTTTTATTCAGGTTAATATCTATATCAGGAAAGAACTCATTATGAAAGAGCATGTTCTGGTTTTCTCTGACATCTCTATGTAGTCTCTTCATGTTTCTGTTTGGATGACCACACCTTTTTGTTCTGTGTAGTTCTGTACATTTTACGTGAAACCTCTTTACTTTCTTGCCTGTCAAAATCTGCACATAATGATTAATATTTTGCCTTATACTGCAAACTGAAAGGGCAGTCTTGCAGCCTGCAAAGCCAGGCAGCAGTATTAATGGCTTCACATGAGGACAAAACCAGCTTCCTATGATCTCCCATAACACTCTGTCCCAATTATAAGAAGGTGCTCAGAAATTAGGCCAACATGGAAGAAATAAAAAAATAGGAATAGCATAGGAAAAAACTCAGGTACTAAATGCCCTTCATTCATAAGCCTTTCTTCTGTAAGCAAAAGCAAAATGATCAAAGGATGAGGGCTTTTGGTGTAGTTTTTTTATTTTCTGCAGCTGCAAATTTTGTGTGAAGTAGAATCAGGCTCAAGCTATAAGTGAGTTGCTTGATGGTGATGACTTTCCAGTGAAAGTGAAACAGAACTGTGAATTCTCTTAGTTTGTGGTATCTCATCCAGTCTTAAATAAAGTCTTGTATGGGCATATAGACAGAGTCTTGTACATGCATATACAGAACCTTTAGGGAAAAGGAACAGAGATGCAAATTTAGTCGTAGAGCCCTAATTTAATTGACAGTTATTCCTGGTGGAACTGAAACCCTCATTTATACCTTCCTTATAAATAAAAGTATTGAGCTTGTTCTTAAGGGTCCATTTACTTTGGTGGTCTAAAGGAGATACATGTTGCTCAGTGCCTTGTGTTCTCTGCTGGAAATTATATTAGCCATTTACAATCTCTGGAAATGAGCAGTCAATCCTAATGAAGCATCCTTGTCAGTGAGAAGCAGAATTAATGCTATTCTTTTACTAATTACTCTAGAGACATCCTCAGCTTGTGTGTGAGAAAACAAGCAAAATCTGAATTCTGGCATTCAAGGTGCAGATGTTTTTCTGTTCTTGTTGCATACACATTTTTCTACTGAAGAATTTGTGAAAAGGTTGAAGGACAAATTAAGACATCCTAAGCATGACTAGTGCAGAGTGACAGTGGTTTAATGGTCTGGTAGGTGTGTTCAAGAAGAATGTGAGAGATGTGATCCTGTGAAGGGTTCAGGTACACAGTGAAAATGCAGAAGCAACTCCACTTCTCTTTAAATATATATATGTGTATGTGTACGTAAGTGTATTTATTTCAGGAAAACATGCTTTATACAGGCCAATAAATTACTACAGGCATGGTCAGAAGCGGAAAAAAAAGGAGAAATATTTTAAATAGAAATGTTGAGGGAAGAAAAGTTTGCTTTGAGTCTGACCACCTCTTGCTGTGAACTTATCCCAAAGTTCTTCAATAAAGTCATGAAAACTGACTTGCAGAGTTTGACAAAGGGCTTAATACGTGTTTTAGAAATTGAAAAGAAACATTCCTTACCTCTGAATGCATTTTGAACCATCTCAAATATCTATCCATCTGTGCCAAGACAAAAATTGACCTTTCAATTGCACATAAAAGAGCAGGCCTAAATAAACACGTAAGAGCATGTTTAATCATGGGGAAAATGAAAAGAAAAAAATCCCTTTTAAAGGTGAAAGGAAAAGAGATTTGCCTCTAGCAAATATAAATCACACAACCTTAGCATGCTTCTTCTCAAGGCTGAGGTACTGTGGGGATGGGACAATATAGAAACAGAGCCAGAGCCAGGAGCAGACTGCAGAGCAGCCACTGGGAGTGGTGCCACCACTGCTGCAGAAGATGCTCAGTGCTTTGCCTCGCACCATCTCCTGTGGTCTTGATGATGCTGCCTCCACTGGGAATGTCCCTGTCACAGCACTGGGTGTGGAAGTGCCCACACAGCCTTAGAAGACAGGCAACCCTAGGAGAAAAACATGAACCTTAACTGTTTTGATATTTGTTTCACTGCTCTGCATTTCCTGCTGGCCAGTCACCTCCCGGTGAGCCTTATACTGGTTTTTAGATATGATTATTATTATTATTATTAGACAATGTTCATGGACAGAATTTCTTTCGCTGGTTTATTTCTCCGATATCCGCATGCAGAACCCAGACATTTAGAACAACACTTTCAGTTTCCTTTACTGAAAATGTAGGACAAGCTGAAATAATCACCTGGGACCAAATTTAATTGGGGTGCTGGGATAAGGTCCCAAGATTATCGTAAAATCTTTAATGGCCAAAAGTGATAAGACTAGTCACGTCTGATTTGATAGACCCTGATGGTGTAAAGCTGCCTTTGATCTTGATTCATTAAGCTGTTAATGCTCACCAGCATAGATAATGTTTTCTGAAATTAGTTTTATTTTCCAACTGAGTTGACACTAACCCATAAAGTCCCCTAAAACTTCAGAAAACAAAATATATACCACTAACATGGAACCTCAGCAACATCTGAGTGTGTTTGAGCCCAAATTTAGTCTAATATTTGAGTAGGGTGTTTACTATTGCATTTAAGCTTTGAAAAGTCTTTTGCATTCTCTTGCTTTCTTCATTCAAGATTTTGAAGAGACACATAGCACATTTTTAGTTCTGAGATTGTGCTTTCTAGTTATGTCTATGTAGAGTCAAAACTAATTCATAATTAGAGGCAAACATTTAGCAGGGTAGGAAATATTAGGTCCTCAAAAGTTACTTTTCATAGTGCAGAGAAGCCAAGAATGAGGTTTGAGAACATGAATGTCTGGGGTTCTGCTGCATTGCCACAACACAACTGGTTGTTAGTGACAGCTTTATAAAAGTATTTGCAAAATTTACAAAATTTATTCAATAAATACTCTCTGCAGTATCTTATAGTGCAATAGTCACAAGTGTGTCAGAAGACTCCTCTGTAAATGAGCCCTTGTAAATAATCTACAAGCTTCCTCCACTGTGGTGTTACCTCCAGCTGCCTGCTCTGACAGGCTATGTTCATAAAGAGAGGTTACAATTCTCTCACTGTGTGCTTGAAGGAGAAGGAGCTGAGCAAATGCAGCTCTCCTTCACCAGGTTCTCATGAGAAACTGGACTCTGATGCAGTTGCTCTCTCCATACTTCCTCTCTGTGCTGCTACCTGGAGGGGAGTACGTAGCACATACCAGCATTGGGAAGTCTTTGAAACCCTCTTCAAGGCCCTGCACAGGAATTCACACAGAGCTATACTTTTCAACCCTTTAGGCTAAGCATGCCATGCTTTTGTTCTCCAAATTCAACTTGAACCCTGGATGCATAAGTGATACAGAAGAACAGTAAAGAATTTCTGTCTCAAATCTTCTCTGAAGACATGCTGCAGATCTTGCTGTAGTCAGCAGGAGATGCATGGCAAATCTTTGGGAACAGTTTTTAACTTGTCCTTATGAATCTGCTCAAAAACTCATTGAAATAAGAAAAGCGACTCCTGCTGTTTAGGCACAAGTGATTACTGGGGAGAAGACCTGAAAAAGTAAAAGCTGCTTGTCCAAATGCTGCCAGCAAATATCAGGGACATCACTCTATATCCACTGTGGAGCTCCGTCAATAGGCCACACTGGTTTTTGCACTGGTTTTCTTTTCTTGCATGTTACTTTACAGAATTAATCATTTGGATAGAATTTAAAGAGTAACTCATTAGCGTTATGACAAATTGTATTACTTGTAGTTGTATATAGTACAGCAAAGGTCACAGTATAAGGTCATTCAGATGGGAAGGAACCTCAGCAGGTCTTTAATCCAACCTCCTGCTCAAAGCAGGGCCAGCTATGGGATCAGACCAGGTTGCTCAGGCTTTGTCCAGCTGGGTCTTGAAAATTCCAAAGGATGCCAGCTGCACAACCTGTCTGAGCAAACCTGCTCCACTATTTGGGTCTTCTCATGGTGGGGAAACATTTTCCTTATAATCCAGTCTTGAACCTCTTTTGTTTCACTTTTTGTCCACTGCGTCTCCTCCTCCCACCATGCACCACTGTGAAAAGTCTGGCTCCACTTTATTGATAACCTCCTCATAGGGACTGGAAAGCTGCTGGTAGGTATTCCCCCTGCAAGCTGTCTTTTCTCCAAGCTCAACAAGGCCCAGTCCCTCAGG